>NC_048228.1:68007352-68194684 GCF_002007445.2 Ailuropoda melanoleuca | reverse complement strand
ATATATATATATATATATATATATATATATTTCCAATTAATATTTCTACTTGAATGTCTAGTAGACATCTCCAACCTATCCCATGTTAAATTGAGGCCAGGATAGCTCTCCTTCAGCTACTATCAAAAGAAACAGTTCCTCCAATAATCCAGTCATTCAGGCAAAAATCCATCATGCTGCTCTTGACTACCCCTTCTCCCCATCTTACATTCCCCATCATGTCCATCAGAATATTCTGTAGGCTCTCTCTTAAAAATATATTCAAGATTGAATACCTTCCCCACTGCTACCACCCTACTCTTAGCAGGTCTCCCTGCTTTTGCCTTTGTCTTCTACCCCATATTCATCCTCATGGTCCAGTCTCAACATGCTGGCTACACTGATTCCATTAAATATTAGTCAGATCATGTCAATCCTCTGCTTAAAAATCCATAGTGTCAGAGTAAAAGCTAAATTCTTGCTACCTGTAGGTGGGCCAATGTCAATCTGCCTCTAACTTATCTTGCTTACTATATATGCTGCTAATCTCACCCTTATTGCCCGCAATAGCCACTCCATCCCCTTCTTCAGATATTGCAAGCATGCTTCCACCTCTGGGCCTTTGCGCTTGCTCTTCCCTCTTCCTGGAAATCTCTTCTCCCACATGGCTTACTCCTTAACTTCTTTAAGTCTTTACTCACAAGTCACCTTCTTAGAGAGTTTTCTCTGGAAAGCCTGTCTAAAATTCAACACCCTCACTATTCTTGTCTCCCTTCCCTTCTTGTTTTTTTTTTCCCTTTTATCACTAACATTCATATATTATTTTTTACTTATTTTATCTTGTGCATTATGTCTTCTCCCACTAGATCATTAGCTCCCTGAGGATAGAGCTATTTTTTTTGTTTTTATCATTAATATCTTCTTAGGACTTACAACAGTCCTTTTATATGAAAAAGGAAAATAAACAAAATAACATAATTGTACAACTAAGATTTGAGACCCTTGAAAACCATGGTCTATATTTGGGCTTGACTTTTAATTAAATTCAGTCATGGGGCAGGATTGGTTTCCAAATCTCCAGGCCCATTCTTGGTGTAGAGGAAGCCAGGAAGATTTTCTATTCATGTCATTTACTAGCTCAAAAGTTTGCAATAGCTTCCCCATTGCGTTAGAGATCAAATTCATCCTTCCATCATCTGTACTTTTCCAGGGTTATCTCCTATGTCAGCATTACATTTGCTTTCTCCAGTTAAATTGGTTTATCCACTATTTCCCCAAATTATCTTACTCCATATTATTTCTTCTCCTTTTTTTCTCATCTGAAATACCCTCCCTCATCTCTTCCATCCATCCATGCAAACCCAATCCATCCTTCATCATCTCTTTCCTTCTCTACCTGTTGATGTCCAGCTCATTTATTTAACTCACATGGTGCCTCCTTTATAAAGTACTCCTTGAATATTCCAGATGGAATGAAATGCTCCTTACCTAGTAATTTTATAGTACTTTTTCTAAGGTTACTCCAGCTTGTTTCACAGTACCATAGTGAAGTAGAAAGGTAAGGGCCCACAGCAGTCTAGAACATAACTGCATTAATTCAAATCCAGGTCCTGCCACTAACTGATTGTATGACCTTGGGCAAATAATATAACCTCTCTGTGCCTCAGTTTATTTCTTTGTAAAATGAGGACAATAGTTACCTATCTTAAAGGGTTTTATGAGGATTAAATGCACTAATATGTAAAATATCTGGAATAGTGTCTCTACTCTGAATGTATGCTATTATTGTGGTGGTTGTGGTGGTTAACAATCCATTTCTCAGTCCACTTGATTTTTGGGGGTGTGAAACATAACAGGTGGGTTTATTTCTAGTTGCTTAAAACATATATCTTAATTTTATTAATAAGCATATTTTTTTCCTGTTTTTCCCAATTTGAAGGTATAGGTGAATTAAATCCATAATAGGGAATTCTTGGTACTATAAAAATTTTCATTGATTTTTTTTCTGCATACACAATATACAACCACAATGCAAGTGTAACGTTGACTTGAACTGACTTCAACTCCTGTTTATTGAATTAACCCACTGTGAGGAACAGAAACATGAAAACAAGGTCCTTCCCTGAACCACTGTCTATTCAGAAAGATTAACATATGCACAAATAACTTCCCAATATCTGTGATATGCTACGTACTATATAGTTCTTTTATTTTTATATTAAGATTTCAGCTTTCCTAAATTTTTCAGTTACAGCTTTTTTTATAATTTTGAATCCAGGATGCATTAGTTCATTTGGACTAGTTTCTTGTTTTAATGTGGGGACACAAGACATTAGTTGTAGTCTATTACTGTCTACTTAGTGAAATGGTTTTTGAAACCCTCCCTGTTAACCTTTAACCCTGAGGCCCGTGCATAGTTTCCGTATTCAAATAAATGATTAACTCACTTACCAGTGGTATTTATGAGTTCTTGGCTCAGCTTGAACCTTCCTGGCCTAGTTCAAAGACTGAGGAGGTTCCAGAATCACCTCCCCAGGCTTCTCCTGAGACACATCTTGGGCTCCCTCATTTGTCTTCCCTTTCCTGGTCATCGCCCCACTCCTATTCTCCCACCCCTCTTCACTCCCCCAGGAGGTCGAAAGCATCTGGTCCTCATTGTGGTGATCACTCAACTTTGCAGTTATTTTTATAGATGTTTAATCAGGTATACAGGTGAAAAGATGAAAAGTAAATGGTGCATCTTTCTCAATATTTATTCAAAAAACAAACTCAGCACTATTCAATCTAGCCTCTTGTCTTCCTCAGGGGCATTGTATCAACATCCTTTTGTTCAACAGCGGCCTGAGGAACTTTGCCCCAGAAGATGAATCCTGGAACTACTGCTTAATACCCATGAAATTAATTGTTTTTTCACACCTAATAGTATCCTTACTCTCCACTCTGGATAAACAGGCTCAGAAGTGGTTTATATGTGAGGTTGTTTTCCTTCTGAAAGATGATCCTTAAAGTAACTTCAGAAAACAGAAGGGCAACTCCGGAGATAAAAAAGGAGGCCATGATTATGTTAAAAAAAAAAAACTTCTCAGTAGGCTATGATGCTGTTCACAAAAGTTATAAAACCATTTTCCACCAGTTACTCATTTTAAAATAGTTTAGAGCAATAGGACTTACAAGGAAAGATGCCTATGAGGATAGTAGCTTTGGTCATTTTTCTGAAGGTAGTTAAGATAAAACAAAGTACTCTATAGTCTGATACAGGTCACTTTAGGATATAAAACACTAAGTATTTAACTGTTGCAAGGGACAAAGAGATATCAAACAACGACATGGATTAAAGAGATCGTGGTAATGGCTCGTTTTCCTAAAAATCAACAAGACTGTCCAAAAGAGAATGGTTCTTCCATATTGCTTTGGAAATACATAAGCTTCACCTTTAAGATATCTCTGAGGTTCAAGGTCTGGGATTGTGAGTCAGCCTTCCCAAGTATACTCAATGCCCTTTGTCCCAAGCTAATAATGACAAAGGGAAGGAGCCACACAATTTAAGAATCTAGCTTGAAGTAGACATAAAGAAAATATAAGAACCATCAAAATTCATCTCCCGAAGTTAAGAAGATTACTTTTCTCAATGAGGCCATAACCAAACTATGACCACAGTGTTTTGGTGGACAGAGCCCTATCTTTTACCAAGTATTTGAACATCCCAATAAAATGGTTATATCATTTACAAAAGATTAGAGGAATCCACATAATTCCCCAGACCAAGAACTCCTGAGAGGATGTGAAGTTCGATCAGTGACCATAGGGATAAGTAAAAGAGGAATTCGAGGTCACAAATCTCAAAGAGATGAAGGAGATGGATGAACCTTCATGGGCAGGAAGAGAAGCAGAGGCAGCAGAGATCTCTGTCCACAGCGCTCAGAAAAAAAGAAGTTGCATTAGAAAAGACTGAACTACCAGAAGATTTGACTGCTATTTCCAAGGTCTACATAAAAGGTGGAGGGAACCCATCTGTTTTGTTGAATGGTTTTCTGGAACTTCATCAAAGTGAAAGAGAACCCTGTTTAATTAGTCACAGTCTATCAGATGCACACCTGAAAGGAAGCTAAAGCCAACACTCATTAAAATGAAGGTCAGGTTCTTGGACCTCAGTGAAAGGTACTGGAACCTTTGCCAGGAGGCAGTACAACATTAGTGCTCTTTTGTGGGGGAAAAAATGTCTCTGGATGACAACCTGACATTAAAGCATAAAAGTGCCAATCAATTAAAATAAAGAAAGAAAACTGTGTCAAATATTTTTTTATATTACCTTATTTAATCTTCTCAACAATATGTGAGGTTCCCAAGGAAACCAAGGCTTGGGGAAGCAAAACAGTTTTACCAATTTTACCTAGTTAGTAAGTTTCTACCCAGACTTTATATCTAAAATGAAAGTTTCTAGAGTCCCTGCTATTTTCACCAACACTCTGCCTCCATATGGGGCAATAAGCTCTGTGTGGATGAGAGAGGAAAAAGACCAAGATAGTGCTTTGAAGAGAAAAACATGAAGCCTTTCTGTTCTGGAATAGTAAAATAATCCCTGGAGGACAAATGGGTAAGCCGTTCCGCCTGTAGGTGCTAATGAGATCCCTTTAATATGTCAGTGTTTGCTGTCTCCAGAGCCCCATCAGCTGAACATCTATTTCTTCTCCATTAAGATTCTCTCCGCTTTAGAATCTCCGGGAATCCCCAGGGTGTCATGGGCACAGCAGACTAATGCTAACCTTTAGTAACACTGCTGCTATTCCTCAGGTCCCAGCTGCCTATTCGCACACCTCAGGGTTCCACCTGCAGCACCGCCATCTCTCAGCTGTCTCCCCTACGCTGAAGATTACTGAACTACTTCTCTACTTCTCCCGACTCCGGCTACCTTCTCTGAGCTCCGGACCTATAGATTCAAAGGCCTTTCAGACATCCCAGTAGGATGTCTTAAAGGCATCTCAAAAAGGACACATCCAAAAGAGAAATTATCTTTTCCAAAAATCTCCTTTGCCTCTTGTGGACTGAATTTTGATAAATAAATAACACCTGAACTCACAGTGACTCAAGTCAGAAACCTAGAATCACCCTATGGTCTCTTCAACCACACATCAAGTCCTATCAGTTCTACCTTCCTCACCACTGTCTTATCATTCCTTCCTATTCCCTGAAGGGTGAATCGGTAAACCAAATGCTCTTGGGCCACACCCGCATTTTTATACACCCTGTTCCGGGCCTCTTTATCTTCCTGCTCTTCACTGTCTTCCATGTTTCTTACCAGGATCATCATTCCAAAATGCATATTGTATCGAGTTACTGCATTCCATACAATGCAAAGTCTTAAGTTTGGCATTTAAAGCCCCTCATGATTTGCCCCCTAATCATTTTCCACCCAAATTAAATCATTGGCCTATTTACACTTCCTTCAACCTACTGACTCCAAAACATCATGGAGAGATGGAGACACTGGAGCTCAGATGTAGACAGTGAATAATAGGGTTACATTTTCCAAGAACAAGAAAGTTAAATTATGCATAACTGATATGTCAAAGAAGAAACAAAGGATGGCTTGCTATTTGAAATGAGCAACAATATACGGGATTGAAAATACTGAACTTCAGCAACTCTCTTAATCGTATCTGTTTTCCTGTGTTCCATGTTCCAACTAATGAAAAAGTAATCAAAGCAAACAGCTTTGGAATGAAAATAACTTTATTAAGAATGTATGGACTGAATGTAATCTGTGTAAAAGGTGTGAGTCAATGAATACCAGTGGAGAGCAGAAACAAGACTGATGGTTTGATAAAGAATCAATGGAGACTCAGCAAAAGATGAAAATGATTAACGCTGAGAGATAAAACAGCCTCCTGCAGAATCTGGGAGAAATTTCTACTAACTGTAAGGCGAGTGAAAGTGTACTGGGGAGAGAAGGAAGGGAAAAATGAAGGCAGGGGGGACAGAGGGGGAGATGAACCATGAGAGACTATGGACTCCAGGAAACAAACTGAGGGTTTTAGAGGGAAGGCGGATGAGGGAATGGGCTAGCCCGGGGATGGGTATTAAGGAGGGCACGTATTGCATGGAGCACTGGGTGTTATAGGCAAACAATGAATCAGGGAACACTACATCAAAAACTAATAATGTACTGTATGGTAACTAACATAACATAATAATAATTACTTTAAAAAAAGAGAAAGTGGACTGGGAAAACAAAATGATTGTGAGTTCCCACATGAAACAGAGAGAACTATTAGCAACCTGAGAGAAGGTAGCGAGACACACATATTCCTTTCTCTTGCTCAGAGACACAGAGTCATATTTAAGACCTACTTAAGACTTACTTTAAGTCATATTCTAGAGCAACTTATAGACTACTAACTTCTCTAAGACAACGTTGTGTGTGTGTGTATCCATCCTTAAGCAGGTGTTTATGAGTAGAGTAGTAAGTAGAGGGATAAAGGTATGAGTAAAAAGCAAAAGAGTCTATGCTAAGAATTATTGTCTTTTTAATAATAAGAAGAGGGGTAAGAAGGAAAACATTCTTACAGTACTTAATATGCTAGACATTCATCCAAGTGCTTTTTATATATTAATTAATGTTTATAACAGCCCTGTATTGGTCAGAATAGCATAAGCTATGTTGTGGTAAAAATAAAATAAATAACTCTAAATCTCCATCTTTGGCACAACACAAGTTTATTTCTTGTTCATTCAAGGTTTGATTTGGGTAAGCAGAGACTCTCCTGTACCTGGTAACTCAAGGACTCAGGCTTCCTCCAACTTGAGATACCACCTAACGGCACTATTATACAGAAAGAGAGGGATGCAGAGGGCAAACTGGCTCTTACCTGCCCCAGTCTTGAAATAACATGTGAACTTTCCACTCCCAGGCCACTGACCAGAACTAGCCACATGGTCCCAATCACACCAAGGGAGGCTGGGAAATGTTGAGGAACCCATGGATATCCCAGTGAGCACCGTCTCTTTTACAGCCATTATGAGAAAGATAATAACATAATCCCCATGACTTTTACAGTTGATAGGAAACTGGCAAAAAGTAAAAGTAATTTACCCAAATTTGGGGCTCCTGAGTGGCTCAGTCAGTTCAGCGTCTGCCTTCGGCTTGGGTCATGATCTCAGGGTCCTGGGATTGAGCCCCACGTGGCGCTCCCTGCTCAGTGGGGAGACTGCTTCTCCTTCTCCTCAGGGCTAGTCCCCCCTCTTGTCCATGCTCTCTCTCTACTAAATAAATAAAATCTTTTAAAAAATGTAATTTACCCAAATTCACAGTAAGTGGTAGACCTGATACTTTAACCAGACAATCTGATTCCAGAATTCATGTTTCTAAAAATTAAATCATAATGCCTTTCAAAAGTAGTAGAAATACCAGTGATTTCACTAATGGTTTATATCAATGAAAGAAACTGTGGATGGAGATAGAAAATCTCTTAGAATCTAGGAGCCAGGTTACATGAGCACCAGCTGGACACTGGGAATTACACATAAAATGTACAATCACTTTTCTGCAGACCTGAGAAAGGACTCAACCAGAAGGCTGGCATTCAGCAAGGACAATCAAGGGAAATCCCTGCATCCTGCTTATTGGCAAACACATAGTCTAGAGATATCTCTTTTACTGAGGATGAGTAGCATGAAGAAAATCAACTCAAGACACATGAGAAAAGTACCGAAAATCCAAGATAAAGGAAATAAGAGATTGACGAGATAGGAGTCCATTCTCTAGAGCAGGGGTAAACAAACTTTTTTGTAAATGTCCAGATGGTAAATTTTTTAGGCTTTGCAGACCATATTGTTTCTGTCACAATTACGCAACTCTGCAAAAAAGGCACAAAAGCAGTCATAGAAAATACATAAATGAAAGAGGTGTGGCTGTGTCCCAATAAAGTCCTGCTTACAGAAACAGACTGAGAACTAGATTTGGCCCATGGACTGTAGTTTGCCAAATCTTGCTCTAAAGAAAAGGGCATTAAGAAATATAAACAATTGGGGTGCCTGAGTGGCTCAGTCGTTAAGCGGCTGCCTTCATCTCAGGGCGTGATTCCGGCGTTACCGGATCGAGCCCCACGTCAGGCTCCTCTGCTATGAGCCTGCTTCTTCCTCTCCCACTCCCCCTGCTTTGTGTTCCCTCTCTCGCTGGCTGTCTCTGTCTCTGTCAAATAAATAAATAAAATCTTTAAAAAAAACCAAATATAAACAATCAATAAACATTTGAAAAATATTCAATGTAGTAGGAATCCAAGAATTACAAATCCAAACAAAGAGGTAATTGTTTATCAACAAACAACTGACAAATATTTTAAAGAAGTTATTATTAGAAAAGTTTCAGTGGGATGATTTTATTTTATTTATTTTTTTTGAAAGGGAAAATAATAGTTTTATTTCATGCTTAAATAGCAAAACTACTTATTAATGAAATGTGTGCACCTGTGGGACACCACTTATATATATACTTCTGATAAGGGTGTGAATAGGTGAAATTTAGCCTGAAATTAATCTTTTGTAGAAAATTATATATATACATATGTATAAAATATATATATTATATATAAAATATATATGCATATGTTATATGCATATTATGTTAAGTGAAATAAGTCAGACAGAGATAGACAAATATTGTATGGTATCACTTATATATAGAATTAAAAAGCCAAACCCAGAAATAGAAAGTAGAATGGTGGTTGCCAGGGGCTGGAGATTGGGGTAAATGGGAAGATGTTGGTCACAGCGTACAAACTTCCTGTCATAAGGTGAATAAGTTCTGGCGGTCTAATGCACAGTGTGGTGACTAGTATACTAATAATACTATTTTGTGTACTTAAAAGTTAATAAGATATTAGAACTTAAATATTTTCATATAACTTTGTACAAAAAAGATAATTATGTGAGGTGATAGATGTGTCAACTTACCTCATTTTGGCAATCATTTTGCAATATATATGTGTATCAAATTATCACGTTGTATACCTTAAACTTACACAAGGTTATATGTGTGTATATTATTATAGATTATATCTCAATTAAGCTGGAAAAAATATATACATGCATTTATATGTGCCAATTTTATAAATATATATTTAAGACTGCATAAGATAAGACAGAAGACAAACCATAAAGTGTTAATGGTGAGTTAGGGTGCAGGATATGGGGAGGTACGTCTTTATTTGAATTTTTCTACATAAATGTTTCATACTCAGAAAAAAATTATAAAATACAAAAGGAATTTTGTATTCATTTTGAGTCAAACTTGAACTGAATTCTCAGCTATATACTAGCTGGTGACCTTAGTCAAATTACTTTATATCTCTGAACTTTAATTTTTTCACTTAAAAAAGTAGATATAATCATATGTGTGTGTGTGTGTGTGTGTGTGAATGTGTGTGTATATATGCGTGTATATATGTACATATGTGTGTATATATATATAAAGCACACAGCATATATTAGAATCTCAATAAACATTAGTTATGCTTTTAGAAAGACATAAATTTGGGATTGCGTGGAAAAGGCTGAGAGACTGGGAAACTGGAGAATGATAATTGTAGAAGCTTTTGAAAGTTGAAGAGACAGCTAAGAGATTCTTGCATGTGGTAGGAGGGAAAAGACAAGGGGAGAGAGAGGGAGAGTGAGAGAGGAGACAGAAGGGAGAGCAGTTGGGGAGAAAAAGAGAGAGAGGAAGAAGGAGGGAGATTGAGATTGTTGCAGAGATACTTCTGTGAATGGTGGATTATGGATGATTTTTCTTGTCAGGATACTGATGACCTAAAACACTTTCAGTTGGGAGTTGAGAGACAGAACTGGGATGCAGGAAGAAACACTGTGGTTTCTTTTCTGAACACAAGAGCTGAAAGAAAAGCCCTCTTTCAGAGGAAAGCTGGCAAGGAGGCCCTGGGGATTAGGGGCCAGGGCCAACGTGGGGCTCAACACAGCAGGAAGCTCAGATTGCATGTGTCCACGCCTGATGAACAAGGTGTGCCTAGAGAGGAAGGTCATGGCCTGCACCCCGGATCCTACCCCTGTGGGTTTGTTCCCCGAGAGTCCTACATTGCAGCGCAACTCCTCCAACATAGCACAGAGTTGCAGTAGAAACCTTTAGGGAAGTAAAGGAAGAGGAAGAGAGAAAAGAAGAATACCAAAGAGATGAAGTGAGAGAAGGACTTGGCTCTCACCGTGGATCTTCAGAGCAGAGGAATCCTCCAGCTTGCTGCTGGGCAGGTCACCAGGGAATCTTCCGCAGGCAAAAGAGTCCACTCACCAGACACCAGAGAGGCAAGGTGGAGCGTCAGTAGCAGTTGGGCAAACAGTTCCTCAAATATCCCTTGCACCTCTCACCTCTAAGCACCCCAAAAGGTGTACCTTCACACCAGACGCATTTTCCAAATGCCCCATCTCTGTCTCTTCCTCACATTCCTACCCCCACCTTATAGCCCACTAAACACACAGGGGCGCGTGCATGCACGTGCACACATGTCAGCTCTGTCGGCTGACTCCTTATTTACACATTTTCCTTTGAGCACTGATGTCCCTATATCTGGGCTGTGACTCCCAGAACCCTATGTTGAAACCTATGTGGCACTCACTGCTCTGCAACGGCATTGCCTGTGCGCTGGTCAGTCTCATGCATTGAACTATGGTGAGCAATTTGAGGACAGAGATGCTGTTTCATGGCCATTGTTCCTACATTCCTAGCACAGTACCCAGCACACAAATGTGGCTGGGCTTTTCTTACAGTCACTTTTCAGCTTGCCTCCTTCATCAACACACTCAACAGAGCTCTTTTAGTTTAAGACCCAACTTCTGGCACAAAAGACAAAGTGATCTCAAGGATCCTGGAGTGAGAAGCAAAGAGGCACTGCAGGCAACAGAGACCTGTACACAATGGGGATGATGGACTCAAGCTATGGCAACAGACAGGATCAGGACTGCAAAACAATGGCATAATTTCAAACTCTCTCACCTTCTGAATGTCCTTCCCATTAAAGTATTTGCCAAAGACTAGGCAGAGGTGAGTGTAGGAAATCAGTCTACCAGTCCCCAATTTGACTTCTCATTACTGCTCTCCATACAATCTTAAACCTAAATCTGTAGTCTCTCTTTTCTTGGCAATCAGTCAGTGACTCATTCTTGGTAAAATGGAAGACATGATGCTCTTATTAGTAAGGAAATCAGAATGACACTACTTACTTTATTTATTGAGCACTCACTCTTGCCCTATGCTAGGTGCTTCACACACATTTCACTTAGTCCTCCAAGAAACCTTTGAGATGAACATGATTGTACAATTCTACACATGAAGAAGCTAATGAAGGTTGAGTCATTTGCCCAAGGTCATACATTTAAAAAGTGTTATAGTCAGAATTTGATACAAGTCTTTTGGTCCTGTCCAAACTGCACTGCCAAGAATTATAGATAGAAGGGACTGAGTTGAGATCATTCAGCAGAAGCTGAGTTGGGAAAGACCCCAATCTCAAATTCTATGTTCAGCTATAATGGTAAATGACTTATCTAAAAGACCAGGGTTTGGGTTAGACTACTGATAAATATGCAGTCTTTAAGAGACTTGGGCTGTAGTGGTAGCAATCACAGAACTTAAAAGCATGTTGGAAGTTGACCCCAATTAACACCACTGGGCATACTCAGTTTAGCTGTAATATCATGTAACTTCTACAACATCCTTAAAGCTCCAGCTTCTCTTTTCCAGGGTCATTGATGACAGTTTTGTTTTCAGAACAAACAGCTAGAGTGGGAATAGGGATTCCCAGTGGAAATTTAGTCTCTAGCACTGTCTATGACCCACATTTTAAGCCCTAGAAATAAACACAGTCCACTTGCCAAAAGGTCTGTCCATCATGTTGGTTCAGACAAAGATAAACCCAATTAGGTATAACCAAGAAAGTGAAGAAAATTGCTGAGTGGAGGAAAATTCCATACCATTAAAAAGGCATCAAGACAAATCTACTTTTTTAGGGGTTTAAGAGTACCAGGGTAACTGGATTAACTCTGACATCTGTGCTCAGATTTGAACCTTTGGTGGAAGAAAAGCTTATAACTTAATTTTGCAGGACCCAGCATGGAAGCTTTGTTGGCCAGTAGGGAGATGAAGTATGAGAAAATTGGATTAGAGCTTCTGATATAAGGGCTTGAACAATCAAGAGGAAAATGCAGTTGAAAACACTTGCACCAGACAAGTCGTTCCTCTGTGTGATGTTTCAATTCCAGAAAAGATCACAGGCTGGACCAAACCAACACTGATCTGTTCCATCGAGCAAGTGGTTGAACCTGAAAAGCTTTTGTGCTGATAACTATGTGGAATAAATCCTTTTTAAAGGCGATAGTTTTAAGCTCTTATTATTTCCCCTTCTTTCAGAGAAAAAGGAGGAGCCAGCTCCTACAAGAATGCTCCATCTTTGCCTCTATCCTCTATCTCACCACCCATTTCAGTCAGCAACCACCTTCCCTTTTCCCACCCCAAAGCTATACATGAGCTGGTCTCAGTGGTGATGTCCTTCCCAATGTTCTTATAACCCCTATCATTTAACTCACCACAATATATTAAAATTGTTTCTATATCTTCCCATATGAGAATGTAAGCTCTTTGTCTTACCCATTTTGTTTGTCAGTACCTAGCACAGTGTCACACGCATGGCAAGTTCTCAAGAAAGGTTTACTGAATGAATTCACAAATGGATGGATGAATGGGTGGATGAGTAAATGATGAGTTAAATGAGTAAATGATTGACCTACAGGATCCTCTGAAGGCTTGCTCTAGGAAGACATGCCAAGATGATCTTTCAGAACATTCCAGCTCCTTCTGTGTCCTTCTGATGAGTTACTTACCATCATTGAGGCTTAGGTTTCTTATTTATAAAATGAAAACAATGTTACCCATTTTAATGAAATGGTTGTTGTGAAGCTCAAAGTAACTCATGCTGGGTGCTGATCCATGCACCATACACTGTTCCTCATCATTCTCTCTATATTTTGTCTGTCTTCTACTGGCAGAAGTTGTCCATCATTGCACTAGTACTGTAGCAGCCATGCTATAGTGAGATAAAATGATAATGTGGCTCCAAAAGTTCAGGAGTTTGAGTGCTCGGAGGATTTTCTTTATCGGGGTAGGCGAAGAACTATATCAATGCCTCAATTCAGCCTACTTTACAAAAGAAACCTTGTAAATTACAGTCTTTAAGAATAGTGCCAAAACTTTCACTTCCCACAAATTAAAGAATAAATATTATGAAGAATCTTCCTGGCTTATGACGCCTTAAAACACTGGATAAAAGATGTTAAAATGCTTAAATGAACTGTGAGGAAAATAATGGAAATCATCAGAGTCTAAAAATATAAGAAAACACAGGGGCGCCTGGGTGGCACAGCGGTTAAGTGTCTGCCTTCGGCTCAGGGCGTGATTCCAGCGTTATGGGATCGAGCCCCACATCAGGCTCCTCCGCTATGAGCCTGCTTCTTTTTCTCCCACTCCTCCTGCTTGTGTTCCCTCTCTCGCTGGCTGCCTCTATCTCTGTCGAATAAATTTAAAAAATCTTTAAAAAAAATATAAGAAAACACAAATTTTCAGAGGTAACTCCCTGAAGCAATGGCACCCTGAAGACATTTACTTATTCCTGGTGGCCTAGAGTCTTCATTTTAATGGAAATCAACGAGGGATAAAATGCAATGCTTAGGAGCTGAACAGGGTGAACACAGAAAAAAAATCCCTAAATAATAGGCTAGGACCCAGAAGTTGACATCTTTAATGTGAGGGTAAACCAAAAGAAGAAAATCTAGCCCACAAAAGAAAATAGTAAAGAAACTTTTTAATCTCAATCTTGACTCTGAATCTAAAATTCCTATTCACAAGTGGTTCTCATGAGGGTTTAGAGCCAGAATCTACAATTCACACTACATATGTGATCCCCAAAAACCTAACCTTAGAATTTAATTTGAAGTGACTCAAGATTACTAATGCTCTCCTAGGTAAATATGCATACCTGAAACCAAGGCCTCAAATATTTCCTCAGGTAATTATAGACTCACTGAAATATAAAAACACAAAACACAAGAGGAAACAAGTCATTTGAATAAGTAGAAATAACAAACAACAGGATTATAGTTACAAAAATAGCTGATATTGGAATTATCAATTAAGAAATATAAAATAGGTTTGATATACTTATTTTTACAAAAAGAATGTTTGAGGTGTAACAAGGTATAAGAACTACGAAATATGATCAGGTAGATTTGAAAAAAAGAACCAACTAGAACTTCCAGGTGAAAAAAAACCCACATAATAAATGAAACTAAAAACTCAGTAGATGTATGTAACATTAGATACAATGAAAGAAAGAATGAACTGGACGAAAGAACTGAAGAGTTAATCAATGTACAGAAGAGGGAAAAAGAAATTGAAAAAAAATTAAATGGAAGTTAAGACATGGGGAGGAGATGGTAGCAGTAGACATTTGAGTCATGCTGTTGCCCATGCTCTAGGGTTTCTCTGAGAGACTCCCGATCAGAGGTGCCAATGAAATACATAAGGCACTACACAGGTTGCTCTGGATGATCCCGAGGGATGAATAACATGTTTGAAAATGGATGTAGTGGCCTCTGAAGACTCTGGATTCTCATTACACAGTTGGGCTTTGATTGATTGATCTTGGAAGCTTAAGTGAAAATAAGAAGAATAATGGAACATTTTATTCTCTGGAACGTATGGATTTCAAGGGCACCAAGAAGAGAACCAAATTAGATCTGGAACTTAAAAATGAAAGCATAGGTGCTCATTTCAATGCTTATACCACCAGAAAGTAGACCATATATTTGCCAAAGAACTCTTTAAAGATTTGCCAACAGCTTTAGAAATTCTTGTTGATATAATAAAAAAACAGTACATTGGGAGAAACAGAGTCAAAGCCAAGAAGTTGGTTTTTATTATCTACATTCCACAACTTATCAAAATACTGCACTTGGATGGACAGTTTGGGGACCAATGGAAAATATCAAACCTAAAAATCATAAGGACTTAGTGAACTATGTCACCACATATTACAAAGGGCCAAGAAGAGTCCCTACTGTGACTGGAGGAGTTTCCTATGATGAATAGCTTGAGTTAGCAAGGTTTCATTTTTGTGACTTTTTGTCTACACACAAAGGAGAAATACCAACCCTGCCTCCTTGCAAATTCATTGGAAGTAAGAACTGAATGAAGATGACAAGGTGGCTTTGGCACGCCTTGCAAGAGCTGTTGAAACTGTTGGCTAGGCGTATCCATATACAATCTCTTTCATGGTTATAAACACACTGATTGACAACTAGGAATGCCATTTCAGAGGAGGAATAAATTTATCTAGCAAGCCAGCCAAGCTCATTTGTCATGGCAACCTCTGTCATAGCTTCCAGTCTTTCCGTATTTCCTACACAGATACAGGCTTGTGGGGAATCTGTATGAGTTATGAATCAGCCATTGTTGCAGACATGTTACATATTGTTTGAAAAGAATAGATCTGACTATGGATACATATCACTGAAAATAAAGTTCACAAGCCAAAATTCTTCTAAAAACAAATATGTTGTTGCAACCCTATGGTTCGAGTCCAAATTGTAATGATATTGGTAGGTAAATGTTAGGCTAGGTAAAGCAAAAGTAGAAAATCTGGACTCAACACTGCAGATGCTGAGACAGTTCAAGAAGTGTGCACTGAATATATTTAAGATAAGGGCCCAGCTATGCTGCCATTGGTTTCACTGAGCAAGACTGGATTTGCAGTAACATATGCTGGTTTTGTTATTAAAATGCATTGAACTTTACATCAGAAACCAGGGATGTACTGTATGGTGACTAACATAATATAATAAAAAAACATTAAAATAAAAAAAATGCTCTTAACCAAAATATTTTGAATATACTTAGTTATAAAACTACCAGAGATCTGCAAGTTTTAAGCTATTAAACCTTAAAGAAAAAATATCAGTGAACATGTATATTTGAGAAAGAAGCCTATAATTAAGATATCTAACTTATATCAAATCAGAGTACAAGAAAGAAATAATAGAGAAAATGTAGAAGCAATATTCAAAGAGATGTTGACAAAGAATTATTATGAATTTACAAAAGACAGAAACCCTCAGATTTAAGGATCCCAATGAATCCCAAGCAGAATAAATAAAAAGAAATACAAGGCAGATAGACATATTGTAATGATACTGCAGTACATGGAAGGAAGGAAGGAAGGAAGGAAGGAAGGAAGGAAGGAAGGAAGGAAGGAAGGACAGAAAGAGAGAGGGAAGGGAAGGGAAGAGAAAGGGGAAAAAGAAAGAAAATCTTAAAAGCAGCTAGGGAAAAAAAGATAGATTACTGGCAAAGGCAAAGGAGAAAGTTAGATTGACATCTGGTTTCCAAATAGGCACGATGAAAAATCTGAATATAATGGAATTTTTTTTTAAGCAGAAAGGAAATAACCATCAAGAATGATATGACCATAGAAATTGTCTATCAAGAACAAGAATAAACTTAAGGCAATATTCAGAAAATAAAAATTGAGACACTCTTTCAGAAAGAATTTCTAGAAGATGTACTCAAGAAAGAAGAATGAGCCCCAGGGAAGTCTGAGATTCAGGAAGAAATGATGAGCCAAGAAAATGTTAAATAAATGGGTGAATCTAAAACAACATTGTAATTTGAGAGGTTAATGATTAGAAGAATTAAAGTATGGGATAATTATAGCAAATATTCATAAGGTGGGAAGGGGTAATCAAAATTAAAGCATTTTAAGTTTTTTATATCATTTGAGAAAAGAATAAATGAATGGATTAACTTTAGACCTGCTAAATTAAAATGCATTCTATAATTTCTAGGGAATAATTTAAAAATAAAAATAGAGATATAATTTCCAATTAGTTGAGGGGAAATTAAATGAGGAAAAAAACAAACTTAATCCAAAATAAAGTAACAAAAAAAGAGAAAAAGACATATAAAAAGATATATAGAAAACACAACATGAATAGCAAAATGAATTCAAATACACCAGTAATCACAATAAATGTAAGCACGTAAACTCTTCAGTTAAAAGTCAAAGACTGTCAGACTGGATAAAGAAACAAATCCACCTATATATTATATACAAGAGACCCAACTAAAAGGGACACAAAAAGCTTCAAAGTAAAAGGATGAAAGAATATTATCATGCAAATATCAAATAAAACCTAAGTTGACATTAGAAAAAATCAATTTTAAGGCACAAAACATTATTAAAGACACAGAGTTATTACATAATTTTTAAAAAATTAAACTTGTTAGCAAGGTATAGAAACTATAAAATTAAAACACACCTAGCACCATAGTGAGAAATTTTAATGTATTTTTCTTAGTAAGTGGGAGACCAGATAGACAAAAGAACCAGTTAAAAATATGAACCTGAGCAACATAATTGACAGGCTGATCTAATGGACATGTATAGAACAATATGTCTAAATTTTGGTAATTGACATTATTTTCAAACATACACAGAATACATATGAAAATTGGCTATGTGTAAGACCATAAAATAAGTCTCAACAAATTTCAAAGACTCAGAATATATACAAAACAAGTTATCTGATTAATATATAATTATGTCAGAAACTAATAACAAAAATATAACCAAATCTCTTTTATTTTTAAAATTTTAAAAACATGCTTCTAAATAACTTTAGTCAAAGAAGAAATTATAAGGAAAAAATTTAAATACCTAAAATGAAAAGATAATGAAACATGTGTGATGTAGCCACAGGAATACTTATAGGGAAATTTGGAAACTTAAATGTTTTTCTAAAAAAAAAGACTGAAAAGTTAGCAAGCTAAGTATGTAACCTAGGAATGTAGTAAAAGAAAAACAGAAAGTATGTAAAGTAGAAAGCAAGACGTAGTAAATATACAAGCTTAAGTTAATGAAATAAACAGAATATTATCAAAGCAAAAGTTGGCTCCTTTCAAACAGCAGTAAATCAACAAAACTCTGACTAAATTGAGAAGAGAAAAAGAGAAAAGTAATGAATTAGCAATATTTGAAATAATTAAGTGAACATTATTACTGATGCAGAATAGATTGACAGAATAACAGTGAATATTAATAACAACTAAATTTGAAAACATAGATAACACGAACAAATTTAAAGGAAAAAACAAAAACAAAAGCAACTCCAGAAGATATAGATAACCTAAATAATCTTACATTTATTAAAGAAATAAAATAAATAATTATAAATCTCCCCACAAAGTCAAAATTAGCCCTCAAACATTTTACTTGAGCATTCTACAAACCTTCAAAGAACAGATAATGCCCATCTTGCACAAACTCAGAGAACAAAAAGGAAGGAAGGAAGGAAGGAAGGAAGGAAGGAAGGAAGGAAGGAAGGAAAGGCAAAACTGCCCACATGGAGTGTTTACATGGAGTAGACACACTTACCCCTAATACTCCCACTAAGTAGAGTTAAAACCACTAAACATCATATATAAAATAAATATAAGAAGACTTGAACTTTAGAGAGAAGGCAGACTGTCTAATGACATCATGACCCAAGGAATGGCACAGTGGTGAATGCCCTGGGTTTTATTTTTCCTCTTTGTCTCAGACTGCATGCTGGAGTTGCTGACAACCAGGAAGTGCCAATGGACACAGACAAAGAGTGTCCTCTCAGAGTCTATTCTCTCTACAAAGGACCAGGAAAGGAACAACCTAGCAAGACAGTAAACTTTTAGACAGTAACTACTGTACTCTAGGGAAACACCTCGGAAAAAAATGCGGCCCCAACGCCATTATCAAAGGCCAAGTGGGAACAGGATCAAGGTGCTCCTTCCCCTCACAGCCAACTTGTACCAGTGGAGGCCTGGGAAGAAGTCCGATCTCCTACCGCCACCCGGCAGTAATGGGATAACATGCCTCTCACTGTCCACAGAGGCCAAGAGGAAAACCCGGTCTTCTCCCCATCAGATAGCAGGTGACACACTGTCCACTTTCCTCTACCAGCACTGTATTAAAGGCAGCCTACTAAAACAGAAGATTCAAATAAGATTGAGTCTAATAACATAATATTCAAAATATCCAAAATACAATAAAAACAAAACAAAACACCTTACTTCATATACAAAAAACCAGGGGGAAGAAAACTCAGGGAAATCTAATCTCAACTTGAATGAGAAAATATAATCAGCAGACACCAACACAGAAATGACATAAATGTTGACATTACCTAACAGAGATTTTAAAGGGGCTATCACAAAAATGCTTCAACAAGCAATTACAAACATACTTGAAACACAAGAAAAATAGAAAAAGAAGTCTCGATAAAGTAATAAAAAATACAAAGAAGAATCAAATGGAAATTTTAGAATTGAAAAAATCATCTAAATTTTAAAACTCATTGGATGGGCTCAATGACAGAATAGAGAGGACAGAGGAAAGAATTAGTGCTTGGAGATAGAACAATTGCAATCTGAACAACAGAAAGAAAATAAAATAAAAACATAAAATGAAAACATACTTAAACCCTAACATATCAATAATTACATTAAATGTAAGTGGTCTGAATATACCAATTACAAGACAGAGGCTGGCAGAATAGATTAAAAAACATGACCTAACTCTATGCTCAAGGGCACTTGGCTGAGTGAAAAAAGCCAATCTCAAAAGGTCATATACTAAATGATTCCATTTATATAACATCCCAAAAAATCATAAAATTATAAAAATAAAAAGCAGATTAGCCACTGCCAGGGGTTAGGGATGGGGGTGGGAGGGGCTTGGTATGACTATAAGGGGAGAGCTTTGTGATGATGGAACCGTTCTGCATCTTGACATTGGTGGTGGTTACATGAATCTACACATGTGACAAAACGACATAGAACCAGACCCACACATTGCAGTAATGTCAGTTTCCTACTTTTGACATTGTTTCATAGTTATGTAAGGTATCATCATTGGGGGAAACTGAGTTGAAGGATACATGGGACCTCCCTGTACTATTTTTGCAACTTCCTTTGAATTTCTAATTTTTTCAAAATAAAAAACCTATCAAACACTTATTTTGCCAAGTTTTGACATAAAGGACAAACAAAACAGGGCTTTAGAAAATCCTGCCATCTGGTTGACTTTATAATCCTTTTAAGTGAGTGGGTAAAATCCAAATATATTAAAAATACAAAGAGCAACAGAAAAAGGGTTGTAAGCTCTATGAGTAGTTCTGGGGTTACAAAGTCCAACAGCACCAAGACCCATGTATTGAGTCTTTAGAAGAGCAATTCAAAATGATAACTATTGGAAAAAACAGCCTTAGTTCAATGTCAAATTTATGCAATCAAGGTAAAAAGTAGAGTATCCCAGTAGTGGTTCAAAGGCCTTACCCCAGAATAGTCCTCAGTTTTCTGCATGGAAAATTATCTAAAATAGATCTCATCGCATACAACATTCATGTGCTAAGTGGCATGTCTTTCCCATACTGATCACCACTTGTCCACTCAGGCCACTTGCCAACCTGAGTAATAGGGTATAAGCCTGGGCATAGGCCCTGGTCACAAGGCCATCTGTCCATGTTCTGGGAGGAGCTCCAGGGGCATACATATTATGCAGATCCTCCCTGACAGAGAGCAATCTATCACTTCTCATATGACCCGTCCCCCCCCCATAATTTAGTGAGACTGATTTTACCAAGATCTCATTTTTCTTGGCAATGAGCCATTAGAAATTTTTGTTCTTTGTTCTCTCTTTGTTCACTTTTTTTTTTTACAAATTAAAAAGCAATTTATTATGTAATATTCTGTGCCTACAAAGGAATATGTGCAATACGTGTAAGCCCACTTGGCCAACAGAAGATCCCAATATTAACACCATAATTGCAATTAGCTGTGTCCTCCTCTCCAATTTCTACTCCTCATTCAACCACTTTCCTGATTTTTGTGTTTATCATACCCTCACTTTTTAAAAATAACTGACCACGATGTATTTCTCCCTAACCATTTGCTCAGCTCTGCTTATTTTTGAAAATATAGATAGTACTGTCATTAACGGTCTTATAAATGTCTCCTAATGCACACGGGCAAGAGTTTCTCTAGGATACACACCCAAGAGTAAAATTGCTGGGCCACAGAAATGTAACATTTACCTATGCTAGACATGCTAAGTTTTTTCCAAAGAAACTGTGCTATTTTACAGTCCCAACAGTGGTATATAAGATTCTGTTTTTCCACATCCTTGCCAACATTGAGTATTATCAGACTTCAGAATTTTTTTGTCCATCTAGTGGATATAAAATGATATTTCATTATGATTTTAATTTGCATTTCCCTGATTGTTAACAAAGTTGAGAATCTTTTATTTTTATTTATTTAATTTTTTAAGATTTTATGTATTTATTTGACAGAGAGAGCGAGAGAGAGCACAAGCAGGGGAGCAGCAGAGGAAGAGGAAGAACCCAGCTCCTTGCTCAGCAGTATCCTGGGATCATGACCTGAGCCAAAGGCAGACGCTTAACTGACTGAGCCACCCAGGTGCCCCAAGAGTCTTTTAATTTTTTAAAGATTTATTTATTTATTTGAGAGAGAGAGAGACAGCATGAGAGCAGGAGGGTCAGAGAGAGAGGGAGAGAGAATCTCAAGCAAACTCTGTGTTCAGCATGTAGCCCAACACGGGGCTCAATCCCAGGACCCTGAGATCATAACCTGAGCCAATACCAAGAGTCAGATGCCACCCAGGCACCTCAAAGTTGAGAATCTTTTAGTATCTTGATTTATTTTTGTGAATACATCATGTTTTCTGGACATTTTTTTTGACAGATTTTGCAGGCATCCTTTATATATTCTGGATCCTATTGCTTTGTCAGATGTAGTATCAAGATTTTCTCAGAGTTCATGGCTGATCTTTTTACTCTCTTTATGATATTTTCAGTAAGCAGAAGTTATTAATTTCAATGAAGTGAAACACACATCTTTTCCTTTTTGGTTTATGCACTTTGTGACTTTCATTTCCATAGAGAAGGAGGAATTCATTGTGAAAGGAAAAACTGGGAATCTTTTAGAAGAAAATACATCATAATGACCCTTAGAGCTTTTGGGTAGAGAAGGATTTAAACAAGACCCCAAAAGTGCTCATCATAAACCATTGCTATGTTAATAAACATTTTTTAAGGATTGTTAGAATAAATCAGGAGGATAAGCTGAGCCCTAGCCACTGTTGTTTTATTATTTTCCCAGGAGAAACATAGCACTCTGTACTGTTATTAAGGGGTGGTCTCAGAGCAAAGGGCTGTTGGTGTGGCACCAGTAACAGCCCCTGTCCCATCCCTCTCACCTCGAGGCCACCAGCTTCCCAGAAGGGAGGCACAGGGACCTGCAGCGGTTTCTTCACCTTTAGTTCTTTTTTGTTACTAGTGCTGATGGGGGTCTGTTTCCGCTAACCTTAACTGTGGCAAAATGCTCCAGGATGTCTATTCTTCTGGTTACATATGGAATTTCCTGGACTTCAGTTGATTGCTTGGGATGGGGGCTGATTAGACGCAGCTATTTCCAGGCATCCTTGCCTTTTCTTTCCTGAAAAACCATTGTGTTAGCAACATATTTTTAGGGGGGGCTATGTTATACACATACATTTTTTTCTTTTTCACCAATTTCAAACCAAGTTTTCTTCCAGAAAAAAAAAAAAAACCACGCTAGCAACAAGGGTTACTTTCAACAATCTTGTTCTTTGTCATACTATTTATATAGTCCTGGTAATACTGTACTTTCATGTACTTAGGATTTTAAGTCCCATTTTCCCCTGTGCGCTCTCATGAGGCTTTCCTCAATCCTTCTCATCACCCTCTGCTCCTTTCCCATCTATCTATTTATGGGTCATTATCCCCTTCTCCATCAACATCTCAGCATAGCTGAATGCTCCAGGGAGACTGGTTTGGTGTGAGGCTCTGCCATGATGAATGGGTTTCTTTCCACTCTTCAGTAATGAGCTGGCTTCCACGAAGGGCAGCTAATTTCTTTGTAGCTACTTGGAGTAAGTAGATTAGGTTACCAGTATCACTGCTTATCTCATTCTAGAATCAATGATCCAATTCACACGATCACCACCTATAAATCTGGCAAAACTATTTTACAGGAACCCTAGTAATTGATTAGTAGGCATTTTCTGAAATGAATCATTTACGAGACAATGTCTTGGTTCCCAGCCTATTTCTGAGGCAATTACGACCTAGTGAGTTGCTTATTTGTTGACTGTTTGATGATGGCCATTTATTCTGGTATAATATCTGAATCTTATCCCTCGTTTCTCAGTGTTTGGGCCACCAGCTGTTTCTCATTTCTTTGTCCCATGCTTCTTTCTGAAACCTTCTCAGATAGGTGCCCAGTCTGTGATACAGTAGATTCTGAGTTTCTGTCCATCTGTTGATTTTGATGGCATTGAAATGTCATAGCTGTTTTGACCCTTGAAGCAAGTCATAGCCAGGATCTGCCTCCTCCTGCTTTACCTCCCCAGGTCCAGCTGACCATAGCAGAGGAAAAGGCTGAAGCAACATGTAGGTAGGGGACACACAGAATACCTTGCCTCTCATCCCAAGACCTGAATGGTAATGTGGCATGCCAAGAGAGAATGGCTGCTCTCCAACATGAGGTGCTGCTCGAGGCTGAAATCCTTGTTTTTCTGATCAGATAAGCATGAGGTATTTATGATTTTGTATATGCAAGGCACTAAATTATAGACTGCGCCTAAAATCTGAGTGTGGGAGGGGGGTGCCCGGGTGGCTCCGTTGGTTAAAGGTCTGCCTTCGGCTCAGGTCATGACCTCAGGGTCCTGGGATTGAGTCCCACGATGTACTCCCTGCTCAGCAGAGAGTTTGCTTCTCCCTCTCCCTTTGCCCCCCCCATTCATGCTCTCTCTCTCTCTTTTTCACTCTTTCTCTCTCTTTCAAATAAATAAAATCTTTTAAAAAACATCTGAGTGGGAAAAGAAGTCGGATCATTGCTGCCATACACTAAGCACTTTCTGTGAACAAGGTGATTTGTGCTAAGAGTTTTACCTACACCCTCTTAATGAATTGTATAGCCATATTTGTCCTAGGTGTTATCACCTATATGAAAAACAAGGTGGAGAAAGGTTGGGTACATTTTCTAGGTCATTCAACTAACAAGTGAAGAAATTAAATTCAAACATACACTTAACTAACTCAAGAGGGTGCTTTCAACCACTACACCACACTGCCTCCCCCTTAAAAAAATAAATGATAGGCCAGAACTACATGATACTAAGTAAAAGGAGGTCACAGAAAGTAGAGTTCCCGGTAGGCTAGACTAGTCACAGGCTATAGAGTGGAAGGGAGGCGTCCATAAAGAACATCTAATCCCAGATTTCTCAGACTTTTTTTTTAAAAATGTGGTAAAAATCATATAACATAAACAAAATATGGAATGTTTCATGCAGTTGCATGGCATCCTTGCAAAGGAGCCATGCTAATCTCCTTAGCGTCATTTCAGCTTTAGTATATGTGCTGCTAAAGCAAGCACTCTCAAACTTTTTAACTTCCAACCCACAACAGGAAATGTATTTTACATCATGACCCAGTAAACACATGCATAAATAACTGCAATGAAATTTTACTACACAATACTTGCCCTAATCTATGCAGTGCAGTCCATTTTTCTACTATGTTTTATATCTTTAAAATAATGCTGGTTATGGTCTATTAAATAGACTTTATGACCTAGAAATACTGGTCTAGAAACCTCAACAGATGGGATAATTGAGACCTAGAGATGCCTTGGGTACCTAGCACAATGTCTTGCAAACAGTAATTCTAAGTGTTTTTGTTTTCTTTACTTAGGTGACTCAGCACACCCACACAGCACCTCAGTGGCAGAGCTGGGATGGAACCCAGATTTCCTGATTCCCAATCCAGAGTTTTTCTTTCAAGGAAAGTTTGTCAAAGAGGGACTCTCCCATGGCAGAGTTTCTTCACAGGTGTGGGTAGAAGTAGGAGGAAACAAACAGTGAAGTTGTGGAAGACTCACACTGCCCCACCCCCCAGTGGGCCTTGCCCAAGGTCACCCGGTGCTAGAATGAGCTAATATAGCTGTCTAATTCCAAAACTGATGCTTTTCTCGGGTTCTCTATACTGGTTGCTCTGTGAAATCTGGGAGCTCTTTAACACGACAAATGTCCAGGCTACACTCAGATCGATTTCCTCTGATTAGTTAAGGATGGGGTATGTTCTAAAAGCTCCTCAGGTAATTTTAATACACAGTGACCATCTCAATAAGAAGATATCCCTTAAAACTATTCCTGCTTATTCTTTAAGCTCCTGCCAAAATGCCTCCCTCCCGGCCTGATAGCATCCTGACTCAAATTCACAGTCAAAAGTTAACTGCCTTTCTATTATTGTATTCACCCAGCCCTCCTAGAGCCTTTTATCCTGTGTTTATCTCCCCTGCCAGATGATGCACTTACTGAGTGCAGAGCTTATGCCTCACTCATCTTTGTATCTAAGCATGCAATAAATATTTACAGAATGCCCTTTGCTCAGATGGTTCATCTTCCTCAAACCACCCAGACCTCCGAACTCTACTGTGATTCAACTGTAACTCCTAATGAGGGTGATGGAAATTCTCCCCAGGATCAGTTCTACTAAAGACAAGAGGGACGCTCACTGTAGGAGCTGGGGACTCCTGACCAGGGAAGACAGCATTCACTAAAGGCAGTGAGACTGCAACATCTCTTCTTGTGTGTCTGGGCTTTCTCCCCCCATCTTCCTCCTGCAGTGTCTCCTCCAGCCTTTCAGATTTCTGACAAGGCAGTGCAGCCCAGTGTGCAGAACCTTGGACAGGAAGTGGGGAAGACGGACTTCCTGTCCTGGTCACGACCATCAGCATGTTGTGCAGTAGAACTCACTTCTCCGTTTTGTTAGCTGAGAATGACAGCATTCCTAACTAAATTGTCACCTTCTGCTTCTTTCCCCTTGGGGATTATATAAGAACTCATATATGAAAACAAGCTTCGTTCAGGTCCTTGAGCTTTTCTGAGGACAGCTTTGTATAAATATAAGATACCTTTTGTTATTGTTTATAGCCCAAGGGATTTGCGGAAAGAAGTTGAGAGCCAGCGATGCTCTTTTTTATAGGCAGAAAATAGCTGCTGGAAAAACAACCTGGTGTGTAGAGCACAATGTTCCTATCGAACAGACAGAATTATCTTTCCCAGGCAGCCATGAACACAGAACACCTGGTGCACACGTTTCCTGCCCCTTCACATATTTTGAAAGAAGGGGACCTTTACCCTGACCTGTCAAGCAGTGATCTTCGTGAACTTCTGTCCACAGACTCTGTGACAGTTATCTTGGCTTCTGCTGTGGACATCAATGGTAAACATAGCTGACCGTCACTTTTGGGGCATCCTCTTCTCCAGATAGCACTTGGAACTTATCAGATCCACACATGTGCAGTTCTTTTTCCTTTAAAATGCAGCCACTGGATGGGTGAAGAATCAGGGTCTTCCTACCACATTCTCCCAGCCCTGTTTTGGGTGCTGCTGAGAAAAACGGGGACCTTAAAGACTTGATCCTGACCCAGTGATTTTTTAAAATCTTTGCGGGGGGCGCCTGGGTGGCACAGCGGTTAGGCGTCTGCCTTCGGCTCAGGGCAGGGTCCTGGTGTTATGGGATCGAGCCCCACATCAGGCTCCTCCGCTATGAGCCTGCTTCTTCCTCTCCCACTCCCCCTGCTTGTGTTCCCTCGCTCACTGGCTGTCTCTATCTCTGTCGAATAAATTTAAAAAAAAATCTTAAAAAAAAATCTTTGCAGAAAGAAAACAAAATAAACCCACTGAAAATATTTAGTGAAAGATACCAATCTATCCATAATAAGATTCACTTTCTACCTTAAAGACTCAAAGGTGTTTAAAGAAGGTAGAAATCAGTATGGGAAAGCTCTATGAAGGACAAGGACACAATACACACAAAGGTGCTCAATAATATTGGTTAAGTAAATAAAGGAAACTGGAAATGGGAAGAGCATCTGAAATGGCAGAAGAAGGAGCAAATAAGTATGGCTGGAAAAGCCATGTTGCACAGAGGTTTAAGTATTGACTGTGGAGTGAGGTGGATTGACCTGGGTATGGCACACACCAGCTGCGTTTCTGAGCAGGTTAAGTAACATCCCTAGCTCTACTCTGCTCTTTCATGAGAAGTGAGTACTAACAACACCTCCGGCATAGATTTTGGGGAGAACTGAATGAGCTAATAGAGGCAAAGCTCTTACCACAACGTTGGGCATATAGTGACTGTTCAAACAGTATTTGTTCTTGCTGTTGTTGTTACTACAAGGGAAAATGTGAACAAAGGTGGGGATTACTTAGTCTAAAATAAAATAATCAAAATATTTGGTATTAAGTGTGATTCATGTGAATTTGAGCAGACAGAACCTGCCCCCATCAGCACTGTGAAGGAAGGAAATATGTATTACCTCCTCAAGCTCTGATTTCTTGCCTTTTCCTTATTTTAGCACCCTACCCACCCCCACTGCCTCTGTATCCCCACCTTGCCACAACGAGCTCACAATCCTCCTTCTTTGTCCTCCATCCCCACTGATCCCCTGCCTCCCCTCACCCAGAGCTGGATGAGAGCCTGGTGAATCATAAGGAAGGCCTCTGCAGTTGTGGCCTTTCAGGCAACAAGGACAGAATAAGGGGTCTAGGGACAGAGATTCTCTTGGATGTTTCTGGATCCTATCAATTCCTAGATAGATAGATAGATAGATAGATAGATAGATAGATAGAGATTCTATGTATAGATAGCCAACCTCCCTCTAACATCAGAAGCACTCAGCAGGAGAATTTCAAGTCTTCTCCAGCCTTTGGAGTCTTCAACCCTTTGTTCCAGGTTGTTTAGATCCCAAAAGTTTGGTGCATAATAGATGCTTAAGAAATATTTCTTGAGTGAATGAATGAGTTGTCTTCAATAACAGCATTTATTATGATGTATGCTAATTGTCCTACTTACTTGTTGGTTTCCTCCTCAGACTGTGAGCTTCTCAAAAGGGTGAGGTGAAGGGAAATTGTTTGTTTTGTATCTGTGTTCCCAGACTGTCACCCAGTGACTCATAAGGTAGGCTTCAAGTAAAAGTTTGACAAATTAATGAATTTCTAATATATCTTTTTGCAAAAGTTATTTTTTTTCTCATTATGCATTCTTTATTTAATGATTAGGCTGTCCTCTCTTAGCACTGGGTTGAGAGAAGGGACAGGAAAGAGTACAGAGTCTTTTGTTATCTTACCTCTCCAGCATATAGCCAAAAAAATGAAAAGCAGGAGCAGGGGAAGCCTCTCTTAGGTTAGAGTCCTTGGAATCAGAAGCTGAGTTGGGGGCCTTGGGCAAATGCTCCCAGGGAAGACTTGTAAGGGAGTGAGAGAAGCAAGACAGGGCACGTGAGAAGCAAAGTGAGAACATGGGTTCAGCTGTGGTCCAGCCTTAGCTCAATCCTATGGGAAGTTCTGGGACAAGGGTGGCCTCACAGAATTGTCACACCTGGAGGCAAAGGGGTTGGGCTTTTATACTGTTTCATCAGTAGTTGTCAGCAAGTCACACCCAGAAGTCAGGGGACAACCTCCCAAGCCGTTCTGGTTAGATCAGCTCCAGAGGGCCAAGAGCAAGTCTTCAGTGATGGGTGTGGCTGTAAGCCATTGGTCACCAACACTCACAGCAGCTGAGTGACAAGAGAACTGGTCTGGTGAAAGAATCTGAACAGTGAAGCAAATGTCCTTACCACACCCCTAAAAATAAAGACAGTAGAAAGTATTTACTCCTGGAAGGATTATCCAAGACTTTATTTAAAACCTTTCTACTCCTACTAGATCAACAAGTCTTTTTGGACTAGAGCCTCACTCCTTAACAGAGGAGAAACAGCAAGAGAGAAGAGAGTGCAGAAACTCTTAAAGGTAAATGCAACAATTGAGAAGTAAAAATCATACAGGAACTCCAAAAAGCATAGCAGTCTGGAACCCTGGAGTGTAAAACCCTAGAGGATTACAAATTAAAGTCCAAAAAACTGAGATTTACAATGATGCCCTAACTCGACAAGAAAAGGTTAAATAAGCTATGTTTGGCATTCTACCTTTAAGAACCCAGGGTGATATGCAACATAATTTTAGAAGATTTCATTTGAAATGTGGAAGCTGTAGGTATATGAACAATTACACAGACATTTTACTCTTGCAGAGTCTCTCCTTCCCTGCCAGCCCTAGATAAGGGAGGTGTCGCTGAGTTACACCTTGGAGAACGTCTGATCCCTAGGAACCTGTTGCAACTTCTCAGACGGTAGCATAATCTTAGCATTTTTTAAAATGTTCTGACCATTCTGATTCCACCTAGCACAAGTGATGAAATAATCAGAGCTGACAGAAAGCTCTAAACACCATATATACACATAGTCTGATGGAAAGAGCTCTAGCCTGGCAGCCAGAGTACAAATCCCTCCACTGTCTTTAACATCTGTGTGACCCTATGCAAGCCATTTATCTTCTCTGAGTCTCAGTGTCTTCATCTGAAGGGAAAAATTATCATATTATTATTAATATTTATTATATTACATATTCTATCAATATAATATACTATGTGTAATATTGTATTTATTATATTAACAATATTATTATTATTATTATGTCTCATCAGCCTGCTGTGAGGAGCAAATGAGATAATGCTTGTGTAGTTGCTTTATAAAGGGCAAAGAATAATTAAAGTGGAAGTGTAATATTTGGGAAAGTAACAACAATTTCATCCCTTTCTTTTTTCCAATAAACCCTTTGACAGTTTTTCTAAACCTCTAAAACTGGTGAGATAGATATGGATGCCATTTCCCAGATTTATGCTGACCCAGTTCACTGCCATCTGGTTTCCTCTGCTGCCCTCTCAGTAGCCGACCTGTACCCCTATTTCTTGCTCCTCTTTCAGAATGGCTGTCTTTGGAGAATGGGGTTTCTCAGGAAGGACATTGCACAATCAGAAATCGCTGATCTGCCAAGGCCGTAACATTTTTTTTCCTGGAGCCCTTTCAGGAATGTGTCACAGGAGGTGGGGGAGATGGGCCATGGAACAGAGAGTACTAGGCACCAGCAACCAGGTAATAAAATGTTTGAGCATTCCTTTTCAAAATCTAATGAAGACATCAATCTTCATTAAGTCAAAGAGTCTGGGGTCTATAGTAGTAAGATTTGCTGAGCTGCATCCAATAGTGGGAGAAACAATGGCCATAAATGCAGGCCAGAGAGGGAGAGGCAGTGAATTCTAGAACTTGATGACATCTATTTTCAACAACTGTTGAGTTTGCCAATAGCTATTATCCCTAAACATGAGCCTCAAGCTCACTGGTGTGCCAGAGCCAGCTTGCACCAGCTCAAGAGAGCCAGTTACTCACGGCTCTTCCCAACTCCATGCTCAGTGATGTCATGTTGGTAGCCTGCAATCAGCCATGGTGTCAGTATTTACCATGGAGATCAGCAGGTGCCACAAATAGGGTTTTTTTTTTTCCTTCCAGAGAGCCAGCTTACCAGCACACCACTGCTTAAGCTTGCATCCAAATGTCAACAAGATGTGTGGAACCATGAATTGGCTTTCAGAAGAGCAGTGTTGTTCGTGAATTTCCACAAGAACCACTGAAAAAAATAGTTTATGTGTGTATAAATATCAGAAATCTTTGCTTTGGGGCACCTGGGTGGCTCAGTTGTTGAGCGTCTGCCTTCGGCTTAGGGCGCGATCCCGGCGTTCTGGGATCGAGCCCCACATCAGGCTCCTCCGCTATGAGCCTGCTTCTTCCTCTCCCACTCCCCGTTTGTGTTCCCTCTCTCGCTGGCTGTCTCTCTCTCTGTCAAATAAATAAATAAAATCTTTTAAAAAAAAGAGGAAAAAAAAGTAATCCTTTGCTTTTATATTCCAAATTCACCTTCCTCATATAGCCTCTTTTTTCTTTGAGGCTGAATGTGGAGAGCTGCTGCTACTGAACTGAGAAAAACCTGAGTCAGTGTTATATCCTTGGCATTGTCAACAGGATTGTTTTTCTCATGAGTGTTTCCCAAGCTCTACCCTCCACTGGTACAGAGGATGCCTATGGAAAGCAATTTTTCTTCAAGGAATACACCCTCAGAGCTTGAGGTATCTGTAGAAAAGTAGCAGCAAAATGCTGCTCTCTGCTTGGGGGAATTTTGCCAAACAGATTTCATATAGCTGAAAATAGCCAACTTTAGTAGGAGAACATAATTCTCTTCTTTCTTTTCATACTGAACTGTAGGATTAACAAAGAATAAAGGGGAATAAAAATACAAACATACACAATATTCACCACCACAGAACTTTCTTTCGCTAATGTCTTTGTGGCTATAGCTAATGATTTTCACCACTGTTTCCCATAACTTACCTAGAAGCTAGAAGGAAAGGGGACGGGGAAGAAAAATTGGCATTGATAGAGCACTATCTTTGTATGAGGTACTAGAGTGTCCTATTTAATTACCACAGTGACCATGCAAAGAAGGTACTGTTACTTCTATTTTCTCAGAGAAGGAAAGGCAAGTATTACCTAAGGCTAGCCAGCTAATGGGTTTTTGGAACTGGAATTTGAATATAGGTCTCTGACCAGATTTTTGTGCTCAAAAATCTTTTGATTTTGTGCCTTTTCTACTACTTTATTGACTTATGGCAAAAACAAAGCCCAGTTGTGGACCCAGTTCTGGACACATGGGTGCAGGCTGAGTCTGCTCCCTTGGGGCTGGCCTTCCACAAAGATACACAATGGATTGTCTAATTGGATTGGAATGTGTAAAGATACACATTGGGTTTTTCTAGAGAAAGCCCAGAGTCTTCCTGGATACAGGGCTTGAAATTTCTTAGGGGCAGTTTTGAGATAAACACCAAGTCTCTGTTGTCATGCCCTTTTAAAGATGTAGAATAGGAAAAGAGCACAGAAATCAGAAGTGAATCTTAGACAAGGCTTTTAAGGATTTTTTTAAGTACCCTTGTTTTAATGGCCTAATCCAACTGCTACTAACAGAGGCTCAAATTGCCACCTGTGTTGTTTAAAGAAAGAAAGGAAAGATTGTCTTTTCCAGTAATCTCATACTGGGAGAAATACATAATGGTTTCACCTGTAAATTTCACATTAGCAGTCACATTTTGGGGGACTATGTCATATCTCAGCCTAAGGAATATGACACATGCCCTTTGGTTTCCTAGGATAAACCTAACAAAATCTTATTTTTTCAAGTTTCAGTGATAAAGATATTACTGATATTCATACTTTACTTTCAGAATTTACCAACTCACGCCAACTCAGAGAGGTTAGCAGAATTATTTATTTGATTTTGGATGAAGTGGCGGAGAGACATTGCATTTCTGCACATGATCCCTTTACACACTCAAAAACAATCACTTATGTTCCTTCCAAATCATTTTTTCTCCTGGGCAGTAACTTCATTTAATAGACTTTTTAAATTTGTGATTGTGTAAGTAATAGATATTCAAAGGTTAAACACTGAAAAAAGTCTAATGTAAAATGATGTAAGTATAGCATGTTACTGTAATTTTAACTTTAATTATTAATTTTTAGAAGGGGGAGGGGCAGAGGGAGGGGACAGAGAGGATCTTAAGCTCTCTCACAACCCTGAGATCATGACCTGAGCCAAAATGAAGAGTCAGGCACTTAACCAACTGAGCCACCCAGGTACCCCTAGGATGTTACCCTAATTTTTAAAGTGCATACTTTAGGAATCTAGCATTGGTACCCAATTATTTTTAGTAAATATAAAAATCTCATATAAAATTTTTGTAAAATATTTTATAAATATGCCAATGTGAAAGCCTAAAGTCTAGCAGGAGAGAGAGATCGAGAGAAAGAACATGTATGTGAGTTAAGTCCTCAACACTTGTCAGTTAGACATGCCTTTGCGACCTCTAAGTGGAAATGTACATGGCTAAATATGTAGGTCTGGAACTCAGGAGAGAGGTTTAGACTACAGGTACAGATTTGGAATTCAATAGTATGTAGACGGTAATTTGAGTCATAAGAATCGAACATATCAACCAGTCAAAGTATATAGAGTAAGAAAAGGCTGGGGTCCAGAACTGAACCAAAAAAATCTCCCACATCTAAAAGTCAGGACTGTTCAGATGTCTAGAGCCACTCAAAAATCTCTGGACCCATTCTGTCTTCCACCTCCTAGGCAAGTTCTGGGCCAGAGAAGAGGCTTAACTGACATTACAGATCATGTTGGAGTCCTCCTTGCACCAACTAAAAAGCCTTTAGAATTGGCATTTTTTTAAAATAGCATGAGAGAGCTTATATTTCTAGTTAGGAGGTAGAGGCAGTCAATAGAAGCAGATCCAAAGATGGTCCAATTATGAGAACTATCAGATCAAGACTTTAGGACAACTACTATAAATATGTTAAATAATTTATAAGAAAATATAGATATAATACATAAAGAAATGGAGTATTTCAGGAGAACAATTCAAACACTAAAAAAATTAAAAATATAGAACTGAAAAATATATCTAAGATATTTGGGGGCCTACAAGTAACAAGTGGACACTGCAGAAGAAAAGATCAGTGAATGGGAAGCAAAATCAATAGAAATTATTCAAATAAAAAGGAAAGAGAAGAAAAAGGTAGGAAAGTAGATATATTATTGATAAGCATGGAATAATACCAAGTGTCTAACATATATGTAATTGTAGTCCCTGAAGGTGAGGAGAAAGAGAATCAGGCAGAAAAAATACTTGAAGAAATAATAACTGAAACTTTCCAAACTTGATGAAAACATCAAACCATGGATCTGTGAAGCTCAACAAGCCCCATGCAAGATGAAACAGAGAAAACCCCTACTAAACACACGATAATCAAATTGATGAAACATTTTAAAGAGAAAAAGAACATCTTAAAAGTAACCAGAAAATTGGGGGTGCCTGGGTGGCACAGTTGTTAAGCATCTGCCTTTGGCTCAGGGCATAATCCCGGAGTTCTGGGATCGAGTCCCACATCGGGCTCCTCTGCTGGGAGCCTGCTTCTTCCTCTCCCACTCCCCCTGCTTGTGTTCCCTCTCTCGCTGGCTGTCTCTCTCTGTCAAATAAATAAAATCTTAAAAAAAAAAAAGTAACCAGAAAATTAAAGACATACTTACCAGGAACAGTGATATGAATGGAGGTTGATTTTTCTTTAGAAACTATGCAAGACAGAAAATGTATCAGAAGATAATGGAATAACATCTTTAAAGGGAATAAAACTGTCCCTGTAGAATTCTATACTCATCTAAAAAAATTCTTCAAAAATGAAGGTAACATGGAAACATTTTCAGATTAAAGAAGGCTGAGAGAATTTGCTGCAAGCACACCTATACTAAAATAAATGCTGAAAAAATTTTCTTTAGACTAAAGATGCCAGATAGAAACTTGAATATACAGGAAGGAAGAAAAAAATGAGGAAAATAGGTAACACATTTCCAGTTTCTAGACCAGCAAGGAGCTTAGAAGTTGTCACTCTGTCCTAACAAGTTAAAAACTTAAGCTGAAAAATTAGCAGCTCCTTGAAGAGAACATAAGACAAAACCTTGATGACCTTGGGTAGGGCTGTGACTTTTTAGATACAATACCAAAGGCATGATCCATAAAAGAAAGAATTGAGAAGCTGAACTTCATTAAAATTAAAAACTTCTGCTCTGTTAAAAACAATGTCAAAAGAATGAGAAGACAGTCCACAGACTGATATTTGCAAAAGAAATACCTCATAAAGGATAAAGGACTGTTACCCAAAATATACAAAGAACGCTTGACATTCAACAATAAGGAAAAAAAATAATGTAATTAAAAATGGGCCAAAGGTCTTAACAGACACCTCACCAATGAAGATAAACAGATGGCAAATAAGCATATGAAAAGATGTCCCACATCAACTTTCATCAGGGAAATACAAATTAAAACATCAATGAGACACGACCATATGCCAAGTAGAATGACAAAGCAATAAACAGGTAATCCTCAGACTTTTAGGAAATATTTGCAATTCGTTGATCTAAGAAAGGACTGTATCTAGAACACAAAGAACTCACAGGACTCAATAGAATAGTATGGTTAAAAAATGGGCAGTAGGCTGAAACAGACACTTCATAAAATATATCATTAGTCATCAGGAAAATGCAAATTAAAACCACATTGAGATACCATTTCACACCCATTAAAATGGCTAAAATTAAAACGAATGACACCAATGCAAGTAAAGATATAGAAGTAGATTGGTTAACTCCTGCTGGCAGGCCAATGCCAGCTCACCCCCTGTTTTTGTAAATAAACTTTTTTTTGGTAAATAAACTTTTACTGGAACACAACCAAATTCATATGTTTATAAAACGTGAATAGCAGAGTTGTTTAGTTGCAACATAGTCCATATAGCTCACAAAACCTAAAATATTTCCTCTCTGGCCTTTAATAGAAAAAAAAAACCCAACCCCCAATGTAAATCAGCTACAACTCTTATGCATTTATTGATGGAGTATAAAATGGTACATTCACTTTGGAAAACAGTTGGCAATATCTAATAAAGTTAAACATGTACTTGTCTTTGATGCAGCAATTCTACTCTTAGGTATTTACCCCAAAGAAATAAAAACATGTTCACAAAGTACTTGTATAAGAATGTTCACAGTAGGGGCACCTGAGTGGCTCAGTCAGTTAAGCAGCTGCCTTCAGCTCAGGTCATGATCCCGGGGGCCTGGGATCAAGCCTCGCATTGGGCTCCCTGCTCAATGGGGAGCCTACTTCTCTCACTCCCGCTCCCCTTTGTTTGCGCATGTCCTCTCTCTCTCTGTGTCAAATAAAATCTTAAAAAAAAAAAAAAAGAATGTTCACAGTGGCTTTATTTAAAATATACTAAAACTGGAAACATTCCAGGTGTTCATCAATAGGAAAGCAGATAAACACACTATGGCATATTCATAAAATGAATAGTACCCAGTAATATAAAGGAGTGAACTAAAATGATGAATCTTAAAAATATTATGCTGAATGGAGGGGCTCCTGGGTGGCGCAGTCGTTAAGCGTCTGCCTTCGGCTCAGGGCGTGATCCCGGCATTCCGGGATCGAGTCCCACGTTGGGCTCCTCCGCTGGGAGCCTGCTTCTTCCTCTCCCATTCCCCCTGCTTGTGTTCCCTCTCTCGCTGGCTGTCTCTCTGTCACATAAATAAATAAAATCTTTAAAAAAAAATTATAAAAAAAAATATTATGCTGAATGGAAAAAGCCTTACACAAAGAGCATATTCTGTACAAATCCACTTATCCAAAATTCTAGAACAAGGAAAAAAGTATTCTCTGGCAGAAAAAATAAGAACTGTGGTTGACGTTGGTGGGGGCAGGAATTGGCAGAAATTGAGAAGGAAAGGGCATAAAACAATTTCCTGGGCCTGATGCTACTACCTTTTTTCCTGAAAGAGGTTTGGGTTATACAGTGTCATGAATTGTCAAAATCAGCAAATATGTACCTAATACTTATGAAGATTTATTTATTTATTTGTTTGTTTATTATACACCAAAGGAAAAACTATAAATGAATACCGAACTCTACTTAATGTTATGTAAACTGAAATACTTACAGGGAAGCATACTGATGCTGCAATTTATTTTGCAATAAAGAAAAAAAATGGTTCGATGGTTATTTAGGGAAATAAATAGATCGATATATACACCAGAAAGCAAATATAGTTAAATGTTAATGGCAGACTATAGGTAGAGAATGTTCAGGTATACACTATAAAATTCCCTCACCTATGGTGTAGCTTGAAATATTCATAGTTCAAATCCTGGAAATTTAAAAAAGATAAAAAGAAGCCCAACAAATTCTTTAGGAAGGGGTAGGCAGGCAGGGAGGTGGTAGTCAGGGAGTTACTCCTTCTTTGCTATAATTCTTGCTTTACAGATAGAAGAAAATGCTTCTATAAAAACCGACTAAAGGATCCCAGGAGAACAGAATTTTACAGGATATCTATATTAAGTGGTTTCCAATCCTTCCAGAATAGGTCGGAAATGTCCAGGTTCCTGAAGTTGTAGATTTCCTTGCCTGAATTTGCCATGGCCAGTTCATGCCTGGTGTCCTGTTTGGGACTGAGCTAGGGATCCCGAAATGTAGCACACATTTGCTTCCCAAAACACTCAGACTAAGAGACCTATTGAGAAAATAAGGTCTATAAATGGGCATCTCAAAAGATCTTGTTATTCTACTATAACCCATAGGATATTTCCTATATAGTCCTAAAAAGGATGAAAGAAGAAAAAAAAAATCCCCTACACTATAAACCCCATGAAGGCAGAAGTGTATCTGTCTTGCTCACCATTTTATCTCTAGCACTTACTATAGTGTCTAGCACAAAGTAAAGCCCTGTCGAGTATTTATTGAATAAATGAATGAATAGTGATCCCTCCTGTTGGAAATGTTGGAGTAACTTTCAAGATAAATGATCCACTCATTTCAACCACCCTCTCTACTCAGCTCTAGCAGAAAAAAAACTTCCCAGCAAGGTCTTGATTAAATACACTATTTTACGTCGTTGTCTAAATGGCTGGTATGTTCTTCCCGTAAGAGAACAACCAAAACAATTACTACTGCTACTACCATTCATTGAGCAAGTACTGTAAAGCTAGGGACTATGTTAAGCACCTTACCTTGTTGCTGATCTTTGCAATAATCCTGAAAGGTAAGAATGAGATAAGAAAACCAGGGCCTAGCCAGGATAAATAATTTACCGAATGATATGCTGCTAGTAAGACCCAAAGCATTCAAATATAAGCTGCCTAACACTAAAGCTTATCGGCTACAACACCTAGCACAGTATAAGGTAAACGTGTTCTGTACAACATATAAATAAAGGTAGAAAGGCTAGTATCTAGTCAGCTTGCTTTTCCACATGTGCATATATGGAGAATCTACTCTTGGCAAGCACATACTGTAGACCATGGTGTATGTGTTGGGGGGGCGGTGGTGACTGCCTGAACAATTAAAAGGAGGAAGGAAGCACATCCTCCCTGGCCTTTGGCCTCTCCCTTCCTCACCCTCTAGTAAATACAAGCCTTTCCAAACCAGAAAGCTCTTCCTACCTCTAATAGAAATAGTTGCCCCAGCATTATTATTCTCAGCCCAGCATAGTTTTATGGTTTTTTGTTTTTGTTTTTGTTGTTTTGTTTTGGATATCTGGTCTCATGAGAGGACTGCTCCTGGGGTTTGTTGTTTCTCCATGCCCTTGATAACACTCCAGAGCCCTGTTCCTCTCCCCACTGAAGGTCACTTTGAACACTGGACATGTATAAATGTTCCTGCTCTGCTCATACCCACCCCTAAACAATAGCATAAGAATAGCACCCTATGGGGACATAAGAACCATAGAACGGGTGAAGAAGCTCACCCTGCAGGATGGACCTAAACTGTGTCTTTAGTGTGATCCTTCACTCCCAACACTGTCTCTCTTCTCCATGTTGAAAAACCTTCTTATCGAACTGGACCTTATTTAGAAATGAATACCTACATGGGTCTGAGTTAGGACAAGCGATTTCTAGGCCACAGTGAAAATGTTGTCAAGCTGTTACAAGTACAGACTTAATATTATAAATCAGGGTTCTATTTCTGAAAACATATCACTAGATATGAAAATGGATAAAAATAAATATAAAATAAAATCCCTATATATTTCCTTAATATGAGATCTATCATAATCCAGAAGAGTGCATAAGACTTAGATGTAGTTAAAATAATTATAAACTTAATACCCATCTTAAGACCCAAATCCCAAAAGAGATCCACTTCTCAGGACAAATACCTAATTCAAGAAATTGAATATATCCAGTATCCCTGAACCCTCCCAACATGGTTCTCCCCATTTACATTCTCCTGTTTCCTCATCAGAGATAATCACTATGTAATCTTTAGTGATAAAAATTCCTGGTTGTTCCTCACAGTTTTAGTATGTATATGTCCCAAAACAATGTAATTTGGGTTTGCCTGATTTTGAACTTCATAGAAATGGACATTTACCAAAAGAATTCTAACCGTAGGTATCCTTTTGTCACTTGCACCTGCCTCTCATTACATCTATGGATAGGATTCATCTGTGTTGTTGCTCAAATAATGTTTTAAAATATTAATGTTGAGCTATTTTGTAAATGTTCACCTTCATAAATATTTCTTCCTATATCGGCCTAGGTGGACTGAAGACCTCATCTTCCTTCTGGCTAAATCTCCAAATAGTAAACACAGGTATTCTTTCTTGCTACACACTGCCTTGAACCTTTTTGTTGCATTTTTTATTTGCAGCAATGTCTTTGAAAAAAAAATGTTGGGGATAATGACTTCATTCTCTTTCTCTCTTTTCCTTTTTCTCCTTCATCACCTTCTCCTTCCTTTCCTCCTTAAAGATCACTGGAGACCATTTTTGAGGCTGCCTACTGCAATTCATTTTGCCGTCCCACAAATCCGTCATATGTGAGTACTATTTGATCCACAAGTAACAGATGAGGAAACTAAAGCACAGAAATGGTAATTACCTTAATGTCATACAGAGAGCCAAGAGATGAGAGATGTGAAGGAAAAATCTAGGAAACTTGGAAGATAGGATGAAAATCTCCAATCTCCAACACATCTACAGAAATTCCAGAAAGAACAGAGAGAATGGAAGAGAGGAATATTCAAAGAGCTTATAGCTGAGAATTTTCTGGAAATGAAGAAATAAATGAGACCTCAGATTGAAGGAGCACCCTAAATCCCGAGCAGTATAGACAAAAATAAATCTATACCTAGGCTCATTGTAGTAAAACTGCAAATATTAAATTCAAAAACAAAAGTGTTAAAGCCACAAGGGAGAAAAAACAATTATCTCCAAAGAAATGGCTATTAGACAACAAATCCTCAATTGCAATAATAATTACCAGAAGATAATGGAATAATATGTTCATAGTTATGAAAAAAAACTGTTAAAAAAGAATTGTATAACTGACTAAATTATCAGTCAAGACTGAAGGTGAGATAGATATCATCAGATTAACAAAGGTTGAGGAAGGTTTTTTTGAGAGAGAAAGACCAAGCAGGTAAGGGAGGGCAGAGGGAGAGAGAAAATTTTAAGGAGCCTCCACACCCAGCAAGGGGCTCGATCTCACAACCCTGTGATCAAGACCTGAGACGAAATCAAGGGTCAGATGCTTAACCAAGTGCACCATCCAGGCACCCCAAGGAAGTTTTTAATACATAAATCCTCAGAGAAAAGAATGGATGCAAAAAGAAATTGAAACCAGAAATCAGAAATGAATGTATATAGTAATGGTGAACAACAAAAAATTGGTAAATTTTTGGTAAAGCTCTATTCCCCCAAAAAGAGATTCATTCATTAACAGCTGAGTATTCATTATGAAAAAGGTTGTAACATTTTGAAAATTATAAGTTTTAGAAGTCAACTGCTACAATCCACAGTGGGAGAGCACCTCAGCGGGAGAGCATCTCAGCCTCTGTGTGATGCTAGGAAACTACTTTAACTCTCTGGATGTTACTTTTCCACATCTGAAAAACAAGAGTTATAGGATTACCAAAAACCCTCCCAGTAATGTGTTTCTAATGCATTTGGATTGTTTCCAAAAGTCTAATGTTATAAAGGATGCTGCCAGTAACATCTTTTTTTTTTTTTAAGATTTTATTTATTTATCTGACAGAGAGTGAGCGAGAGAGGGAACACAAGCAGGGGGAGTGGGAGAGGGAGAAGCAGGCTTCCCGCTGAGCAGGGAGCCCGATGCGGGGCTCGATCCCAGGACTCTGGGATCATGAACTGAGCCAAAGGCAGACACTTAACGACTGAGCCGCCCAGGCGCCCTGCCAGTAGCATCTTTGTACAGATAGTCCTCTCCTACTTTTGTCTAATTCAGATTAATTCTTCAGTATAAATTCCCAGGAACAGGATTAATAGATATAAACATATTTAAGGCTTTTGATACAATTGACCAAATACTTTTGCTAAATTGTTTTCCTAGATCATACCAATCATATCCATTGATAAATTGGCAATAGTTATTAAAGGCTGTAAACAATGTTCTTATTCTTAAGTCTGCCACTGCACCTCTAGGAATAGGTCCCCAAAAGAAAGAAAATGCAATACGATGATGTTTGTCAAATTACTATTTGTAATAAAGAAAATGTGAAAAGGAAACAAATGTCAAACAACAAATATCATAACAGGCTGTTAACAATGGAATACTGTGACTATCAAGAATTAGAATTTAGAAGAGTATTTAATAAAATGAGGAAATGTTCACAGGATATTTTTAGTGAAAAAGCAGATATACAAAACACCGTGCTTATTGTAATTCCATTATATCCACATATATATATGCATGTGTGTGTATACATATAGAATACACATATACATTAATATTAACATTTGACTTGTAACTATATATATTTGGCTTCTAATCATATGTTTTCTGTATATTTATGTATCCTATATACAAATCTATATACTATATATACATGTTATATGGATATAGTCTAAGTATACATATTTATATGAATATACACATATAAATCTGTATTTAGAATATATATGTGGGTAGAAATCAAAATTTAATAATGTTATCGGTTAAAACGAATATGGTTTTAATTTCCTGAATTTTAAAAATTTTGCACTAAGAACATGTATTACTTTTGTGACCTGAAACAAAGTAGTGAAAGCCAAAGGAAAATAAAGCCGAACGTCCCTCCAGTTCACCTCATCACTCATAGAGCGCTCTACTCCAGCGAGCACTCGAATTGCCTACCTCATCCGTATTTCATTTTCCTTTGGTAACAAACCCGGGTCTACGGGGACACGGAGGCTTCCTGGCAAAGCTCTGGGCTTCACAATCCCACCTCCAGTTCCAAGGGGGCTCCTGATTGGTCCTTGCCAGTGACTGATTCAGAAATGGGCCAATTCTGGCCAAGGAGCTGTTACGCGAAGTCTTGTTGGACATGGGGAATGGCTGGGGACCATTTGCTTGTTGCTGAGGGGGAGCCCCAGGATGAGATGGTTTCTCCTTTTTTTTCTTACACTAACACTGCCTTACACTAGTCCTAGTCCGGGCCAGCTGCAGCCATCTTGCTTCCTGTAAAACACCGAACCCGCCGCGGATGATGGGAAAGCAGATTAATGGAAATAACCTGGGTCCTCGGGGACATTGTGGTGCTGCTGACGCTCCTCTTTCTCTAGACTTACTGTCATGGGAGGGAATAAATTTCTTATTGTTTAAATCAGTGGTTCTTAACCTTCACAGTGCGTCAGAATCTCTAGGGAGATTTTAAAAGCTACTGATCCCCAGATGATTCTAAGGTAAAGTCAGGGTCTTCAGAGGCAAACCCGCCAGTGCCAGAGTTTTCTGTTAGTTTCACCTGAACGCATTTTGACTAATGAAGACACCTTCGCGGACGCGTCCATCGTTGTTTTCCTTAAACCTCCAAGGCAGGGATTTGCTTTGGGGTGGTCCATAGAGGTCCCTCCTGCGGCTGAGGTCTTTGCTTCTAAAATACACCACGTGTCACGTGTCACGTTCCACGTGACTGCATATTTGTAACACGTGAAGGATCAAGGATGTGGATGAATCTGTTCATTTTATGAAAGTGTTTATTTTTTGTTTTCAAAAAATACTTTGTCTAGCATTACCTTTAACACAGCGGTTTCACTGCACTTCAGTAATTATCGAATTTAGTTTTAACTATCTATCAAGTGAATACAATATTTAAATATCTTCTGTCTTTTGTTGGTACGTTATGGAAGGTACAGGGCTCTGGAATGTTCACACATTCCGGTTTTATAAATTGCCACCAGGCTTCAAAAAGTTTTTTTTCATGCAAGAATATCGGTAAAATCACTCTTAGCCAAAGGGCTGTTATAAATAGTACCTGCTTAAAAGAGGAGTTCCCCAAACTCTCAGAAATCAAGTCTGCCACAGCATCACATCTCGTCACAGATTATCAATGCACCGTGTGTGTCTGAACAGTTGGTGGGTGCAGTGGGGGACCGTGTGTGTGTGTGTGGGGGGGTGACTTAGGTATCTTTTGAGGTAAATAGTAGGGAAAAAATCAGAGAGCCACAAATAAGAATGGCCGCTTTCAAACCGACCCACCACCCTCTCTAACCAGGAAGCAAGCTGGTCTGAGGAGACAGCCCTGCACTTCTCAGGGACCAACTATTCGTGGGGATGGCCGCACAATTAACACAAGCTGTGGGTTGCCAATAAAACATAATAAGCCAGGCCGACAAGACGGCGGGATCCCTGTGGGAACCGGTCAGGCCTACCACACCACTGATGGTTTTCGTGCCATTAAACAGCGAGCAAGTTCATAATTGCAGTGGTTTATCTCAACGCTCCCTGCTGCTCTTAACGCTTAATTCAAATGTAATGTTCGTCAGCCGCTGCCAGTAGGCAAGAGCGGGAGCTTTATCAGAAAATGTAAAGATCGCTTTGTGATTATTATTTCACCTTAGGGCAACGCTGCCCTAAGTGCCCCACACAGCGCCTGGTGGGACGTTATCTCCTGAAGACTCTGGAAATGAGTACCTCGGCATTTAGATTTCCCTCCATGCCTGCCCCACTCCACCCCCCCCCCACTTTTTCCATTTAATACTGGGCTGTGTTAAATCACTCAAAATGGGAATTGATAAGATACAGAGTCAGCTGTGCTTTCGTTTCGGCATCGCCTGGCTGACCTGGTCACTCTACTCCAGGCCCACCTGGTTCTTGCTGTCCACAAAGACACTTACTTCCTTGCCATCCCAAGTCTATTGGACATACTCTGTTATCTGGTGCGCTAAATGCTCGGGACCATCACACTTTCCCCTTGCGGGGACTCAGTGCTTTACAGCGCAGGGCCCGGGCAGGACCATGACTAAGAACGCCAGCGGCTTGCGGCGGAGGTCAGTAGTAGCCTGAGACCAACTTTTAATTAAGTGCCTGATGGGAAAATCTTCTGTCCTTTCAGAGAAATCATAAAAGCTTCCTCTTAGAGTGATTCTATCCCTAGGGATTTCCCATCACAGGTCAGCGGATCAAAGATCCAGCCAGCATCACAAAGAGAGCCCTTGCGCCACTCAGCAGTCACATCACAGTCTGCCCCTGCAGTGAATGCAAATTGGATTCTCAGCTCAGACATCTTTAGTGTTCAGCGGTTTCTGATTGGAAGATGCATAAAGGAGGCTGGAAGAGAAAGAGAATGTCAACTCAGAAAAAGATGGCATGCCAACCACCACCCTTGAGCATCTTACCCTCTCCAGGTACACGAACTCCAAAGAGATAGCTGGCCATTTCAAAGGAAAGACACTGTCTCTAGATTTGCTTATTAATCCCAAATTTTAACTTGTAGTGATCGCCCCAGCATCCCACCCTGTTTGTTATTTGCCTAGAAAACCCTGTCTCTCTAAAATTTGAAGACACTCAAAGGACATGATTACAATTGCTTTTCACTGATCACTTGGTTCTTTCATCATTTCAGAAAGTCCCTAAACAACATAAAGTCAACTATGACAGAAAAGTGCCAAATGAATTTCCAAAGATCAGACTAGACCAGGCAGACAAAGAGGAGATAGAGAAGAGCATATTATGATACACTCCACCAACATATTTTTCTAATACATTTTATTTTGGGTTGATCTTGATACCAACTGGAGTCTGAGAAATGGCAGATTTTTCCACAAGCCTTGTGGAGAGAGGTTTCTAATGAGCCTTAATGTATTTGTTATAAATTTTTGCTCTGAATCAGCTTCTGGGATTAAAACCTGTATCCACTACTTACTGACAGTACAACTCTGTACAAATAAGTTAACCTGCTTAAACCTCAGTTTCCTCATCTATAAAGTGGTGATGATATTACTACCTAACTCATAGGGTTGTTATGAGAAATACATCCGACAGTGGACCCATAACTGCTGAGTACTCTGCCTAGCACAGAGCAGGCTTAGTCAGGATCCACTAATAGTGTTGCTGTTACTGTTTTTATTGAATCAATGGAGGTGCCATGGAGGTGCCACTGGTGCACACAGTGAGGGCCATTTAGTAGCTCCTTGGCCACAAGTGAGACTTCCGTCTGACAGACTCCAGCTTCATCCAGCTGACAGTTCTGGGGGGCGGGGAGTGGGGCTCGGCCTTCCCCGAGACCACCTGGCAACCTGACCATAGTGCCAAACCCCACGTTAGCAGGAAACACTAAGTGAGCCGGCTCCATAGTGAGCCTTGATCTGACTTATTCGAAGCGTCCCCCAAAGAGGACTCTCTGACCCTCCCAATATTAGAGAAACAAGAGGCCTATGGGCTTGGGTTGTTCATGGCTGTGGCTCCCCCAGGCCCTGTGGAGTCTCCTGGTTGCTGCAGCTACCATAAGCTCAGTCTCTTGGTCCATCAGCAAGTTGTGATACTAACGATCTGGCAGGAAAAGATACGCGCTCTCAGTTCCCCTAGTGTGGTCTCGCATGAATTTGTGAACCAGAAAAGCACCCCTTCCTCGATACTTAATATGCTTAACAGCTAATTACATCTGTGTAGGGATTACACTTTACATTGTCCAGCTTGATGGAAACAAACCCCCAGGCTTCCTCAGATTCCCTTAAACAGCTCCTTATCTCTGAGAGAGAGATTCTTATCAGGGCCATATGTTAGAGGTCCTGTGCAGTTTCCAAATGACCCCAGGAAAGTCTGGGGCCTAATCCATCTGCAGGCCCAAAAAGGGAACTGAGCAGGGTCCCAACCTGAACCAGCGGGGAGGCCAGAGCCTTCCGCCATCCATAAACCTGTCACAGGCTGAGTCTGGACCGAGATGATGCACATTAGTTCCTCTCCTCAGGTGACATGGGCTTCCTATGTTGACCTTCATGCAATGTGGAGCTTGAGTGTGTAAATCCCAACTGATGATGGGGTACCTAACCCAAAGTCAAAGTGAAAACTTTGTCCTTTTCAGGGCTGCTGTGGAAGAACTATTTTGGTAGCAACACTGTGCTTTTTAACTCACAAGCTAGCTAAGCCCCTCCAACCCCTGAGGAAACAATACAACCATCTTCCTTTGGCCAAGATGGCAAGGTAGGCCCCGGCAAGAGAACCAACTGGCCTGACACACAATTTTCTCAAAGCTTGGGAGATTCCCAGCCTTGGCAGACACTAACAACACTCCTTCCCTGGGCTTACAACAATCCAAGTTAAAGACCTTGTCTTAAGGAACTCTTGGGGGAGGGGGGTGTGGGGAGTGCAAAGAGCAGGAAATGTCTCCCAGTGTGAGAAGCCCAGGAGCCAGAGGGGCCCTGCTGGAGCTTTCCAGCCTGTGACTCACGGGGGCCACTTCCCTGCTTAACCCAGCCTGGACTGCAGCTCCTCGGCCACTGTGTCTCAGTGCCTCTTCCTGTCTCCATCCCGCCCAGACCACTGAACAAAGCAGAAGTCTGGAGTCCACGGCAAACACTAAAGTGTTGTGTATATATTTGGGCGTCATCTGTGGAAGCAGCTATTTCGAAAGCAAAAAAAAACTTCCCTGCCCTCAGAAGAACTTAGTGAGCTCTTAGAAGTGTCTACCCTAACCATTTGAGACTGCAACATTGGTTATTACCCCTTCAAAAAAGAAAGGTGGCTATAGTGCATTCCTTTTCATTGATTCAGAATGACAGGTGAGGCATTTGTCCAGTGCTTATTATGTGCCAGGCACTGAACTAAGTGCTTTACACGCATTAATTCATTCAGTCCTTACAGTAACCTTCTAAGATATGCAGTGCTATTATCTCTATCTTATGAATGAGGAAACTTAGGCTGTATTACTCGAGAGTGCAGCTTCTTGGTCTCTGATATGCTGGGCTGAAAGGGAAGTTGGAGGCAACTGGTGCTCTGATTCCTTAACTCCTTACAACTTCTTTTTTTTTTTTTTAAGATTTTATTTATTTGACAGAGAGAAAGGCAGCAAGAGAAGGAACACAAGCAGGGGGAGTGGGAGAGGGAGAAGCAAGCTTCCCGCTGAGCAGGGAGCCCGATGTGGGGCTCGATCCCAGAACGCTGGGATCATGACCTGAGCCAAAGGCAGACGCTTAACGACTGAGCCACCAGGGCGCCCTTCCTTACAACTTCTTAATCCCTCTCCAACAATCCTATAGCACAGAGCACTCTCTACTTACTCCAGGGAAGGGAGCATCCATGAGGCACAAAGGAAATGGCATGTGAGTGGGAATCAGATAACACAGCGTCTGCCACACTCATGGTTTCTGTCCATTGATTGAATTTGCCCTTTGGAAGACAAAAGAAAGTCAGAGTACTTTCCATGGAAGCCCCTTCATATACTAAAAGAGAGCCCTTGCATATTCCTTAAATCTTCTCCAGTCTATTTCCGCAGCCATTCTTTATGTAAGATTATCCTGGTAACCTTCCTCTGGGTACGTTACTACTTGTCAAGTTCCTCTTAAATGTGGTTACAAGAATGGAGCATCAGAATTCAAGTGGGTCTGAGCAGCTTGGAGACAGTGAGACAATTCCCCTCTTTGTATCTACATGTTTACCTAGTTGCACAGCTTAAAATTTTCCTCACCGCTCTGGAAACACCAACATACCCTGAAAACACAGTCAACAAAAACCCCTACATTTTTTTGCCCCTGCTGGTGCTTAGCAGAGCAAGCCAAAACACCAAAAATCAATTTGCTGAGGGCCAATTGGCTGAAATTCCATTTACCAAATGACTGATTTTATCCTTGCATTCCATAGTGAGCCTACTAGTGTCAGGCACTGTTGTAGGCACTGGAGATAAAGCAGTGAACCAAAGAGACAAAAATGTCTGTCTTGATGGAGCTAACATCCTTAATACAATGGAATTGTGCCAGACACTTTTGAGTTCTTCTGGTTCCTTTTGAATGTCATTTCAACAATGCCTCAACTGGCATATAAGCCTAAATTTAGCATTTCTAGCAATTGGAAAGAAAAATTCATCATTTCATATTGATGTGATTAGCTTGGATCCCTTCACAGAATTTTCACATTAATGGCAGTATATAATATAATCTTGTGCTGAAATTGATGAATATGAATGAATCCTTGGAAACAAATATATTCGTGGAAATTTAAGCCTACGTCCATCAACTTCTGAAAAATTGAACATCCTATAAAATTTGGCTGTGAAGACCGAGTAAAAACCAGTCCGTTACAACTTCAAAGAAATCATCTATACAAATCTTCAATACAAATTTTTGTAAACTTTATAAATAATGTTTAAAAATTTGCATTTCTTGGTGAATTTAACTTGATGAGTTAATCATTGGGCAAACTGGTTTTTAGCAAATTGGTCATTGTCTAACTGATTTTGGCAAACTGACGTTTATTAACCAATTTAAAGCTGTTGCTCAGCCACGGTGCCTCATCTCAAAATTGTGTAGAGCAATCATATTGATTTATTTAACTCAGCCTTTGAATTCTGACCAGTGAGGTCTTTCTGAATCCACACTCTATCACATTGCATGTACAGGTATGTGTCAACCAGCAATTCGTTCCTCACGCTATGAGAGTCCTTATGCAAGTTTAAAGCACCAGGTAGATGAGTAAGTCCCATTGGACCTCCATCCCATTTGTTGATGGTAAGTTAAAAATCTTCAAGAAATGTCATTCAACAAGTTATAAATCTGTCTAACTTACCTATCACCAGCATCATCATCAGAATATAATAATGACTAACCTTTACTGAATGCTTTCCACCTGTCAGGTAGTGTGGTAGGTGCTTTGCACACATATCTCTTTTAATTCTCATCCAGATGAGGAAAGCAAGACTGAAGAAGTTAAGTTCTCACTCGAGACCATACAGCTAGTAAATAGTACACTGTCTTTCCACTGGCAGTTAGATGGTTATTGTAACACTAAGCTTTTCTGTTTAATCTTTGTCTAGTGGATTTATCTTATAGATAAACCTGCCTGAAAGATGGGACTATTGGAGCCAACACATACTAACTAAGACTCTTATAGGAACCAGGCCACCTCACTATGTACCTTTCATTTGGTTAGTTGATTTATCAGAGGATGAATCAGCTCACTACCTTCCATCAAGACAGAAGATTCCATCCTGGTTCCTATCTCAAATATGAATATGTGCCCAACGTGTAAGTAGACTGGATTTAATCCTGGTATCACCTTACTGGCTGGGGCTTCAAATCTTAACTGCTGATCTTTTAATTGTGACATGGTGATAATGGCACCTAACACAAGGGTCCATGGCAAGGATTCCATGAGATAATATCTGAGGAGTGCATAGCTCAATGCCTGGCATATGGTAGATGATCAAGGTTAGTTCTCTGCTCTTCCAGCTACTCAGGTCTGAGTGACTGCACAGCTACTTGAAACATCTCTCACCATGAGATAGAGAAACAGAGCGAAAGTTAAATCCATCATATATATTTATCTAAAAATTCTATTCTGTCATGATTAAACTTGCTCTAAGATACATGTCATCCAAAATTAATACCCGCTGGTACTTAAAGTTTACATTACTAACTAATTCTGTAAGATCTGACTCAGGAATGGTTTCTGGCATGACATCCTTGTGTCTTGCTCCTCAAAGAAGCAACAACTCTCCTCGGGTACAAATGACTTCAAGAACGAAAGCTGGCAGAACACTGAAATTCACTGATGAATAAGGGTGATAAGAGAAGAATGGGGATCCTTTTTTCTCTCTTCATGACAGATCCTCATGGCAATTTGCCAACCATACTACACAGGAGAGAGGGGGAAAGGGCACAGCAACATACCATGATCTATTCATGATGATAGAATAAAAGAAAGTTCACTTCTATTGACTTCAAGCACAGGCTACTTAAAAGACTTTCAGGGTAGTTTACACAGGAGTACACTTTGATCTGTGAAACAGATGTACTTGTGAAATGTTGCATGGTACCTGATAATATTTTGAATACTGAAGAAGTAATTACATAAAATAATCCCTACTGAAGAATTCCTAGTAAAACTAATAACAATGGTGGAATGTATTCTTTCTGTACTTTGGATTTTCATCCCCTGGAAAAGTTTAAAATGCAGAACAGTAGTATAAAGGACAACACAGTATTACTTATGATTAAACCAAAGGTTTTTTTCTGTGTTGCCATACCATGCCCACCAACTTGGAATTCTGGAGCACTATCAGAATCTCATCTTGCTATACAAGCCAAATGCAAATTTTGCAACATGAGGTGAACCAGACAAATATAAGCCTAATTTCTTCAACCCTCTGTGAGATGGCTTCTTATGTGGTTTTTCTAATGAGCATCCTGACTATAAAGTCAGGTTAAGTCCCCCCATGGTGGAATCTATGTATTACAATACCTACAAGGGTTTTTGAACTCAGATCTCTATTCAAGAATGACTGAATGAACAATGAACCTATAATAGGAACTATGAATCAATTTAAGGTGAGATCTTAAGGATATACAGAGAGTTCTGGAATAAGATCGGAGTTCCTGGGGTGTCTGGGTGGCACAGCAGTTAAGCATCTGCCTTTGGCTCAGGGCGTGATCCCGGCGTTATGGGATCGAGCCCCACATCGCTCCTCCACTATGAGCCTGCTTCTTCCTTCTCCCACTCCCCCTGCTTGTGTTCCCTCGCTCGCTGGCTGTCTCTATCTCTGTCGAATAAATAAATAAAATCTTTAAAAAAAATTTTTTTTAAATTTAAAAAAAGATCAGAGTTCCTCCTCTCTATGTTTCTGTTGATAGCTCTTAACCTATGTAGCTAAGGGAATAGTTAGGACCACTGCCGGCTAAGGTGACCAGCACATCATAAATGCCTACCAAACACTCGTTGAAACCATCAGCGAGGATCTTTTTATGTATCCTAGTTTGGCTTGCCAGCTGGTCTACCTTGTGATGCCTATATCTTTCTTCAAGGTCCTTATTAATTACATGAATTAATATTAATAAACTTTTAAAAAGAGTATCTGGCACATTGTAAGTTTTTTATAAGTACAGTTAAATATAAACAAAAATAAATAGAATATTACTTGCTTTAAAAGTTTTGTAGCAAGGGCTGAATCTTGGTATCTGATTTCTATGGAAGGCCTTGCTTTCCTCCCACGTGTGCTTCAGGGTATTGTCTGCCAGTTTTCTTGTCAATGAGGGGGATGAAGGTGAGATGTTGTTGCTCACCTTATATCTAGCCTGAATTCCATACTTTGCATCTGGGTTTTCATTTCCATTCCTGTTCTCCTTGTGGCAATGAATGGAATGTTTTCAATCTCCTTCGTCAGCATAAGGCATTTCAGCCTAAGAGATGCCCCGTGCACAGCAGCCAGTAACAGTAGCTCAGAGGGCTCTTGATGAGTCATTTCAACCCACATCCCATGAGTTGCATGCTGACTGAGTCAAGCAGTGAGAGTACCTTTAACACTGAAGAACCCAACCCACGCTCCTTAAGTTATTCTCCCTAAATGTCACTTCCTGAAGAAGGGGGAGGACAAACACAGCAAAGAATAGAAAAAACTGGATCGAAGTCCAGTTTTCTTATTCCCTGCCCTTTTTCTACTGCAATATATCCAAAAGTGGAGCTTCAGCAATTCAGGTATGAGGGTACACCGTCATTGCTATTGGTAAGTACGACTGTTATTGGTGAGGACACCGATCATATCATAGGTTCTAACGTCCTTGGAATAAACCAGCGAAGCTGAAATAAAAAATTAAACCACAAAGTTTCATGCTTTTATTTCTAAACAAAAACACTGGAATGAAACTACTGAATTTAATGTTGTTTTTACAGGCGTCAAGTTGATACATATAGGTCATACATAGTGTTGTAAAGAAAATAAAATCTAAGGTGCACTTCGATGTCTTCTCACTAACATTTGCTTGATATCAATCACAGTTTACTGTAATAGTTGCCTTATCCATAGTCATCATTAGACTACTTTCTTTTCTCAGAGCCCCTGTCTCTGAGCAGATCTCAGCTGCAGCTGGTATGTTCTACTCCTTTAGCTCCAGAGCTTCAGGCCAACTTTGCTGTTGAATTCCTCTCTGGGTTGCTCTTCCTAGATTCCTCACTTCTCTCCATTCTCATCAAAATCAGAGTAAATGACTTTATTTTACCTTTTTAATTTCTTTATCACCTAAGAGCATTCCTTAATTTATCCCCAAAAAACTGGACTTAAAACTGCTTTCAGGGCACCTAGGTAGCTTAGTCAGTTAAGCATCTGAGTCTTGATCTCAACTCAGGTCTTGATCTCAGGGTCGTGAGTTCGAGTCCTGCATTTGGTGCCACACTGGGTATGAAGCCTACTTAAAAAAAAAAACACCAAAACTGCTTTCAAGAAGACTGCCCAGATTTTCACTTAAGTCTAAGATTAGATTAGAATGGATTAGAGCCCCCTTTGAGCTGTGCTCACTACATACCCAAGAAAGCATAGACATGATACGCCTACTGCCCCTACAAGGAAAGAATATGCAAATGTGCAAAAGTGTATATGAAAAGCCAGTCTCTCAAAGGCTTTAGCCTCCCGGGTTTGCCTACATTTTGTCACCTTGGAGGTTAACGTGTGAGTGAGAGGTAGAAAGACAGACATACTAGGGGGATATAGGAAAATAGTGTTAACTACAAAGTTGTAAGTCTGAGATTTTTTACTTTTCTACTTTTCTTTCATTGAAGAGGACAAAGGAATGTGCCTTGATGGGAAAACTTGGTGGGGTAATGAGCTCAAATCCCCCACAGCTCTCTCTGTCCTATGATGATGGAGGAGAAAGGCTGCAGTGGGCGGGGCTGGGGGTACAGGGCAGAGGAAGGTTAGTGGAAAGAGAGGAATGGAAGGTGAAGGGCTGGAGGAGTTTGAGAGGAGGCAGAAGAACAAAGCAAGTAAACGGACAGAAGGAGGGAGGCCAGGAGCCAAGGGGAGGGGGTGGTCGCACCCAAAACACACCAAATGTCTCCAATTAAAGCTCTGAAAATGAGACCATGCAGGAAGCACTTTCAAAAGCCACAAAAGTTCTCTTCAATTCAAGGGCAAATGAAGAGAGAAAAGGAGCTAAGAACAAGGAGCATGGAAGACAGAAACGAGAGGAAGGAGAGAGCCAAACCTCACCTCCTAACCATCCTGCCTGAGGTGCTGAAAGCATTTCTTTATAAAGTGTGAAGTTTCAGCTGAATCCAAATTCCCAGCATTGGAGACACTGCCAGGGGCTGCTTATGAGAAACAAAATCTCTTTTTCCTAAACTGAAGAAAATTCTGTTTTTCTCTGAGGGTGTCTCCATCTTGAAACACCTAGACTCTTCTTCCATTCATTTGCTGGATGCCACCGTCATAATAGGAAAAGATGAGGTCAGGCCTGACAGATAGTGTAACTACGTCTGTCAGAGACCCTAACCCACTAATCCTGGCCAACAGCTCACATCTGTAAGCACTGCCCCAGGAATCACACACGCCCATGGCTACCCTTTTCCCCATCATAAAATTGTACAGCTTGTCTCAGTGAGATAAAAGGGTTTGAAAATGGTACAATGCGTATTTCCCCAACCATGGAGGCAAAGAGGTATATTGAATCAAGAGCACTGCTGTGATCAACAACTAGTTGAAGAAAACAAAGGCAGATTTCTACTCACTCCACATACAAAAATACATGTCAAATGGATTTAAGTGTAATAGAATAGTTAGAACTTTAGAACTGAGAAGACCTTCTGCACCAAGATTTAAAAACCCAGAAGCCATCAAAAATGATAGGTATATTTGAGGGGTGCTGGGGTGGCTTAGTTGGTTGAGTGTCTGACGCTTGATTTTTGGCTCAGGTCATGATCTTGGGGTCGTGGGATCAAACCCCATTTCGGGCTCTGCACTCAGCACGGAGATTCTCTCTCCCTCTCCGTCTGCCCCTTCCCCTGCTCATGACCTCTAAAATAAGTAAACAAAAAAAAATATTTTTTAGAAATGATAGGTCTATTGGACTATACAAATATTGCAACACTTGTATAAAAAAATACTACAGAGAGTAAGGCCACTCACAGGTGCCAGGGATTTTTAGTAATCACTGTATCCAGGTAAAAGTAATCACTCAAGATGGCAACGTGGGGTCTGATGTTCTGACCCTGTAAGTATAGTCAGCATTGAAAACTGAAAGTACACTCCACATTTCCCTGCAGTGCCTGGGTCTGGCCACCTGGCTGGGGATCTCTCACCCTCTGATTTTCGTGGTTGGCAGTAGTAACAGGCACAGGGTTTCCTGGAGAGTCACGAATACTGTAAGAGTACTTGTATCTCTCAGTCCATGTTTTAAGAATCTCAAAAGTGCTCAGAATATAATGAGAGTTCACATGTGCATGAATTATTTGTGTAACAAAAAAGTGGAAGAGGAGAAGCAACTCTGCCTCAAGTCAGAAGTACTTTCCCTCAAAATAGTCGTGATAATATCACACCGTTGTATTTTTTTTTTTACTAAGCATACATTTATTGGTTTAAAAAGTATAAACTACTTGATGAAAACACCCCTTATAAGAAGAATAAGGAAACGATTAAAAATGAAAAACCATGTGGCAATTACGTCTGATTCCCCCTCTTCCACCTTAGGAGTGAGAGAAATGGTAAGAACAGAAATGCAACCTTGCAAAGAGACTCATTTAAGTTTTTCAATTTTTTTTTAATAAAATGGCATCAATTGCTGAAAGCATTATGGCCTTTGTTATGCTACATAATACTGGCATAAAATGTGAATAGTACAAAGTTCATCATATATAATATAAGGTTTTAATATATTACATTTGTTTCTACATAAACAGACTATAAATATATGTGCCATAGCATGTTTTACAGTCATGGTTCCCAGCATCTCACACTATGGTACCAAACAAAAAATACATTTTCTTTTTTAAAAAGGAAAGAACAAGGGCAGAAACCAGTAGAAATAGCTTTACATGTTAAAAGTCTAAATAATACAATAGATGTTGTTAAAACTTTGGATAGAAAATAATTTTGAAATCTGGCTAATAGTCATTCAGAGAGTGAACAAACCAAATCAGCTTTTACTAGCGTGTAGAGGCCAAATTACTAAAATACTGACTGATTGGGGTGGAAAGAGGGCGAAGGTTCAGGGAGGGGAGAAGGAACAAAAGAGTAAAATCCTTCCTGAAGCTTTGACACCACAGCTTGATACGGAACCTACTGCATTCAGGCTCAGACATATATCACATCAGGACAGATATGTGGGTATTCATCCAGAAGAGACCAGAAGCTGGTTTACACAGTCAGGACTCTTCAACACGACAGGGAGCCTCTGTCTGAATGTCCTCTCTTTATGGTGTTCTGAATAAAGGATCAGCCTGGGAGACAAGGAGCCAGAGCTGCATCATTTCCTTCCTGGGGCTTGGCCAGGAGACACGTAAGAGTCCGGAAGGAACTCTCATTAGGAGTCGGAAACAGCCCAAGGAGCTCTCATTTAGCCTAACTGGGAAGAGCACGCAACCTTCTAAAACCAGTAACCTCATCTGAAGCCTTTACATTTCCTAACGGACCCCATGCCCACCTCCACCAGAGCCAACACAATGCATCTGCAGGCCCCAGTACGCTCTCAAAGTCAGCCAACGTCTTCCTTTCCGTCAATCCAAACCCACACACAAGACTTGGCTCAGAACCCGATCCCAAACAAAGCTTCTTGGATGGACTCAGCCCTAGAGGTCTTTCCCATCTTCACCACCTAAAGCACTTGCGTTGCCTGGCTTATCTTCTGCTTTCACAGAGAGGGGTCAGCTCCCCAGGTGCTGCCACTTCATGGAGGAATCGGCCACTTCTTGAACTTCTTTTCTTATAACCCATGGGGAGACCCACAGTAAGGGGCATCATACGTGCTTTCTAAATGCATAAACAGAAGGTCAACACCGGGAGAAAACACAAACACATTCTTGAGTCACAAACATCTTCTCAGGAAATGCCTAGGGGACTGGCTCCCTGCAGTCTGAGGTCCTTTTTTTGAAATGAAAATCAAATGTGGCTACTTCCTAGTGATGGAAAGAACAACACTTGAAAATCTGAGCAGCACCTCTCATGTGATTTCCAGGAGTGGGGGACGTGGGTGCCTCCTTTTAAACAGGAGGAGAGCTCAATGTGGGCCCAGAGTCAGGCTGGAGAATCTGGGCTGCGCTGCCAGCTTGTGGTCCAATCTCCACCAGCTTTAACAGTTCGGCCTCCTCGCTGGAGTACACAGTGGTGTCCGTGTCATCAGAGTGATACCCAGACTGGTAGCCACTCGTTTGGTTAGAGCCTTCGGATGCCACAGACTCCTTGCTTTTGCTGGGCATCAGTCCACTGTGGAAGAAATGGCAACCAAATGAGTTGATGGAGAGAAGGCAGTTCTTTCCCCTCTAACCCTAACCCTGTTCCCGACCCCGTGTGGGCTGTAATCTCCCTGGAGACACCAGCTCCTATCTCTCCCACTTGTTAATGAACGTATCAGGTTTACTCAGACAATGTCTATTTTCAGGTACTAGCATGAGCTAGTAGTTTCAGATAAGTCCTCTTATTCAGGTCCAAGTCTTTCAAGCCCGTGATGAGATGAAAGGCAGTTCTCCTGAGTTATGCAAAGGCTCCAACCAATGGAGCATTTTTACGGCATTGAAGATTGACAGGTTTGTATACAATGATAGGAGCCAAGGGGACTCTTTGCCGATGTGAAAGGAAATTGGGATGTTCTGAGAGTCCACTTCTGCTCTCCTCACAGGGTTGATTAGGGATTACAAGGCATGTGTACGATGTTAATAAAGTTCTTGAGCAACTTGAAACTTGAGTAAGTTGAAACGTGTGTGTGCAATCAAGCCAGACTGTCAAAAACTGCTTTTTACTCATCAAAACCACATTCTTTGGAAGGACTGAGGGCCCGGATCACTCAGCAGCAACTAGGGAATATTTTCAATGGCATAGAATCATGATAGACCATAATCATGTCAAAGCCTAAAAGTGTAGGCTGTGTTGATCTAAAACTTCAGGATTTACATTTTTCTCAAGCCATTCTGAGGTGTGGGTTTTTCCCCTTAATACATGTTTTACCAAATTATTGGTGTTAAAAACTACAAAAAAGGATTTCATTAACTCTACTTCCATTTATGGTTTAAAAGTTATTTCAAATGACTAGAAATGCAATTTTTCTTTCAATCCAACCTCAAGAAAATGAGTTAAGTGTCTCAAACAATGGCATGGTACCTGGCACATAGCCACCGCTGAATAAATATATTTTAAATCAGTGAATGAAACATATAATTGGCTCTAAAAATTTCTCGCCTTGGGCCTAAAAGCAAACAGTAAAATTGTACGATGACTCGCTTTAATTTTCTTTTTCTTTACATGAACATCCCTCAATAACCCATGGGTGTTCCCATTTTATACAATGGTTAGGTTATAAGTACATCAAAGTCTTCTCAATTCTCACCTACAGTGAGCTCACTAGCAAATAAATAACTGCTCTTTATCTTACTATTTTTATAGAGATTTTCATTTATATGTTAGGTTGAAAGTAGGTACATCTATCCAAAACAACTACAAATTCCTACAGAACCACATGGGGGAAATCATATTCAAAACCAAATTTAATATTTTTCCCATAATTAAGCCAATAATAATAATAAGACAAATAATTCAGCCAATAATATTTAAGTATCTCAAACAAATAGATATTGGCTTATTTATGCATCATACTTCTGAAGACAGATGCGCTCATTTATGGACAGGTTTGAAAATTCTTCAGAGTCCACAAAGATTTTAATCATCTCAATTTGAGGGATTATATCCAATGACCTTTGTTATTTAGCCAGTACCATACAAACCACTGACCATATAAACATAAAAATTCCCCAGTATTCATAAATTCTCATAAAAACTGACCAAATCCCCTAATTTCAGATTCTATTTCAGATGTGCCATGTCATTTATTTGTTTGATAAGTTGCAGTTCTTTATTAGTTCAGTTGATGCAAACTTGCCTAACCAACAAAGACACAAAGGGAAAACTGCATCTACGCTGAAAGTCCTGAGTTCCTTCCAGAAATTCCTGTTGAGATTTGACTTTTCTATTTGGCTGAGCCTTACCTAAAAGATGGAGCTAATTTGGTTCTGTCTTCCAAGGTTTTCAGCTCTTCTGATGCAAGGACCATACCACTGTCCGTCTGGTTGTCCTTTTTAAGAGACAAAGAGATGGCACAGTTGATTGAGTGTGCACACTGACCAACTACTTAATTAAACAGATTTCTTAACCCAGCTATCAGTCAATATGCTCCAGTGTTCCCCAGAGGGCGGTAAAGATATCATAGCCAGAAACTGTATCAGCTACAAGGAGAAGTAACTGCTTCCTAGTAGTAAACTCAGGCCCAGAAGAAAAGAATAATTCAGGAAGCAGCAGCTGAGACCTGTTGCCATCTCTCTTTTCACAATGATACTAGTTACAGTTGAGTGGAATTGGGCATGAAGCTAGATTATCTAGAACCTTGAACTAGGGGCTGTCCTTATAGTAAAACCAATGGGGGGGGGAGGGGAGCTGATAATTCCATCTCCATAGTGACCCCACAATACATACCTTTATAATGAGGCTCCAAGGCTCTAATGCTTAGGCTAATATTTATGTAGCTAATGTTTCGTTCTTCGTGTTATTTTTAAGACTATTTTTAAAAGATGTACTTACATCTGGGATTACTTTTACTTCTGGTTCTTCCAACGGGATATCTTCAAATGTTTTTACACTCACAGGCCGGCTCTTTCGCTTAGTGTTCTGAATATTTATATTTGGGTGGTGGTATATTTGGCTGCAGAGACCAAAAGTGATACCTAAGTTCATTATCCTTCAACCACAAGTTTAATAGCAACCTTCAAAACATCCTTTCAAAAAAGAAAAACAAAACAAAACAAAAATCTTTCTCTGCAAGCACACAGTGAAGGCTTCATTTCCTGTGAGGGCCTATTTAAAAGTATAATCTAAGTGAGGGGCCTAGATGAGCTCCTGTTCCTCTGAATCCTACTTCTGAGGGCCAGGGCTGGACTAAAGACAACAGCAAACTAAGTGATAGACTGCTTTCTGCATGGTTTCCTGATTGCCTGAGATTCCTCCACTGGGCTCTCAACATATTACGGAGCATTACACATCTTTCCAGCCACCTCCAGAAAAGTTTTTCTAGATAATGCCCATGGAGCAACCATTCAGTGAAAGATGGGCCGGGGAAACAAGTGCAGATCTCACTGGATCTCACCTGGGTTACAGGACACTGAACCCAGTAGGATCTAGAGACAACCTCCACCTTCTGCATGTAATAGAGGCTTAGTGTGTGGGGGGGTGGGGGGAGTGAGTCTCACAATCCCCTATTTTCAGCCCACAGAATTGCTGGTCTTGGGAAAAGGCAGTGGTTCAAGAGAATCCTGAGATGTTTCATTTACTTCAACGCCTACCACTGACTATACAAACTTGGGAAAGACAGGAATATTTCTATGCCTCTATTGCCCAGTCTTTAAAATGTGTCAGCAATTCACAGAAACAGAGATATCTGGAGGATGAATGAGGTGGGTGGCAAGTGTTCTTAAAAAGAATGACGCTCTATCAGCCAAAGCTTGTTTTCCTCCTTTGAATTCCAAAGGGTACCAGTATCCTTCTGTGCCTCCTATTCCAAAGAATAGGACTTGTCAGACAACATACCACTTGTTTCCTGGGGGTGCTCCTTCCCTGCCATGTGGCTTGGGGGAGTCTGATTCTGTTAAAAGCACAAACAGCCCAAGTGGAAAGAGGGGAAGTCCTTTTCACAGTGAGAGGGACAGCAAATTCACTCTCCACTCTTAGCCCAGCATACTTCCCCCCCATAGGCAGGCTTCTGGACATGTTACATATTCCCGTGTTTTCTGTGACCAAGTGGAGTGAGAACACACTTGAGCCAAAGGAGGAGAATGGAAATCAAGTCCGCCTCCCCTGAAACCAGGACGCTGGTTCCTCCCCTTACACAGAGGAGAGAACGAGGTTCACCAGTGACATCCTTACTCAGGAAACTCCACAAGAAAGAGGACATAATATATAAGGAGACAGAGGAAAAGCCCACTTCTCCCGAGTCCAGTCCCTAAAAGTGGCTGTTGCTAGAAACTATTGGCGTTACAGTTAATCATTCATTGATTCACTCACTCACTCACTCACTCACTCACTCATTCACTCACTCACTCATTCACTCACTCACTCACTCACTCACTCACTCACTCACTCAGGAATCCTTTCCTGAGAATCTACCACATGCCAGGCACGGTGCTAAATGTTCCCGAACTGCTGTCTCACAGCATCTTTATAAACGGTATCTGTTAGGGGTGGGTGCTACTATCCCAACTTCAGAAGAGGAAACCGAGGCACAGAAAGGTTAAGGAACTTGTCCAAAATCACATAACTAGGCTATTTGGGTTACGAGTAGTCACTGAAGGATTTGAAGCATGAGATTGACAAAGTCAGATGCGCCCTTTAGAAAGATGGCTCTGGGTAGAGGAAGGTGGAAACACGCAGTGAGACCAATTAGGGGACTCTTTTCCATGTCTCTAGAAGAAAGAAGGGCAGCCTGCCCAAGAGAAGTGATGCCCATAGGGTTTGGAGAAGTAGACAGATTCCAGAGGTCTGCTAGAGTGTTGAGCTTGGGCAGTCATACAGCTGCCCTGGAAAAAAACAGTTGAGGAAGCTAAGACTTAGGGAGGAAATGGCTAGGACTGGGATTCGAAATTGGCCTTCAGATTCTCAAGCCCATTGTTTTGCTACCCTACTCCACACTGACTCCCTTGGAAAAGTATCAGGAAGGAAAAAGTAGAAGGGAACAATGGATATGACAGTTCAAGTCTCTATGAAGCACCTACTATGTGCACAGCACTGCTCTCTCCCACGCAGGCACTGACCGTGTGGTGGGACCAGCGCGGGGGAGAAGACAGACAGAAAGTGGAGAAAGGACAGTTTCACTTCAAGCAGTCTGATATCACAGCCAAATTCAGGAACGTCTAGCCAGGAGGCTGTCCCAGACATCAATCCACAAGGAGCACTTAATCATCACCAGCAATTAACCAAAATGAAGAAAAATGGTATGTGCCAAAATCTTTCTCTGGGAGAGAAAAGAAATCTTTGATAAGCTGCTTGGAGTGGGAGGTAAAACTCCTGGGGGGAAAATGACGGAGCAACCACAGATGGTCCCCAAACTGCCCTCAAAGAAAGAGGAGTCCAATTAATATGTGTTTTCTTGCAGAAAGCATGTGAACTTGGGGCCAGAGCTGATCACAGGGAAAATTAGAGACAAAGCGAAGTCTAGACACTAGTGATCCATCCTGCTCGCCCTTTCCCGCTCCCCACACCTCTTGGCCTCTTTGCTAGGTAAATGCTGAACAAATATTTTTAATAATTTAAAGGGGCAACAGATCACGAGGTTGGTGCCCACCGTGATGTCTCTGTCCAGCTCTATTTATAATGTGATGAGATTGAAACTATAAAGAGGAAGCAAATGAGAGAGACTCCTCAGCTTTTCTACCTGACTGGAAATGGGAAAAAGGACAGAACAAGTCCACTGAGAAGGACACCAGCCTCATCTCTGGTCTCCCCAGGGAAACAGAATCAAAAGAGAGCCTCAAAACGAGGTGTGCTGGGTGCCTCAATGCTGTGTTTCTTTAAACCCAGATGATTAAAATGTGACTGTGGAGTCTTGTTTTTATAAAAGGAAAAAGAATGGCAGGGTTGAAGAGAGGGCTGCAGACAAAAGATTCCAACTTCCATTTTATTTTTCAAATTATGGCTGGATAAAAGAGAAACTGGACTGGAAAGACCAATTCGAAAATCACAGACAGAAAATAGGAGCCAGGCCTACGTTCAGAGTGTGGTGTCACATTTGTCCATGCTTCTGGGGATAAATGTTAGCAGCCCTGACTTAGATCCAGCATTGCATTTGGCACTTCCATTACACACACATGACTTCATCGACTCTCGGCACCATATGCAAAGCGTCCAAGCGAGCCAAGAGACTGCCGATGGGGTCCTCACTCCACCTGGTCACACAAAACCCAAGGCATAGAGTTCATGATCAAATGCCTTTCTGATAAAGAAGGAAGCCGTGTTGTGGGAATAATTACCACACCACAAGGCCAGCCGAGCTTGACCTAGAGGTTTTTAAACATGAGAAGTGGAACTATTGGCTTTCGGTTCATTCACCTTTCTCTTTGAGGGTCCCCCCTTGGTGTGGCAGAAAACAGGACTGAGAGAGAGATCAGAGGAACTGGAGTCATCCTAGGGATGTGATTTTAAGCAGCTTGCTGAATAGCTATCACATATCCAGTGCTCTCTAAGTGCCAGGCACGCAGAAATATGTTATACCATGCGATTCTCAAAATAATCATTTTTGAACACCAGTGTCTTCACCTGCGTCACAGTGAAGCTGTGCGCCGGGTCCCTAAGAGGCAGACTGAGTAGTCCAACCAGTTCTATCTGGCTCTAAAATCTGGACCTTTTACCACAATTGTTTACTTCCACCATGTGATTGCTCTGAGCCTCACATTCAACGTCTATTCACGAGAGATAATAGTTTCTCCCTTGCGAAACTCTGTGAGGTATCATGCAGGCAAAATCTGATAACAGAAGGAAAAGTTCTTTGAAAAAATGCTAAAAGTTCTTGACCCAAATGTAACAGGCAGCTTACACGTTGGCTTCTGCCACCCCATGTGATTCCACAGAACAAACTGCCCACAACCCGGTGGCCCGGCTAACCTAGGGCTCCATGGCCCCCCTCTGCAGCAAACACACGAGTGCAGGCTGGACCCTGCGGTCAGGGGGGGCCGGGTACAGAAGGAAAACACCCAAAAGAGGTGGGTGGGGGGGAACAAAGCAAAGAAGTCCCAGGCTTAGAAAAAGGCAATTTTAATATCATATTGTAGACACGATATCAACTCTGTCCTCAGGTACAGGTGCTGGGAGAGAGAAAAAAGAAAGCTGCCTTCAGAACTGCTTTACAGATCAGGAGAGGACAGCGGTGCATGTGTTTTAAATAAGTCCAGAAGTCCCATTATGCAAATAAAATGCTGAAAATCAGACCAGGGAGGGGCTTCTGAAGATGTGCAGTCCAGTCCAATTCAGGACACATCCCCACGGCACAGGGCATCCTAGCCAGAGAGGCAAAGTGTGTTCTCATCTATGCATAAAACTCTTCCTTCCTGAATCTTTCCTAAGCCATTTAATTCACATTAATAAAGGAGTACATGGGGATAATTTAAATACAGATGTCTATATAAAATTGGTCTCTTTTTCTGGAGATTAACAAACTGTGGCATTCCAGCTATTTGCAGCTGCAGGGCTTAGAATTCAAAAGAAACAGCTATGGCAGCAATGTGGACCACAGATGGGAAGCAACTCACCTACCCCGGCCCTCTTCAAGGAGCACTTCCCTTGATAGCAGTCTCAGGGCTTAGGTTCAATGTGGAAGTGAGATGCAGCCTTCCTTCCACCCCCTTCCCCAAATGACCTTGAAGTGCCCCCATCCCCCTGGGGATGTTGACCATATACAGTACCTGATTCCTGCTGTGTTGTCATAATGGAATTTGGGGTCACACACTTCCTCTTCCTCCATACAGGAAACAGGTGAGGTAGGCAGAGAGAGTCCAGAATCCTCTTCCATGCTCAAAGTCTCTGCTATCGGGAGAACAATGTAGTCTTTGCCATCCTGAAACAACAAACACGGAATGCTCTTGCTATGGCTATGGCGCCAGCCCCTCAAGAGCCTTTTCATGAGAAACAAAGGCCATGGGGGCTTCTTGGTGATGAGGTCTGTCGCTTTCATATCTGAGCGCTGAACTTAAAGACAACATTAAACATGGTTTGTCAAAAACAAAAGGGCACTTGAAAGGGATGTTTATATATGAAAGTATGTGAAAAGGGTTAATATAAAAGCAAGAGGAGTAAGGGGACCGACCGCAGAGAAGCAGAGAACGCTGGTCACGAGGAAGACAAAGCAGGCTGTGGGCAGAGACGTGGCAACAGAACACGGAGAGCTGAGAAGTCATTTCTTCACAAAGCCCTACCTACTGGAGCCAGGTCTTTTAAAGGGCATGTCATCCAATTTTAGTCTCTACATTTCAAGGCAATGGAAAATCTGATGACAGTTGAGAGAAAAGCAATAAATGTGCAGGAAAATGGGTCTTCTGAGAAAAGGTTGCACAATTTAACGTTATTTCATCAAGAGAAAGAAAGAAAGGGCAATGTGATACCTTTAAATGTTTGAAAGGCTTACTGATAAAAACAGATTTGACCCATTGTCCCCCACCTATTCAAAAGAAAAGCAGGAGGAAATTGGCTTCCATTCGTGGCAGTAAGAGGCCGTTGACTGGAGATTAAATAACTTTCTAATGGTAAAGGTTACAATTCTAAAATCCTCCAGTGGAAGTTATGGGGGCTGGGGATTCTACTGAAGAAAAAGCCCATATTTTGCAGGGTTCAGATGTGGTTTTGCCTGTACAGTGTTTAAATTACTTAAAATTCTGTCCATTGTTGATATTCTGTGGATCAACTAATTTTTATTGATTCATTGACTGATTTTACTTTAGAAGAGCATCTGAAGACAACAAAAGAAACATCAGGAGGAATGAGTGGTCTACTCCCAGGTTATGGTTTAGGATCTCATTAGGACCTCATCTGTCTTTAAAAGGGGAGTTATAGCTTTTAAAATAGCATTGCTGTTCAAATATGCAAGAATATGGTGGCCATGAGAAGGTCCAGGGAGGAGAGGAGCCCTTGGATAGATTGCTTGGATGGAGGTCACAAACCTGCTGAGCATTAGCTTGTAACAGATTTCCCAAGTGTTCCACCAGCTCTGAAAACGTGGGTCTCTGATTGGGCTCCCTGTGCCAGCAGTCCAGCATGGTCTGGTACCTAGAGAAGCAAAACACTAATGTCACTAACTGCCTCCTTCTTCCTCATCTGATGCTGAAAATATGCACTCGAATGAGTAAACATTTATGAAAAGTCCCCCATGATGCTAAATAGTAATACAACACCATATAAAACACAGAGCCCTACAGCTGGAACATCAAGTATGTACAGAAAATGTTAGAAGTCAACATTTAATAAAAACGAACTGGTGGATATAGATAAAGGGCTGTTGTTTCAAGAAGAGATGACCGTCTGCTTGAGATTACCAAGGAAGACTTCCAGGGGAAGTAGGACAGGGACGGGTCCATGAAAGAGGTCTGTATCATGAAAAGTCTTCTGGGCGGGGGGAGGTTTTATGACCAAAGAAAGGATAGAAAGATGTTTTCAAAGTCTTACATTTCTGGTGTGGTATAATCAGGGGCCCTCATTCTAGTGCCTTCTTTCAATCGCCTACAAAATTCCTCATCAATTTTTACTCCGGGATACGGAGAAGCACCTAGAATAAAACAGGAATGGGACATGACTTGGTTTGATTTTTTTCTTATAGAAAACCCTGGTTCTTGAACATCATCCCAAATATATATATATATTTCCAAAGCTTCCCGGTAACTTTCGCTAGATAAAGGTGAAACACGGGAGAGGTAAAGATGCACTGGGACCATGGAACACTGACTTACGTCATTTTATTTGGAGTATGGATGGAGGGACAAAAAACAAGTGACTTACCTAAGGAAAATATTTCCCAGAGCAAGACACCAAAAGACCACACATCACTCTGAATTGTGTACACTCTGTCAAAAATTGTTTCTGGGGCCATCCATTTCAAAGGGAGGCGAGCCTAAGAAGGTGGAAGACAAGAAGTCAGAGCCCAACTTAGCACGTATCTGAAGAAAACACTTCCTTTGTTCCCAACGCAGGTCCTGAAGCTTGCAACGAGGAATTTGGATCCTGCAACTTCACAGAGAACTAGGTTCACCTTTAAAACTTACATCTCCTTTTCTCACATAATCTGGGTCTTTATAAATATCCCGGGCCAAGCCAAAGTCACAGATTTTAACCACGTTCTTCTCCGACAGGAGGATGTTGCGTGCCGCCAGGTCCCTGTGGATACACTGCAAAAAGAATCGTGTGTGCGTTAGGCTTCGGCACAGCTGATGTCTTCGGCATCTGTTGTGACCTCATGCTTAAAAAAGCCCCACATCAGAAACCAACTGATGAACAGGCACTGGGCTAATACCTTTCATCAACACTTCAAGAAAGAAGTCTGACTTTTGTTGAGACACACATCTGCTTAACTCATAAAGAGTCCCAGACTTTGGAGTTAAATAATTAAGTTATAGTAGGATGATGGAGTCATAAATAGACTTCTCTTAGACACAATTAAGAATGTGTTTCTTGTCACATCCACATATCCCTTTTGCCTGGCACCATATATGGTTAAAACGCGTTACTCTAAGGAGGCCTTCGAATGCCCTCCTATTTTGAATGAATGCTCGGAAATCAGGAACAAGGGGCCCTCCTTGGTTTGGTGCCCTTTGTTGGTTTCTCTGTTCCATATGGAACTGAAGCTGCCCGGCTCTGATAAACCAGCTCCCGTGGGGCTCATCCTGTTTTCAAAGTGTTGGAGTACCATCGAGGTCTACGGAAGAGATTTCGGCTTCTCACGGGTCAGGCTGGTTCTCCCGTGCACTAAAAAGGAAAACCGAATTCCCCCTGCTTTCTCTCCACTCTTTTCCGGTCCTCGGTTTCTCTCTTCTTTATCTCCCCGACCTCATCTAACTCCCTACTACTGCAGATTTGTAAGGAAATAAGAGTCTGGGGAACATTTACACATGAATGAAGGGCTCCAAGGAGAATGCCCAAGTCAGCGCAGGGAGCGATGGGGAGCCGGGGAGCCCGGGCAAGGCTGACCACCCCACACCCTGTCTCTGTGTGGCACTTCCCTCGGAAAGAGGCATATTCAAAAGCATTCCGTCAAGCATGACTGAGCAAGACAGGAGATTCCAAAAACCAGTCCTCTCTACTTTTCCCCCAACCAAACAGCTTCCTTTTTTATTTTTTAGCCCAACAACGAGGTGGTTTTCAAGAAACCAGCTGGTAGATGCAAAGGGAAGTTAAGGGTCCTGGAGGACCCCACCCCCTTCCCAGTCGAAAGATACCCTGACTAAACAGCAGGCTCTGGCCTTTAAAAATAATAATAAAATAAAATCAGAATCTTCAAGAAAGGCAAAGGTTCTTGCCCCGTGGGCAAATCCCATAAGACCACACTTCTCTCCTTTCCCCTTGGGAGAAAGGAGACAAGAGCTCCCGGGCAGACACTTTTGAGAGCCTGAGGCTCTGAGAACTGTGACGAGCTTTAGGCTTCAGAAAAAGATATGGGTTAGAGATTTCACTCTAAATTAGAAAAACAAAACTCTTAAGTCTTTCTTCCCCCCTCCCAGGAGGGTGCAGCCGATGCATTCTCCAACTGATCATTTTTCCTGAACCTTAATTTGAATTTTCCCTGTTTAATAGAAAACCATCCACTCTACCCTTTCCAGAGGGGTGACTTCAACCGACCCCGCTCCCGCTGTGGTGTTTACAGCCTCTGGAATATTTGTAACTTGTCACGTCCCCACCTCAGCCTTTGTTTGGCCTACTTTTCTAATTTTAGCTTTTATAATCGCTCTCATCTGAAGCCTGTCCTTCCTGCTTTCTAATTATACCACTAACAAATACTTTTTGATGGATGGTGATGAATGTAAAATAAATTAGAAATAGACGCTCTCACGCCGAGGTATCTGCAAGGCTCAGTCCCTCACCTTTTCCAGGTCGCTGCCCAGATGTCGCAGTCTTATAAAGCTTTCCTTGTTCATTCTGTTTATAATTGATGTACACAAACACAGAAGCGTATACACACACAAACATACCACTCCTGTGGAGTCCTAGCCCTTTCCTGCTTATTTTTCCCCGCCGTGCTTATTCCCATCCAACCGACCATGTACTTGACTTGTTTATACTGCTCACCGCCTGTTCCGCCCAATAGGATGTAAACTTTTTGAAGGCGGAGAGTTTTGCCTGTTCGTTCACACAGCATCCTTAAGCGCTTAGAGGACTGGCTGCACTTAGTAGATGGTCAGTAAGTATTGATCCCATGAATGAATTAATTTCACAAAATCCTCACACCTCCTTAAATTAGCAGGAACGGGGCCTCTCCAACAGGACTCTTTGCATAGTTCCAGCAGTGGAGAACGAATTACAGTCCCAAACACACACCAGTGGCTGGCACCAGACATCTTCCTTCCAGATCTGTGATGTGAAGAGTTACCTTGGTCCCCCCTGGGCTGTCTTACCTTCCGGGATGCCAAAAACTCCATGCCCTTAGCCACTTGGAAGCTGTAGCAGATGAGGTGCTCCAAGGTCAGGAAGTTCTTGTACAGATCTTCGGGAACTGGCAGGAGAGGGAGGAGGACAGAGATCAGTATTGCCACCAGAAACGATTCGTTTCTAAGTGTGTTAGAGTAATCTTCATTTTAACACTTGGGAGTTAAACTTCTGGAAATAGAAGCGGAGAGAAAATGCCTGTATCTTCTGTAAATTTGCTGAATCCTGGTATATTAGCTTTCATCATACCCCTTAGCAAAAAAAAATGTTAGTTTTTCCATCTTAGTCAAATTGAACCAGCAGAGATGGCAGGGAGCGAAAAAGGACTTAAGTTTGCTGTTTTAAACTGTTGGTTTTTTTCATGTACCCAGAGGGATAAACAATAGTTTCATATCAAGGACTCTAAAAATAAAACAACAATATTCAGGGTCATTGAATCTTTTCTCTCCAGGCTTTGTCCTGGGACAAAGGCCAAAGGTCAAATTATAATCTACAACAGATAACTAAAAATACCAGAAATATATTTACTTCTCTCACTTTCAAGCTGAGAAAGTGCTGTAAACACATTGAAAGAGGCCTGTGAGGATGCTTTTTTCCCTTCAAGGATATGAATGAGAGGTGACAGGAACATCGAGAGAAAGGTGGTTTTACGTAAATTGGTGGTATTTATTTCCGTGCAACTGGTACAAATAAACACGAAGACATTAATGGGTGTTTCAGCATGATCTCTGAACTTTGGTCAGATAAGATAAGACATGGCTTCTCTCCTAGAGACAAATACCAGAGTAAATGAAAACTCACTTGTAATAATAACCTTGTAAGTATTAAAAAGACTGAGAACATTTTTCTCAATGATTTTTTTTAATGTTTAGGGCTAGAGGGCTCTCAGTGAGCAATTAGTACAATCCCATCATTTTCCAAATGAAGAAATGGAGGACATATTCCAGGCCAAGACCCTTTCTACTCCGAGTACCCCAATCCTTTGGGTTTCTGGCACACTGGCCACCATTTTGTGAGAGAGAATGACGGGACAGAGAGGGCCCCACTCAGTGTGGGCCCAGTTAGGTGAGGTCTAGATGGCCTCTCCACACCCTCTAGAGCAAGTTCCAGCTTCGCATACCCTGCTCGGCTTCTTAGAGAAAGAAGCCACATTTAAGGTCTATCTGTAGCCTCATGTCCAGGGAAAGGGTAGCAGGTTTCTTTCACTATTTCATGACTGGATTCTTCTAAGCTCATGCTCAAGAGGAGCCAGATGTCAGGAAGCCCCATCTCTATATCCATGGAGCTGTCTCTCTGCTCCTTCTGAGGGAAGCAGACAGACAGCGTATCCTGGAGCTGGAAGAAATCCTGGAAGTTAGACTGCGAACACAGCTCTACTCAGAAAGAGCACTAAAATATCACTGGAAGCATAACTGGATAAAGAAAAATATGCTTACCAAGACTCCTCTGAGGAAGTATGGCTGCAAGAAAGACTTGATAAGCCACTTGGAATGGGAGAGAACCAGCAAGTGACCCCAATGCTGCCTTGGAGAGGTGGGGTGACTTTGGTAATGTGGGGCTGAACTGCTTAGGGCAACGGGGAGACTAATCAACCACCACAGAGCCTCCTTTATCCTTTGGGAACAAAGCGCTGAGCCTCTCCTGCTACTAAATGCTGAACCAACAGTCTCAAAGCATTGGTTCGGCTGTTGCTGACTTCTTCGCCCTCCTGGGGTATGGAGATTTCTCAGGCTCGCCCGTGTTTTGCCTCACAACCAAGCCAGCTGCTGATTTAGGGCTTCCACAGCTTACTTCTGGGAAAACTGAATGGAGGCAGTCTAGAAATTTAGGTCTCTTCCAAATATTAGGGAGTACTCAACTTTTTCACGACAAAATTCATCCTAACACCCCATCACCTTCTCGTTTCTGCAAGAGCACGCGTTAAGTGTGGAGAAAGCAATGGCAGGTACCTTCCTCTTCCTCCACGTCACTGAGGGATTTCTCCTCAACAAATCCAGAGCTGGCTGAGCTCTGACTACTGGTGATACTGTCCAAGCGACGTTTCGGATCCATAGTGATCTCCCCAACGTACTCTTTCCCTTGACGGAATCGTGCCCCTTTGCTCTATAAAGAAACAAATGCACAAACTCCTTGAATACAAAAGAGATCTCTAGAAAACAATTATAGCTATTAAAAGCAGACAAGAATTACATCGATTTCAGGAATATGGAATCTTTGGGCTGGAATTTGGGGTAAGTGTTCTGCATAACAGATCTTCTTCCATAAAGCCTAGTTCCTTCTTTAGCTTAAAGAGATAAACACCTTGTTTCAAGTCTGTTTCAGACACACTTCCAACATTAGGGTGCTCTTTACCGAGGGACTGACACTCCATGGGGCCAAATACTGCTAGGAGACAGAGAAAATAATCCAGAAACATCCTCCCCTCCATCCTTCCCTTTCCTTAATTGCACCCACCTTCTCCCCTCCTCAAGCACCATCTCTAATGGGTCAGTAGATTAAAGTCACAAAAAAACAAAAACAAAAATCGACCAGGAGAAGAGATGTCCGCCAGCAGGTAAAAGAGGAAGTTACAACAACCAAAAGAAGTCTCCTCACAAGTTCTTCACAGTGTTTTTCCAGAGAAAGATCAACCTGTATTTTCCTCCATTTTACAATGTGGCCAGAGCTGAGTTAAGAAATGACATACCTTGTAGGGGACAAATTCGTTTCTCTTGCTCCTTAAGTAAGTCGACAAGTTTCCAAACTTGCAAAATTCCACAATCACCATGAGTGGCCCTGCAGACAGCACAGCATGTCAAGAAAGGGAAACATTTCCATTCATGTATCTCATCAAGTGTTTAATACATGGATGAGCCAGAAAATATCATAGAAGGACACTACAAACTTTCACTGGGGACAGGATCATAGAAATCAGCTGGTCCCAGTGCCCTTATAGTGTAGCTTTTCTTTTACCAATTGGCAATTCACAGCAAGATGAACCAAAATTTCAGAAGAAAATCCACCCACTCGCTTTTCAACACAATCACCATTTTAAGGGGAACAACTCTTAAGGGCTTTGCTTTCAAGTTTTTTGAGAGGTTTACTTTTCTCATATGAACCTCTTACACAAGCAGCAAACTTCAGTACAGTGAGATGGCATTTTTTAATTCACAGAAGTTCTAGAATAATTAATAAAGTGCCCATTAAACTCCGTGAAATATATTTTTATCTAGGAATCTGGCAAAGTATCCTATGTTACGGAAATCAAGGCCATGGGAGTTAAGTGGTTTCCCTGAAACACCAGCAGAAAATTATATGCCAAAATCATCAGGCAACCAGAAACATCCACAGATACTCACCTCCTGGCTTGGTACAGGCACCTAGAAGATTGACCACATTGAGATGGTGGCCAATATGAATGAGGATCTTGAGTTCAGACATGAGAGCTCGGTGTTCACTGTGTGTTGCTCCTTCTACAAATAGACAGCAAAGAAGAAAATCATCAATGTGGGCGTTAGCGGAGGAGGACCGGTGCCCCACTGCACGCACGTGTGCAACTTACCCTCTAGGGGTAATACAACTGCAACCCGATTTACAGGCTAGGTGCTCTGAAAGTCACGTGTGAATTATATTTTCCAATTCTAAATCCAATTCTTACTTTAAGTGCACCCAGAATGTTTGATATTTAAAGGAATCCATTGTGAAGTCTTTGCAAAGTGGAGAATACATCTACAAATGGAATCATGCCCAGATTTTCTTCTCTTACAAAACTGGATTTTCATATATCAGGTTGACTATGCTTCTTAGGGCCTGATTATTTCAGTCCTTCCTGGTAAGGAAGCAACACCATGTATTAAATATCCTTATGTGTTAGGGGCTATGCTGAAGTTCCCGCCAATCAGTGCCAAGCAGGAAACTTAACAGGGGCCAGCTGGCAAGGCCAATTGGCACAAGAGGCCGATGAGGCTAAAACTGCAAGTGTGATCCTGCACAGACCGGTACACCTCCCTCTAATTCACACACACGGTCCACACCTCAGACCCTAATGAGCCACCTCGAAATTGCATTCCCCCTTAGCCACAAGGAAAAACAGGCAAAAGGAGAGAGATGGCTTTGAAATGCACAGGATCTACTGGCCCAGGGTCTGTAGCCCTTCCTCCATCAAGGAAAGCACATCACTACTGGAGCCCACGGCTGTCCACGCATCACCTCCCCAAATTAAAATGACAAGACCAGAATTCTATTACTATTAGGATTCACCATTGTTTATAAAGCTTTCAATTTTTAAAATGCCACCTGTGGTCCATTTCTTTCTAGTGCAACCATTATCTTTATAGGAGAAAATCTTTCACATAATATCCCAATTCTAGGAAACATTCTGTTTTTACACTCTACTATTTTTACTTATTAAATTTCTTTCCATGTCTCTACGTGGTCTATAATTATCTCACTAATGCACCGTATTATATTTTTACATAAGCAAGGTACTATTTTCCTACAGTTAGGCTACTAAGTACAGCTGTGTAGGCTATGGCCTTGTGCGGGCATAGGCGGGGAAGTAGGTGAGGCTGCTGCCCATCCTCAACTTGCCTGCCAGACCATGCACCCTGACATGAGGCTATGAGAGAGGAACTGTTTCCCAATTTGTGCAAAGGCATCACCTAGGCTGGCTGCACTCTTGGCTAGCGGGCCCACCTAACCACAGAACTGCTGATACAAGTCTTTCATCATGTTTACAGACCAGATGAAACAGACAGAGGGATATATCACCATACAATTTTGCTTTTACCTTTTAACATTTTGACGGCCACTGTCTTGCAAGTTGCTGTCTTGTCGATTCCAAAGGCATCTGCTTCAATCACTTGGCCAAAGGCACCACGGCCAAGAGGCTTACCTATAGTCAACGATGAGAGCAAACAAAACAGACTTGGCCTATGACAGCACTAAAGTGACGTGCAGAGATTCCGACTACATTGGGTCACCATACATCCCAGTTTAACTTGGAGAATGCAGCTCAACTCCGTTGTCTTGGCTTCATTATTTAACACCTCCCCCTTTGCTCTCCAAATGTCCTGCTTTAGATAATTGTACAGGGACCCTACTTCTAAGTGATCAAAAGGATGATTACTCAAATTCAAGAGACAGAATGAATACTCTGAACCTGGATCCATCATGTGAATAGATCAGATCTGTCATCATCCTAAAGAAGGAAAAGATGTTCTGATAAACTCAATGTCAAATTAATACCACTTGAAAACACACCTAGTTTCAGCCGGTCTCTGGGGAACTCCCATTTGCTGGCATCATAAGGCAGGCGTTCACAGTGCTCATCCAAGGGGAGTTCATCTGGATCCATGACGATGGACAAGTAGCCTGTCTTCAGTTCCCCTCCATTGGCCTGGAAAGTATTATTCCTTCCAGTTACATACGCTCTGTTGTCTGTCTGTTGTGTTTTGTGTGCTTATTATTGTTGTTTATAGAAGCCCCATTCCTGATGTCTCATTTTCAAATAAAACTCATGGAGTTTGAGAGTAAGTCCTATTATAATCCTGCATCCAGTGTGCCCTCAACCCCCAAATGAGCTCAGAATGAAGTACTTAAATCTTAATTACACTAGACAGTCCAAGCCCTTTTCTCCTCTAGTGGCTTCTATCAATTAGAGCCCAGTGGTCCAGCCAAAAGAAAGTGGGAAAGAATGTTATTGTATTGAAATAAAATTGTGCCCATTGAGCCAATAACAATGGGAAGAAACAACTCAAAGAGCCCCAGTCAGCTTTCATTAATCATGAAAACCAACGTACATGGGATGGAAGGGAAATGATTTTGTTACCCGCTTAACGGTCCGTAGAATGATGACAAGTAATAACCAGAAGAACATGGCAATCACTGCCGTGCCTACTAGAATAATGACTTCCAAGTTTGTCTTCTCCTGGGCACCTGGAAAGATGCAATTGAATGAGCATCAACAGTGGAAACTCATACCTTTTGCTATAAGATGACAAGCACTAAAGCAAGATCTCAAGTTTGCCAACTTGGAAAAAATCCTAGACAGTAATAGTCTAAGTTGGAGGGAGTCTATAACATTCTTAACGGATAATTGAAAGTTTGCAAAACACTGCCCATGAAAACCTCTAACGATAAAATTCCAAATTTAAGGACAGAACTTAAAGATATCAAGGATAGAAATGTTGATGTCCTATAAGAAAAACATATGAAGCATTTGGAGAAAGAGAAGTCTTTGGCGGAAAGAAAACAGATCACATTCTATAGGGAAGAAAAGAAGCATGTTTTAATTCACAGGAAGTTCTAGAATAACTTATAGTGGCCTTTTTCTGGGGAAAATAAATGTCTGGTTTTGCACGGATAGTCTGTTTTCATTTGTACAGAGTTCGAGAAAGGATTATATAAGAAATGGCCAGTGAGTGATTGGTTGCCATGCACCCCTTAGGTGCTCATTACTTTAAATACGTCATCCCACTGAATCTTAACAACGTTCAGTTTTCAGATGGAGAAACAAGATCAGAGAGGTTAAGCTCCTTCATTAAGGGCATACAGCAAGTTGGGGGAATGGTCAAGAGTTAAACAAAGTCTGTCCAACACCAGTTAGCCACTACACTTCCCTGCCCTTGTGTGACAGGAGCCTGAGTTAGGAAAAGAGAGAAAGCTGAGATGAGTGCATCCCGCATGGTCTGGCAATAAAATGAGTTTAAACCACCCGCGAAAGGTAAGGTAGAGGTTGGCAGGGAAAGCTGCAGATGCTCAGGGAGGACAGCTCTGAGTGGGAGAAATTAAATGCCAGAGAAGGCTTTCAACTAGGAGTGATTAGCAAAGAGGTGATAAGGAACCAATTATCACCTAGGGCCTCCCCCTGGGTGAGTGCAGTGTGAATCAAATAAGCTGGTCACGTGGCTCAAGGCAGCCTCAAAAAGGCAGGACAAGGAATTAACTAGTTAGCCAAGTAAGAGCTAACAGTGGAGAACCAAGTACCAAGTATGGCTTGGAAGTCGATTCTGTTTCTCTGGTGGTCCTATTGAAATAGTTTTCTTTTTATACACAGAGGCCTAAAGGTCCATTATACATAGCAAAAAGTTCAAAGATTCAATTGTCTATTATTAAGTTAGTGTGTTAATATTCCCATAGTAACATCTGGGAACCTACAGAAGAATTAAATATCTGCCTCTCTTCTTAGTATTCCCTTTGGGTACTCATTAAATACAAGCTCTGTGCCAGTGTTCCCTACCTAGGTACGGGCAGCCCACTGCAAACAGCCAACAGAGATGAGGCAGAGCATGGGAGAGAGCCGGAAGTCCCTGCTAGGATCTGCCCTCAACATGAAGCCCCTTGGAAGTGACAAAAGCACCATGTCACTTGAAATTTTTATTTATTTCACACACTTGAAATCTTTTTTGCAAGTGCAGTTCATGAAATGGTGATAAGCCTACAAATTGGAAAACAAGTCATCAGGATTTGACAGACGTAGGGAACTAAAATCTAGACTTTGAGAGACAAGTTAGGATGAGTTCATAAAAATTCATCAGTTCTTTCTTCTGTCACCATCCTTTCTTCCCCTTGCGTATACCATTCCTTCACCCACGTAATAGAGTTTCATTGTTCCCCTGATGGATTCTTTTTTAAAATAGAAATACGCTTCTGAAGAGAAAGTATCCTGTCACAAATTACCTTTCCCATCTGGGAAAATGCCAGATTTCACTTCACTCCTGCATACACACGGGAGTTTCCTTTCACATTTAGACACCCTAAAACTTCCACGTCAGAGAAGCAAGGGCCTATTGTTCACAAATACATTTTAATTGTCTGTAGTCCAGTGAAAACTGTGAACCCTTGTGATTATCAGGATAGCATTGATTTTCATAGCTGAGCAATAATTCCAATGTTTTTCCAAGTAAATATAGAGGTATCGCTTCCACAACAAGTTAACCGAACCATTCAAATGAAGAAAAAATAAGGGCAAGGAGGGTATTCCACCTGCCTGGCTAAGAATTTTTCCAAAGCGAGAAACTGCAAGGATAGGAAATGTGATGCAAGCAGAATTAAAATAACACTGATTATGTTTTCTGATTAAAATAGTATGTACTTAGAGTAGAACATACACAAAGTACAAAGAATATCAAAAATCACTCAAAGCGTGTGAGTGTATATACAATACAAGCTAAGTTTTTAAAACCACCTGACGTGTCCATGCATCTCCTACTGACCTTCTACTGTGAAAAATGCCTCCACTTTTGCACACCCAAGGACACTGCATGCCTGGCAGGTGTAGAGGCCTTCATCCTCCTTCCTCACCCTGCGGATGGTTAGGTTTCGGTTCCCATCTTTCAGTACAATTCCTAAGAGAAAATAAAAATGATTGTTTCTATTTGTGATGTGATCTGGTGGAGTTTTTCAGGAAAAAAATCTAAAAATATCAATGGTGTCCTTTTCTTGGACTAGTATCTACTTCCAAAGAATGGCACAGGACGCATTGCTGATTCACCACCCCGCTTCCATGAGAATTCACCAAGGCTCTGAATACTTTAATTCTGAGTCTAGGAAATGAGCCAGACCATGGACACTAATATTGCTTTTTTTTTTCTACCTAAAACAAATCAAGACGTCATGTGGGGTTTAGAGCACATCTCCAAGAGAATTCTGCAACCAACGAGAGATAGACATAGTCTATTCACCTGAGTCTTCTACAAGTGTCTCATTGTCTTTAAACCACGTAACTTGTGGAGGGGGATTCCCAGACGTGGTGCATGAGACTTCAATGGTTTCCCCAATGCTTGTAGTCTGATTCTCCAGGTTTCCAGTGATCATGGGCGCCACACGCTCTATGCACACACACAAAAATCACACAACATTTAGTTATAACTTTCCAAATGGTTTTATCAGTAAACTAATAAGTAGTTTAAACTTCATAAACAGTTAAGCTGTTGATTTACTAAACTGCAGATACACAGAAGTTGATGACAGTACTGTTGGTCACGGAGTCAAGTTAAGTGCAACAAGTCAGCACAGTTGGGATAGATCACTGCACCTCTTTGAACATTCCTATTAGTCATTCTAGCTGGTTGTCACATCATAAAATAAAGGTTGTCACCTTTATGGGGTTTTCCTCTAATCAGACACAGCTTCCCCAAGGGGAAACTTTCCCTCCCATGAAACTTCTAGCCAGTGACACCCATGAATGCTGCCATGTTTCTCTTGGAAAGTGTGAAACTTCAGTGTAATTCAACAAAGAATGCCTTATATTTATTTGGCACTTTTTACCAACTCACCTATGCTATTTCTGTTGCTCACTATCAGTCCTAGGACGGACAAGAACATTAATCTTATTTCACAGATGAAAGAACTGCAGTTCGGGGCCGGGGGTAAACAACTTGTCCCAGTCCCTATAACTAAGTAAGCATTTGAACTAATAACAGAATCTGGTGAACCTAAAAGACTAGTCCAGTGCCATTTCCACTAAAACATAGATGAGCAAGACAATAATCCCTAAAGAAAAGTCAAAGATTTCAAGAAAATCAAGCCCATGGTTTCAATGTATAGCAAAACTTCAGATTTGCCGTTCCATCAAAGGGTTATAGAAATATCTTGTCCAAAGCAAGCAAAAGAAATCTTTTTTTTTATAATATGTTAGTCGCCATACAGTACATCATTAGTTTTTGATGTAGTGTTCCCTGATTCACTGTTTGCGTATAACACCCAGTGCTCCATGCAATACGTGCCCTCCTTAATACCCACGACTGGGCTAGCCTATACCCCACCCGCCTCCCCTCTAAAACCCTCAGTTTGTTTCCTAGAGAAATATTGCTGAAAGGATCCCCTTCAACATTTAACAGAATGAGATTACCTCAGGGGTGAACTACACTGGGGTTTAAGCAAATGTCCTGGGCTCTAGTCTATTTCTAAGAATAATTTTAGGAAAACAACTTAGGAGTCCTTAGAGAAGCAAACCAGCTCCTGGGCATGGCCTCCTTCACATCTCTCTCTGAATTCTTCCATTAATTTGAAACCAGACCAGTCACCAAGGTGAACCGAAAACACACGATCATGCACGTGATATGATACAAGGGCCCTGGGAATGACTTCACCCAAAAGTATTCCTTCTTTTGACACCTAAGTCTTAACACTAGCAAACACTTTCCTAGGATCTGTCTGAAGATACCTCTTAAAATATGCCAAGGCCTCTGAAGAAGATATTATTCCTCTAAAACTTTGGGCAGATTCATTCACCTGGGCAGTTTGTCTCCCTTCTTAAGAGTAAAATCAGACAACACATGCATCCCAGAAACTGGGAAGGGACACTAAAAGGAGGAGAAAATGGAGAGAGTGGACACAAAGAAAACTTTCCACATTTGTCTGATTTCCGCAGAGACAGAGGCATGGCTGCAAAGCTTTTGTGCAAGACGCAGGTTAGCTGAGGTGTGGAGAGTGACTCCCTGGGGAATGTACAAAGCTATCTGCTCACTGAAATTATCATCCTATTGATCTTTATGCTGGGCTACATGGGATGACCCAGAGGTACAGGCAGTGAGGGTAGCAGCCCTCCCATGGGCTCACGGGTCCTAAACAACCCCTGATCATACTCTTCATGCAGCAAACACCTTACTGAGCACATAGTATATGCCACTATTTTCTACGACGCAAGCTACAGCAAGGAGTAAGACAGAAAACAATTCCTGTCCTCACGGACACAGAGACCTCAATGTGCCATGACTGCCCAGTGGTTGCCTGTGTTCTCACCTCATCTACCTACTCACCACTGTGAATTTCTAAAACCTTCTTAGCTCATAGTAGGAATTCTCTATGAAAATAAATGAATGCCAAGAATAAAGCAGGAATTTTCCCAGTTTAAGCTTATCCCTTGGAGATACTAGTGAAATCCTATCATCAGAGCTGGAAAGAAACATGTTATTTTCCCTTTTAATATATCATTTCTTCATTATTAGCCTCTTTCTGCCTCAAGAACGTTCAGTGAATAAGGTGAGTGTGCACCAGTCTACCTCGTATGCTCCTATGGGACAGTAATCTTCTTACAGTCCCTAAACGCACTACACTGAAGGCATTCCAACTGTCTTTGATGACCCAGAATTGCCTCCTTACCTAACACTTTGAGCTGTCTGACCACACAATGTCTTTTCTTGGTCTTCCTGTCCTGAGCAAAGCACACATAGTCTCCTTGGTCCCGCAAGGATGCGTTCTGGAGTTCCATGATCAAAATGTCACTTGTGCCATTAGAAAACTTGGTGGTGTTCATTTTCCAAAGAGCATCCAAGTTCTTGCAAACAGGTGTGGGCAACTCTCCCGCATGGACTGGCAGAGCGTGTGGGCCAAACTTGTACCACGTGAGGTTCTCAAACATAGTTCTGTCTGCAGTGCACCACAAGGACACGTTCTCCTGCTCGGTGGGCTGGGTGTCAGGTTGCAAAGTGATTTCAGGGCCCCCTGAAATATAAAACCCATGGTTAGAAAATGATGATTTTTTTTAAAAGATTTTATTTATTTATTTATTTATTTATTTATTTATTTATTTATTTGACAGAGATAGAGACAGCCAGTGAGAGAGGGAACACAAGCAGGGGGAGTGGGAGAGGAAGAAGCAGGCTTATGGCAGAGGAGCCCGATGTGGGGCTCGATCCCATAATGCCGGGATCACGCCCTGAGCCGAAGGCAGACGTTTAACCGTTGTGCCACCCAGGCGCCCCAGAAAATGATGATTTAATCTGGGCAGCACACTATTCTCTTCTTGTTGCCTTCGGACTGCTATAAAGCACCAAGAAAAGTGAAGCTCTAGCAATCCCAGACAATGCAACACCAGGAGACAACCAAACTAGATGGTTTGGGCCCCAAATGTCTTATTTTATCAAGATGCATTCCACAGACACATATGTTATCTCCACTTTGAGCTCTAAACCCAGTTTTTGAGATTCAAAAAAAAATCCAAAACATATTCAAAGCAGATCACTATAACATGGAACTTTAAAAATTAGTTCCTCATTGACACACCACACTCAATGACATTAAAGCTGTATTTATGACAACACATTAGCCCGGACTGAGCTCTTCCACCTAGTCCAGTCAGCTAGAGCTTATCCACAGAAAGAAGATGAACACAGAGACTCAGCAGCAGGGGGAGGAAACTGCCCCGATAACATTACAACTGCCTCCAGAAAACTCACTGCTGTCATCCGCTCAGCAGCAAGCCCACCAACACCGAAGGAACCCCAAGAAGCCAAGCTCTGGGCTAGACTCGGATGGTGGGGACATAACGATGACGTGGGACTTGTGGGTAAAAACTATGTGACACCATTCTCTCCCCTGAGGGGATGGGAGGGTCAGCTGTCCCGACTTCACAGGAGCCCAGGCGCTAGCTGAGGAGTCTTCATTTATGAGCAGAAGCAGAATCCGCCCAAGCCCTCCCCTGAAACACCACGCCACTCAGGAATGGAAGGACCACAGAGTATCAGACGCTCAGCGCCCACCTGGCAACAGACCCAACCCCCCACGGAGAGTGGTACTCACGGGTCACATGGAAGGAGATCACCCTCTCTCCTCTCCCAACTTTGTTGATGGCTTCACATTTGTACAAAGCTGACACATTTGCCGCTTGGATAACAAGGGTACTTACAGTCTATGGGGAAAAAAAAGAAAACAAACACAAATCCCGGGCCATAAACGATGGAGGCTGTGTTTATGCACATGCGTTCAGACTAGAAGTCAACCCGTGAGACCTGCCTACTCCATTCATACTGCTGCACTGACCTCTCTCAAATCTACGCAATTACAACTATGCTGGCGTGGCTCATGCATCACACAACATGGGCACTGGAAACCAAAAAGGAAATAAAGTCCTCTAACACAGTACACATTTTCTCATTTCCGTATTTGTAAAATCAAAATCACCTTACAACAGACGTATGGATTTAACAGCATACACGTTTTACCTTTCTCTGATAAGATATTAGTAAGTCGATGGCACTTCTAAAGTCTTTGGTGTTTTCAAACTGACTTAATATATTAGTTTTTTATTGTACAATTAATGTGACTATCAATCTCCAATATCCCTCACATATGATTGACCCCATGCTTCCACTCCATCCTTCTATCCTTCCAGAAAAGAGAGAGAGAGACAGATTTTGAAATTAAAGAACTTCAAACTTACTTTGTTTTTTCCTTCAATTAGGGCAAATTGATTTCTGTTGACTTCAATTTTATTTCCCCCCTGGAAGTCATCCACATCTCTCCATTCTTTACAAGTATATGGGTTTGTCATTAAGACAGCTTGGCTATAAGGAAGAAATAACAGCTCTTATTATTTTTCTTTAGTTCAAATCCACAGCAAGGAAAGGAATCAGACTTTGGTTATTATGTTCTTAGAAATAACTTTCAACGCACCCTACCTACCACATTACGCGATTTGGCGCCAATTAAAAATAGGCCTCAGCAAAGAAGGAAGAGGTTCTAGGTAGATTCATTCAGGATACAGGAGGGAAACAGCTATTCTGGGAACAAACCTCCATTCATAAATTGAATCGACAAGACAATTCAAGTTAATTTAGTTCAAAGGAAGACAAGGAAACTAAGAAGTCATTGGGCTTCTTAAAGTAATCTCCCTGGGACTGTGGCCTTTGTGTAGGAAATGGTCAGCATCTGAGGAAGAAACTAGTGGTGGCCATCTCAAAAACAACAACAGGAAGTGAACTGCTCGGGGTGGCAGTGGGTGGCCTGTTGTTTTGTCTTCCTAAGGATGTCTGGACTTGTGTGAGAACCTGATAAGCCAGGCCTGAGAATCCAAAGGCTGCAGCTAGACCTGTGGCTCCCCCATATCCATCAGCTCTTCCTCTGAGATGGACCTTCTCCCAGATAAGAAGGAGAGAGGGTGGTATTCACCAGTTGATTGGCATAAGGAGAAACACCAAAGATTAGCAACTGGCAAAGTGAGCAAAGAGCCTGCATTTGGAGAGGCGTGCCCACCAGGGCTAAGCTGGGAAGAGGGAGCTAGCTCATCTCAAGGTGGGACACCCCAAGGAAAGACATGTCCTAAAACGTTAAGACATGGAGAAAGATGGAAGGATAGCGAAAGTACCACGTGGGGCATAACTTTCTCTAGGAATGGCCTTCTTGGGATGGAATGGAGTCATACCACAGTGTGGCTGTAAGAAACGCCCAACAGCAGGCAAATGAGGACGTGGGCTACTCACGTGGGCTTGTAGGCGCACTCCTCCAGCTGCCAATACCAGCGAATGTGATGCGGTGGGGGGACGGAGTAGACCGTGCACGTCAGCGTTTGTGTGGTGCCGTACTGGTAGGAATCCACCAGAGAGATCAGGGATTTCTCACCAATCTGGGGTGGGACTGGAGATGGGAAGAGCCACGTTTTAATCATCGGTCCACTTTGAGGAACAGAAAGTGCCTATGTTTCTATAAGCATATGATTTTGCCCTCCTTTCCTTTTTCAAAGAACATCTAGACTTGGACATGGGAGATGTGACTTAGAGTGATACCCGTCATCCTCCTAAGTGGAGGACTGTGTGCAAGTCTGGCTGCCCTCTGCCTCAGTTTTTCTCGGTCCACATGATAGGGATAACTCTTCCCATGCTCCCAATCTCAAAAGATCCGAAAGAAAGAAAATCATTGTGACTAGCACAGCATATACGTTCATTACGGGCTAGCCATTGTTCTAAGTGCTCTGCATAGATTAATTCATTTAATCACACATGAGAAAATTGAAAAAAAATGTTAAATAACTTGCCCAAGGTCACCCACTTCTCTTCCTCTCCCTCCCCTTCACTTCCTTCCCTCCTTCCTCCCTCCTTCTCTCCCTCCCTCTCTTCCTTTTCTTCCCTCCCCCTCTCCCTCTCTCTCACCCTTTTTTTCTGTCTTTCCTTTTCTTGGTTCCAAAGTCATTAATGCAAAATGATTCCCCCATCACTATCAACTTAGAGCCTTAACTTATACTCTCAAATTTTGACTTTTTTGTGTTTATTTTATATAGTAGGGTAAATGCTAGGGTGAGTCAAATGTTTAGTGACTTCACGAATTCTTGAGATGGATTAGACACTGTCCATTTTTACATCTTTATTTTGTGTTCGTTTTCTTCTCCCCACCCTACTTACTAGCTTTCCAGCTTCTTGCCATTCCCCAATGCCCTACTCCTGAGTGGCTTCTGAGTGACATTTCTGGAACCTGTTTCTTTAAAATATTCCCTGAAGCTGATGTCCCAGAAAAGAAATGAAGCCAAGCTCAGCAGACTGATAAGAGAGTAGTGGCAGGATATATGGGAAAGCACCTTAATTTGCAAAAGAAGATCCTGAAGCTTTCATATGCCATGGTGACAGGGAGGACGAAGAATTCCAACAGAAAAGCATTTCCTAAACTGTGTTTGGGACAAGAGATTAATAGATTTCCAGGGTGGGAGGGGAATGTTCTGGTCAAATAACTGTCAAACCCTCCATACTCTATGTCTCTTCCCCTGGAGAATGGCAATATATGTGAACATGTCAAATGAAGATCCTGATAAGTCCTGCTATAAAGACACCTGTTGTACAACGACTTAACATCTACACTTACTTGATTGACCACAATACCATTTTATTCCCCACCCAGAACACTTGCAGTTTGGAAAAACAACGTTCAGATCATCCTTAAATCAAAAACTTAGTATTTGCCCTTTATAGCCTCAGAGTCAGATCTTAGACTCCTGTCTAAAAAAAAAAAAAAATTTAAGTTCCAACAAGCCAACAGTGTCAACCTGCAAGTCTTCTGAGTTGGAACCTGCCTGTGCATCAAACTAGCAGCCTCCCACAAAATTCAAAAAGACTTACACGTTTGCATGCCAGGTATGTAATTTCATGAGAAAAGAGGAAAAGTAGTACAGCAACTGTCCCTGTAGGAACAGGCATTCCTATTTCACAGCATGTAGCCAGCAAGTGCATCATCTACGTCAATACGTCCATTTACATGGCGTCTTACGCCAACATGCTCAGAGCGCACTGCCCTACACCTCGTTTCCACTCTACAGCTCTGGATCACTTTTATAAATAGGAGCCCGTTCATGATGTGAGTGAAGCAACAGGTGAAAAAGGAACAGTGGCCTGGCTGTTTAAGAAGATACAATTGCACTCTTTATAATCAATTTTGGGCAGAGAAGGAAAACTAAATGAACTCACCATTCACAAGCAGAGATACCACGTGGCTCTGTTTCTCCTTTGAAACGGGGTTGGTGAGGATGACAGTATAATTTCCTGTATCTTTTTCACTCACTTCCATAATAATCAGTTCCTTCTCCCCTTTTATTGTGTGATTGGATTCAATGGGTCTTCCATTTTTATACCTTGGGGGGGAAATCCCAGGAATTAGTATAACTGAAGGGTTTGCTTCCAGGTAGAACACCACTTTGCACTTATTTGCAATACTGACCATTTTATTTCGGGGGTAGGGTAAGCCAGGTACTTCACAGGGACTTCAACACGGCTCCCCACTGTGACTTCCACCAAAGATTCCATGCCACTATCAAAAGCAACAAAAGGTTTTTCTGGAAGAAAATAAAAATAATTATTCTCATAAATGTCACCTTCTTATAAATGGTCATTTGGTTTAGTTTTTCATTTCAAGTGAGGAGTCAAAGATCTGGGCAGTCTGTGTTGCCCCAGTGCAGGGATTTCCCCACGCTTCCTTTCCTTGGTCACGGTCCAGCTTCTCCCACACAACTGGCCTCTGCATTTGCTTTTCTCTCTCTCCAGGTGCACACTGCAAGCCTACCGACTGCTCAAGTCTCAATTCAAACGTTTGCTCCTCTGTGAAGCTTTCTCCAAGTCCTCCAGGGACCTTAGGGTGCTCCTTCTCTGCTCCCATGGCACCCTATACCTACCCGCCATATGCCCCAGGACTCAGTCCTCAGACCACTTCTCTTTACCTACACCTTCCTCCAGGCTCAGCCATAAAGTGCCATTCACATTCCTCCTAAATTTGTATCTCCTCCCCTGACTTCTCTGGATTCCATGTTTATATATTAAATATCTCCCCTTGGATGTTTAGTGGGCATGTCCAAATAAACATACCCAACACTGTTTCCCCAAATCTTACTTCCCTGTCAGTCTTCCCTAACTCAGTAAATAAAACTACCATTCACTCACTTGCTCACACTAAAAATTCAAATCATCTTCCATTCTTTTTCTCTTACCCCCCAGAGCCACTGAGTCAAAAAGCAGATCCTGCTGGCTTATCTTCAAAAATATATCCAGAATCAGATCATTTCCCCAAGCCACTCACCATCTCTCACCCGGATAACTGCAACTAGCCCCCCATTGGTCCCTCTACTTTCACCCTTACTTCCCTAAAGTTTTCTCAAAAAAATACACAGTAATCCTACAAAAACATAAACTGGATCATGTCTCTCTCTGCAAAAACCCTTCTATGAACTCCCATATTATAAAACCCAAAATCATTACCAAGGCCTATAAGTTGGGTGCCATATGAATTATCACCTAAACTGAGACATTTATGTGTTATTATGTGACATCATTATAAGCAAAAGAGAATAAATAAGAAAGTAGGTTATTTGTTCAAAGCCCCACAGAGAGTAATGGAATCCAGGCCTCCCCAATTACAAAGCCCATGCTTATGCACACAGGCCTCTCAGCCTTGCAATAAAATGAAAATTTAAAAACTACCTTAGATAATAATACTCTGCTTATTCTACTACTAATAATAGCATCAACAACAACCACAACAAGTAAAATTTAGTGAGCGCTTACCATATTAGCTCGTCTCATTATTAAAGTTGGGATTTGAACTCAAGCTGTGCTCTTGACCTCTAGGTCATATGGCCTCCCTAGCAGGAGCTCAGAAATGTCTTCTGAATGAACACAATAGGAATCACTGGCTGACCTATATTTATTTAAATTATCTCACTTCTCAAGGCACGGCATTACTCCAAAGATCTTAGCTTACCATGGACCCTGACAAATGTGCTGTTCCTCTTGGTCATCAGCCCACTGGAAGCTGCACAGGTGTACCAGCCTTGGTCACTCCGGGTTACACCATCTATGGTCAAGGTGCTCAAAAATTTCTTCATCTCACTCCCAGACTGGGTTTTTAGGTCCCGGTTAACAAGTTTTTTATGTTGATGCTGAAAAAGAGTTCACTGAACTTTCAAAGTCCAGCATACCATCACCTGGTAGCTTCTAGATACCCACAAGATCAAGTCTTCACCCCTGGAGAACACTATTCATGCTAACAATAGGGACTTCAGAATATTTAATATCATCTAGACAACCAATATATTTGGTTTCAGGAGAAATAAATGGAACCAACTGAGTTAAGATTTTGAAAGCCTCATATAGCAGGAATGAGATGGATATGGACAGCAGAAACACAGCAAATATGACCACTGTTTAAGGAGAAGTATGTCTCATGCCACCTCTTAAAGACAAATTCCCTTAAAGGGAAAACAGAACAAAGACTTTGGAGCACAGAGAAATAATGCAACCCGAAAAGATGTAATCACCTAGAGAAAACTAACCTTCTCAGCCTGATAGTAACAAAGTGGGACCAAGTTCTTGGCATTACATCTGTTTTCCATGGATGCTATACGTTCTGCAATTCTTTTAAAGTGTGTGTGTGTTTGTGTGTGTGTGTGTGTGAGAGAGAGAGAGAGAGAGAGAGAGAGAGAGAGAGAGAGAGAGTTAAGGCCCTTACATTTTATCTGGCCAGAGAGGTCCCTATCTCTCAAGTCAACTCTGTTGGGGCTTATTATCAAAGTATCGAGAGGTCTGGCTTTGAATTGTTAGTGTTACCTTCAAAGAAGGGTATTCCCAGTTGAAGTCAATCCCCACATTTAGTTCAGTCCTCACTGTACAATTTAAGACAAGCCTCTCTCCAACAGACAGCTCAACTCTGTGATGGGGGCTGAGTACCACATCATAAATCTTGTACCCTGGAGCAAGTAAATTGAAAACATAGAGAAAGAGAGAGAAAACAAATCTATAACTTAGCATGGATTTTTTTCAAAAATGATGCAACTTCAAAATGTGCCATTATCGTTTTTTCCTGAGGGCCTCACCAATACTTGGTAACTCCCAGCAAAATGGCCTACGGAGACTTAGAAGACAAACCTGAAGGAATCTCGAAGATGTAGCCCAGTGGACAGAAAAGCAGTAAATTTGAGTAGTCAATAGCCAATGAAGCCAACCTTAGTAAATTACTGAACTTTCCATAAAATAGGTATAATTAAAAGAACTGATGCCAAGCAATGCTCTGAACACTGAATTTTCCATAAAACATGCTCTGGTAATAACACTCCTTTCCATCCTTGGTCTTGGCAAGAAAAAGAGAAAAACTCAATTGCACATAGGTTTATTTGGTAGAGAAGAGCAGATGTAATAAATTTCCCCACACCAGATCTTGAATTAATATATTTTTCATTATCCTTTGTCCTTCCCCCTATACCTTAACCTCCAGGATCTTAATATAGGAAACCAACCTGTAATGTCTGATATTAACGATATGGAAAGAAACTGTCCACTTACCTACAACCACCACTATGTACATAATAGACTGGTAACTTTCATCATTAATTTTTGCTTCACAGAAGACCATGCCAGCATAGCTGATCATGTAGCTGGGGATAGTAAAGCCTTTCTTACTGTCCCAGGAAATTCTGTGACCATCAGGAACAAACCTCTTTTCTGGATACCTCTGGGTAGAAAAAGAAATATCAAATATTAAATAAAGTGCTATCCCAAAGTGAAAACCATGTAAAATCATCACTAAAGAACTCATCACTAAAGAATATAAATTGGTTTTATTTATTGTCATTTCGACCCTTCCCAAATGATCTTTAAAACACGTGGTTGATGATATATTATATACAGGCTACCCATCTTAACATTATGAAAACATGACAGATGATTGGAGAAGATGTAACTTACTGCACAAAGTGACACATTGAGGTTGGAAATGGACCCAAGACATGGAATCACCACAGTTTTGTTTTTGTTCTCAGTGACGTACACAACTCCATGTTGGTTGCTAACAGAAGCAATAAATGGAGATCTGTAATCTAGAAGAAAATTTAATTCCCTTAGTTAATAGCATTTACTAGAGAAGTTGATCTTGCTTCCTGTTCATAAACTCTAACCAGAGAAGTAAATGATTGAGAACTGACATTTCACACCAGACAAAGGAATCCACAGGTTGGTCCGCTGGTAGATATCTGGCTCCAAAGATATGCTGGAGAAAGGGTGTGTGTGTGTGTGTGTGTGTGTGTGTGTGTGTGTGTGTATGAAAAATCTGAAAGAAACCCCTAGAATGAAACTGACTCCTTTTACTAGGATCATCAACGAGTAGAGTATATTTTATAGGTTCCACATTTAAACAGATGGATCATTATAATTTTTTTCAAAATGAAGGAGCATACTTCATTTTTCATATATACTTTCATATACACATATACATTCTTCATATACACTAAATATTTTTCAAGCACATACATTTTAAAGTAATTTTTTAATTTTAAATTAATTTTAAAGTTCAATCTGTACTTTACCTACTGAATTTTATTGATGCTAAAAAAAGCATATTCTCTCTTCAGGCAAATAATGTCCAGGGGCCATGAGAATAAACTAATGGATTCCAAAGGATCTTTAAAATAAACAGAAAAATAACTAACAACTTTTGGATTCAATTATTCAAGAGAAAAATTCATGTGGGTATTTTAAGATTGTGGACACTAGATATGAGATTCTTTATAAAATAATGTTCAGTGGTTATTGAATTCAGTAAAAATTCAGCAATCATTAATATCTTCAATGACAAAAACTCAAAAAGCAGTCATGGGAAAAAGTGAAAAGAAAATAAAAGAGATTTTAATGTCATTTGAGCATTTTTCCTACAATGTGAATACACCAAGATAGAGTTGCTGTAGTACGAAGTAATACTTGAACTCACAGAGATAATGGTTCAGACCGCTATGGCCAACACACCTGATCAAGCATTTCCAGAGCTCTTCAGGACGGCTGGTCCACGTAAAGAAAGAGTTAATTAAACCAAGGGGAGAAAGGCAGCTAATTCCCTGCAACAGCAGAAGTTTGATTTCCTTCCCAGCTGGAAAGCACAGAAAGGCAGCCAATCCAGCCCACCACATGCCATAGCCATTATCTTGTGAGGCCAAGACCCACTTCCTGGCTTCATCCATTGCTGGAGGGAACGGGGTCAGAAGACTAAGGAAGTAAGGTAGGGACCAGAGGGGACATTAAAGGGCTGTCCATGGGGAATACTTCAGTGCTTTCTTTCTCATTGTTAAACTTCATGACCAAAACCTTGGACAGCTCACCTCCTAGAACATTAGACTTAGACAGGAAGCAGAATTTAATGGTACCCCCAAAGACAGGCAGTGCACAAGTAAACAGTGTCAGGGATTGCTACTTCTGAATATTACCTACCTCTCATCCACGTACTATGAAATATTACCAAGCTTGCTTACAGAAGAAGTCTTTGGAAGCTAAGTTAACCCCTTACGTAAGACTAAAGCTATTTAGTAAATCAATTCTATTTCAGGATTCCAAAAAAAGGAAATAAACAAAAGAAACCCAAACAACCACCCGTCCTCTCAAAATAAAATATTTACTGTAACTCATGAAATGAATTTTCACATGTCTCCAGGTTTCCTGACTTGGGGAGAAGGAAATAACGAGATATTATGGGAGAGGTTCATCTTGTAGTATTTCCAGACAGGCTAAAAGCAGGAAATCCTTGCAATCTTCTGAGAAAGCCTGATCTCCCAAGACTGCCAGATCAAAAGGAGCCAGAAATTCTCGAAGATCTGAGCCTTGTCTCTTTCAAATTCTGCAGAGGCAGGAGGAGGGCATAGAATTCTATCTTGGACTGTGCTCACCCTGGGCAAAAAAAAAATTCTCAAATATTGTGCAGTCCAGGAATGACATATGTTATTTTGATGTAGTCTCCGTTTTCCCACTGTACTGGCCATATTGCACTATTGAAACATGGAGATATGCAAGTGTGTTTCCCAAAGCTAATGAAATTTGTTCTATAAAAGATGCTTCTGGAAAAAAGTCTAAGCCATCTTCACCTGCCTCAAATCCTTGGGGATGCAAAAATATATATACAAATGTATAAGTAAAATGTCTAAACAGCTCATTTTCACTGAAATGAAAAATATTTAGTATATTCAAGCAAAGTACTATGCAACACTAACATTCCCCAAAATTATATGACAGAATTATAATTATCTTAGGTAAGGTCGGGTTTCTACAGGAAAATTAAGGTAGTACAAGATTTTTGAAACACAAACGAAAAATTAATTTATATTATAAATCCTAGATATGTGCAACGTTTTGTTTTATTCTACATGGATATTAAACTGACCTCCGTGGTATCCAATTGCAAACTCTGGAAAGACGTGGCGTATCATCCAAGATCTTGGACCACACAAGCAAAGGAAAGAAACACTGTCCTCAAAAGGCCCTTTGAGATAGTATCTTCATTTGCACAAGAGGATGAAAATTGTTTTTCACAAAGTGTAAGTCAGAAAAGGAAAGTTCTCACGTACAAAACAGCTCCAGAGCCGTTGGCTGTTTCCCTGCGCATTCTTGAGAAAATCTTCTACCCTGTTATAGATAACCTATCTCCCCACAGAAACTTCATCATAACGCACCCCTGAATCCTCCTTTTCAAGGATTTCAGGTTCTTTTTCTCAAACATCAGAAGGCTTTTTACAAATCCCCACGGCCAGTTGTGAACACAGATTTCCCTTAGAAACCAAGATCAGAACCACACTAACTGGGCAAAAGAGAGGTAACAGGGCCAAGTTTCAGAACAAATCAATGAGTCTTATTCTCAGAGGGAGCCTTAAGAGAGAATAATTTTGTGTATTCCTGTTGGCAAACAGCCTTTGGAACGAGCCTTTTGTCGTACCGCATTGTACTCGATTCTTCTCTGCGCCTATCCTGTTTTATCGCTGGTAAATCAGCTTAGGAAATGAATTCCATGTAACTACTCACCTTGAACGTAGACATAAATGACCGAGGCCATGTCAGTGTCCCGATAGAAGCACTTGTAGGCTCCAGTATCATTTCCAATCACTTTTGGAATCGTAAGAGTCTTACAGAAGAGGCTGTCACTGCACTCGGCCACCTCCACTCTTTTCTCAGAGCCACTCTGATTGTTGGGCCAGAGCCAGTCCAAGTCCCTCTGTCCCCTGAAAAATTAATTCCAGGGAAGTAATCATGGGAAATGCCACACTATGAGGCTGTTTCTAAGAAAACAGAAGGTTTGTTTCTCAAACTTATATAAACTCAACAGACAGATTCACAGCCTTCTACCAACAATGACAGGCTGGATGGATGAATGACAAAAAGTGATAAACTCAGCTTCAGACATCACCTACAAGGATTCCTGAGTTTTCTATTAACTAACTCATTTACTCAACAAATATTTCTTAAGCAGGTGCTATGTGCCAAATGTTAAAGTCTGGGGATACAGCAGTGAACAAATCAGACAAAAATCAATGCCTTTATGGAACTACAGTCTAATTAGAGGAAACAGGCAACAAAATAGTAAGTCAACCTCAATAAAGCTGATTTTTTTTCAAGTAAGTAAAATAATATGGTGTAAGTAAAATGTAAGGTGGTGATAAGTACTATGGAGAAAATATAGAATATACAAAGAGTAAAGAGTTCTGGAGGGAGGGGGCTTGATGAAGCCATATGAATACACGGAGGAATAGTGTTCCAGGCAGAGGGAACAGAAAATGTAAAGGCCTTGGGGCAGGAGTATCTGGAGTATCAGGGGAATGGCAAGGAAGCCGGAGTAGTCAGGTAACAGTGTGCAGGCAGGACAATAAGGAGTGAGGTTCCGAAGGCAGAGGGTGCAACTGTCTAAGAGCCTCATGAGACCTTATACAGACTGCATTCAAAGATTACTTTCGTTGCAGCATTTCCCTGCAAAGCCCTAAGAAAGATAGTCCACATCAAAAATAATGTAACAACACTGATTCTTCTTTCAAAGAATCTGAAATTTCCACAAAGTTGCAGCTACATTAGTGAAATTACTTTAATGCACCCCATAGCTTTTTCAGGACATAAGAAATTCTTTTGAACGAGTTTTAAAAGGGAGTATAGAATCTTTGGGGATTTTAAATAGCCTCTGTTATTGAGGATGGGTAAGAGGAAAATCCACTAAGAAATGTGTCTTCAGATAGCACAGCTAGAGAAACAGCATGGTTACTATGTCTTCTCCCAAGGGCTGGGTATTAGTTACCTACCCTTGATAAGGGGACGAGAGTATCCTTCACAGTCTGCAGTCTAAAATAGATCTGTGTCGTGTTGAACACTGGTGTTCATTAGCATAAGCAATGGCAGTAAGTTGCCCAAGGTTCTCTGTGGACCCCTAGCTCTCTTCTCAGAGGACAACATCACCTTCACCCATCCCTCCACATTTCTGCCAAAAACACACTGAAGGGTTCCTGAGAAGCCTCCAGGTCACTGCATTAAACCCCAAGGTCTTCTCTTTCCTTTTGGGGTCAGGGCTATGAGACAAAATCTAAATGCTTCTTCATCCTTTCAAAGAACCCTGCTTCCCCAGTTAGCAAAAAATCAATAGCATGACTTCTTGCTAGCAAATGAGAAGGGAGGCATTCCAGAACACCAAGCCAAAGCATAAAGTCCATTACCTGTGCAGAACATGAACTCAGTAATATTAATGGCTGAATATTAAATTGCTACTACAGTCATAATTTTATCATAAAATAAAATTCCTGGCAAGGGCTAAACAAATGTCCAAGAGCCATTCTGAATATACTAAATATGGCCTCAAATTCCTTCAACTCCATCCCTTAAGGGTAAAAGGGTAAGTCCTTCATTTCACTTATTTATTCAATATTCATTGAATGTCTACTATATACTATGTGCCAGGTGCTATGCTGTGTGCGTGTGTGTGTGCGCGCGCGTGTGTGTGTGTGTGTGCGTGTGTGTGTGTGTTGGCAGGGAGTAGCAGGAAAAAACTTCCAGCAAAATCCTACAAAATTTTTGGAGAAGAGCTTTCTCACTTTTTCATTATTAAATCATTTATTAGAAACCTCACTACTTACAATTACTACAACTCCATTACAATTCTGCTTATGGAAATTATTTTTCCCTCAATAAACGATGAGTTACTTAACACAGGAAATCTGAATCTAAAATGAATCCTTACCTGCAAGTAATCTGAAGAGTTGTATTAGCCGTAATTGTAAGTATGTCTTTTTGTATGCTGAGTCTGGGTGGATCAAGGGAAACACTAGGCAAACCTAGAAACAAATTAAATAAATGAATATAGTTGCCACTGAGTCAGACCCACTAGGAAACACCTTCCATAAACAATGCACACTCTATACTTTAAAAGGCCTCTTCAGCAATTCATTGTGTAAAACCGTGAATTTACTTTTCACCATTCCCAGTAAAAGTTCACAAACTGTGTCATAACAGGAAGAATGGGCAGATGGTCATAAACCAACACAAAAGTTCTGCAATTCATGGAGCTAGGGTGGAGTTCCTGTTTTCCTGCATTGCCAACTTCAAGGTCTTACAAAAGGATATAGGACATTGAAACCAAATGAACCTTCATGTGATGATCTCACTCCCTTGGGAAAGGACCCACTGACATTTCTTACAAAGCATAGGATGCACACATTGGACTAAATTGCTGATTAATGAATACTACCAAGAGAGATTTCTATACAGTTCATCTATGTTCCCTGTTGGGGGAAGCAGTGCCCATGACATTGTCTCATTTTCCTTTGTCAATTTTCTAGTGCACTTCCTTTGGTAACTGAACTGCCAAAGTTGGAGTACTGTACATTAAAACTAGGTAAGAGGAATTGAGGGAAAAAAATATTTGCCAGTGTCCATATAATACTCCTATTAATACCCTTTTCCTTAGAGAATGGAACCAAAAAATGTAATGCTAACAAATTACAACTGGGGACTCTCAACTTATTAACCAAAGCTCTGAGGTCTTCCTGATACCAAGCTTACAGTACAAGAAAGTTGTCTTTACCTAAAAATACCACAGGACAGATTCCTCACCATGGGTCCCTCCACAGCAAGAAAACAGAGTTCTATGTGAACTAAATGTGAAGAGCTCGTAAGTAATGAAAAACTATCAAAGATAGAAAAACTGTCCACCATGCGAGGGCCTTAACTAACACCCAGATCTCCAAAACATCACCTTAAAAAGTGATGGGTGCTGGGTAAGCACCCAAGCTTAGTACGATCCTTAACTCACATCAACTAAGAACAAATGACTCTCTACCCTAAGAAAATGAAAACACTAATTCAAAAAGATACATGCACCCCTGTGTTTACTGCAGCATTATTTACATTAGCCAAGATATGGAAGCAACCCCGTGTCCATCAATAGATGAGTGGATAAAGAAGACGCAGACGCCATGGGGTATTACTCAGCCATAAAAAAGAATGAAACCTAGCCATTTTGCAACTACGGGAATGGAGCTAGAGAGTATTATTCTAAACAAAGTCAGTCAGTCAGAGAAAGACAAATACCAAAGATTTCACTCACTTGTGGAACTTAAGAAACAAAACAAACAAATAAAAAAACAGACTCTTAAATATAGAGAACAAACTGATGGTTACCAGAGCGGAGGTGGGTGGGGGGATGGGTGATACAGGTGATGGGGATTAAGAGGACACTTATCGAGTGAGCACTGAGTAATGTATAGAACTGATGAATCACTATATTGTGGACCTGAAACTTATGTGACACTGCATGTTAATTATACTAGAATTTTAAAAATAAGTAAATAAATTTTTTTAGAAAAAGAACCACTGACTCTCGAGGCCTAAGTGGCACTGATATTGTTGGGTAAATAAGACGGTATTAGCAAATATGAAAAAGTATGAGTAAAGAGAGCGAGCAAATACCCAGTGCAAATATCCAGTACATTGAATCTGTGGACCTCAATATGAACAGCTGCAGGCAAAATGAACAACTGATTACACATATTTCTACACATTCACCCAGATGTGCAAAACAGGTTGCTGACACAACTGTAGATTTGTTGATCAATATCATGGTTTAAAAAAAAAACCCTAGAAATTAAGTTATATCAATAAATCTCAGAAACTAATTGGTATTGGTACTGACTTGTGTTGGGGTAGTAATTCTTAAACTTTAGGACGTGTAAGACATCCCTAGCCCTACAAACCTGCATTTTAACAAGCATTTCAGATGACTCAGTCACACAGTGGTCTATGGGACACTCTTGGACAGCTATTGATCTGGCTTACCATGTTCAGTTAATTAGCATAGCACTTTTCAGTATGGAAGGAAATAACTGCCCCTAAAGTAGACAAACAGTAAACCAAAGTGTTTAAAAGCAATAGAAAGCCTTCAAACAATGGAGTCTCACTTTAAGAAAAGGAAAATGAAAACAACTCATTTGGATGAGTACAAGTATCAAACTTGGCTGGGAAACACTAGGTTGAGAAACACGTTGAAAACAGTACTTAATACAATGTGTACAATGATCCAAACGAGAACGAACCCACCATTTGGGAACATTTATGTAAGGAAAAAAAAAATGGTAGTAAAGGCGAAGCTCTAAACAAACCATGTTCATCCTATCACCAAAATAAGTGGTTCTTGAAGATCTCTCATACATTACTGTCACAGATTATCTCACACTCTAGACACACTTTCTTCTGTTAAAAAAAATTAAAGGTATGTTCTCCATTTATAGGAAGCTAAGACAATACCATACTATTCTAGAGACATGTATACAACAAAAATCTTTTCAACAAGGCTATATCAATAATGATAACTTCAAATTTATGTATGTGGACCAACATTCAAGTTTGTTTTGCTCCATTAAGCTTCATTCATTTTCATTGGAAAGTTTAAGTTCTGCTCTTCAGAAAATTCTAAAGAAATAACTATAAGAAGTTCATATGCTGCTACTCAATAAAAAGCCCTTCTATGTTCAAATCCCTTAACCAAAATTAATTAATTTGTGCGCTATTACCCTTCCAGCTCAAAGACAGGAAGGAAAAACAACAGTGCCTCTGTCTCTAGAATTTGATGGCACCAATTACAGCCCAATCCAATTAAGCAAGTCACACACTCCAAAAGGGCAACCTCATCATTATATTCAGGACAACCCGATTACAGTTACTACTGCTGCGCTATGAAACACCCCAGGCTTAGAAGCAACTCACTTCTTTGTGGGATACAGAACAACTACATGTTCCAGACCATAAAGGGGGAGAGAGAGGTCTTGTCAGGGACAAATGAGTGTCCATGGTGGAGCTGGTCCTGATGAACCAAGTCATTATTAAGAAAATTTAATAACTATAGACAGATGATCTTGTTACTGTATACGAGTGTCTTTTTTTTTTTAAGACATGCGATTCTTTTATTTCAATATAAGGAATTTTTCCCTGAATTATTTGACTTTTTTTTCCCCTCCACCCTTTCCCCTTTCTCACCCTCCAAAGAGAGGAAATCTGGAAATCAGCGAACTGTGACTACAGAAAAGAGATACGAGAAGGGGGCGTGGGGGTGGTAAAGCGAAAAGAGAAAGACAGGTATTGCTTCAAGAGCATGTGTGTTCCTAATCCTAAAGGAGACTGCAATTTTAGGTGGTGAGGAAAGTGCCAAGAGGCGCTAAATCTAGCTACCGAGTCCCGCAGATAAGTTTTCAGAACGTGAACTTCTGACCATGCGCCTGTCCCAAGGACCAAAGCTTTGAAAGATGTTATTGTTTTACGTAAGAAAGGCGACTGTTACTTTTAGACATTTTGGGAAGCTGTCACAACCCCGGCTCAGAGCCTAATTTCACCTTCTCTCTGCAAGGAGAGCAACATCCTGCACCAAGGAAGGAAAAAAAGTTTCCCTCCCTGAACTGCACCTCATACACTGGGTGTGTTTGTGGGTTCCAGCCAGAAGGGAAAGCACACCGGGGTCCGCTCGACTCCTGCAGAGGCGGAGCTGAGTGCACGATGCATGCGATCCGAGCGAACCTGCTTGCGCTCCCTGCAAGGCTTCCTTGCCCGCGCCCGGGCAAGGATGGTGCGCCCAGCCGGACAAAGTTCCACCGCCTGCCCGTTCCCGCCTGCGGGGACACCTCCTGTCTGCCAGCCCCGGGCGCCTGCCTTCCCACCCCCGCCTCCCAGAGAGCCCGAGGGGGTGTCGGCTCCGCAGGACTAGCTCCAGCAGAGGCCCTGATCGGAGACCAGAGTCGTGGAAAAGGAACTGGGCTCGGGAGACCACCAACTCTCTGGATAATCTTGGGCCAATCAAAGAGCCTGTTTCCTCATTGGTAAATGAAAAAACACAAAGTGTCAAGTCACTTTTCATCTTTCCAGTTCTCTGATTCCCAGTTAGATCCGGCCTCCAGGACCTCTCCGCATCCTCCCTTCTCTCCGCCCGCACCCGACCTCTCCGCCTTCCTTCTAGGGAGTGGGCTCCTTACCCACAGAGGCAGCCCTGGTCTCCACGCAGAGCCACAGAGCGATGGCCAGCAGCGCCTTGCTCTCCATCCCGCACCTCGCGCCGGGCGCAGTGCCCAAGACTCGGGCGCCGGTTCTTTCTCCCCGGGCCTGCCCCGCGAAGGAGGCGCGGAGGTGGAACGAGCGCCGCAGCGTAAGACTGTGGGGCTCAACGGGGAGGGTGCCCTGGCTCCGGCCACGTCTTGCAGGGGCGTCTGCGGGTGCCAGGAGAAGAGGAAATCCCCGCTGCGCGACAGCTCTGGGCTTTCCGTAGCGCTCAAGTGATGCCCCGTGCGGGCAGAAGAAACACAACCACCCACCGCCAGCTCTCCCGGGGTCCCGGGACTCAGTGCCGGGTGGGAGCTGGAGGCCGAAACTCTAGAGCTTGGGGGCGGGGCTATGAGGGGCGGGTCCGGGGCGGGGTTCCCCTCTGCCGCCGGCCCCGCCTCTCAACCGGGTACCCGGGCCGGGACCCGCCGCTTCCCGTGCGCTCTCCATCTCCCCATCTCCCCGCTCGTCTGGCACTGCCTCTGGCCCCGAGTCTCCCGAGGGGGAACGTCCCAGGCGCAACAACTCCATTTCTGGTAGAGATGAAATGTAGCCCGTAAGGACTTCTGAGACACTGCAAGCTTCAGTAGGTTGGGGCACTCCGAGCTGCGGGTGGGGCCTGGGTGGGGCCGAAGGAGGGGACAGCGTGGCGAGCGCGGGCGAGGGACACTGAGCCTTCAGGAGGCGCGCCAAAATTTGCGACCGTCTAAGGCGCCCGCACGTTCCTGAAGTGACTGGGGACAGACCGTGGATCAGCAGCAGGTTGAAGCAACCAGGGAAAAGCGGGTACTGAGCCCAGGCGAATGCAGGATCGCAGACCGGCAGCGACTCCAGCCAGGAAGAGTGTTTTGCTTGGCTAGCAAAACTGTAGTTTAAAAATCGGAACCTGAATGCCTTTAGTCAGAATATACACATGCTCAGTTCTCCAGAGTTCCCCCTATTTCCTCTTATACCTGGCACCTTCAAATGTTTTTAAGTTGCCAGCCTAGCTCCCAAAGGCATTTAAATTTGAGACCCCCTTACCGGGCTTTCACCAAAAACCTACATCAGGACACCAGGGAGCTGTAGGTACCCAGGGCCCTCGTGTACCCGCAACGTGAGAGTCACCCGTCCCTGAGTAAGGCTCTCTCCTCGGGAAGGGGCTTTTGTTCACCGTGTTACCTGACAAGGAACCCCTATGTGACTCTTCCTGGGCTTTTGACCAGGCCCCTTTTCAGAACGGAGCTTCCAGCCAAGATGGCCTTAGGCCAGGGAGGAGGAGGCCGGCTTCACTGGAGAAGCAATGAAGCAGATGCCCGCAGATCACCGGCACCCAGAACACGCTGTACCAAACCTCCAGGCTATCTGCCTCGGCATGTGTAGACTCCTCATGGAGCTGTTTGGAGAATTCCGATTCCTTAGACATTTTCTTTCCTTTTCTCTCCGATTCTCCCCATCCCTAGAGAGTGACAGCAAACGTCCCCTAACTTCATTACATAGGGATCTTGCAGATCTCTCTGTGGTAAATGACCATCATTCAGGGTGAGGAATTCTGCATCTAGGCCAAAGGCCCCTTCCTGAAATACCCAATGTAAAGTGTTGCTTTTCTTCTCCTGTGTTTAAAATGTTTGCTGCATTTACTCTGCTACTTTACCAGGTTGACAAATGAAATACTTTAACTCTGAAATATAGTGAATGTATATGTTTAAAGCTTTTTTATAATATGAAAAAGTTTTGAATGAAAAGGCCTTCCTCAGCAGAGGCAAGCATTTTCACCTTCCCTCTTTTGTTCCAAGCAAATTGTATGCACGTAGAGGTATAGGTGTGTCACCAAGGGTGGCTCTGGTATCAATACCGTGTGTTGGCTTTTTTCACTTTAAAATATAACTTGAGGGGTGCCTGGGTCACTCAGTTGGTTAAGCGTCTGCCTTTGGCTCAGGTCATGATCCCAGGGAGAGCCTGCTTCTCCCTCTCCCTCTGTCCCTCTCCCCACTAGTTCCTCTCTCTCTCTCTCTCTCTCTCTCTCTCAAATAGATAAATAAAATCTTTAAAAATATATATATATAACTTGAAGATCATTCTTCATCAACCCGTAGGGCTCCATCTTATTCTTGTTAATAGTGGCATGATGTTCCACTGTAGAGATGTACCAATATTTAATCTAGGAGATATTTGTTTGTAAGAGGCACAAGTATCCTTAAAGAAATTCCTCTTTTCCTGCTAGTAAACTTAGCAAATAAAACAGGACAGGCTCTGGCAAAGCTGGACATGGGGGAGGGGATGGAACCTGGTTTGGAAAAGGCCATTTTTCTCCATTTCCATCTCCAAACAATTCTTTTCTCCCAGGCTTATTTACAATTCATGACACTTCCTCTTCCAGGTCTCACTTAGGAAGATAGTGTCTCCTCCGAATGCAAACCAGAACCTGCAGGCCCCATGGTAATAGCCCCCTTTAGAAGCCTTGGAGGAAATGATGCGTCTTTGATGGCCGCAAGACCAGAATTTGGCAGGGTCTCAATGAAATCAGTCTACCACATTCCCTCCCACACAGTACTTAGAAGTGCCTTATGTTCATGAAAAATGACAAAGTCTGTGTTTTGAAAAATGTCTGGTCTATGGGCAGCACCCTCCCATTATCCGGCACCATGGGCGTGATTGTGTGAGTTAACCCTGCCATACACGTGTGTTCAGTGCTCATAGATGGGATTCAGACACATCTGGGGGTGAAGCAGCAAAGACTGTGGCTAAGTGCACAGACTCTGGGGCCATACTGACTGGGCTTAACCCCCAGATCTACCCCTTACTATCCATGGGATCTTGACCCACTTACTGATCGCACACCTATGGAACACAAAAGATGATAATAGTACTTTCTTCATAGGGTTTTTTGCAAGAAATAAATGAGTTACTGCATGGAAGGCACTCAGAATAGGACCCAACAGCCAGTGAGCACAGGCACCTAGCACCTAGTAACCACCTAATACCTTGGGAAGCATTCTGTGAAGGTTAGTCATGCTACAGTGTGTGGCCTCCTTTGTGCTACAGAGATCTACACTGAAAATAAGGCTCATGCATTCGACAGCAGTTTCTGAGCGCCTACTATGTGCTTGGCACTCTAATAGAAACTACAGTTACAATGGTGAAAATAAAGGCAATATGAGCATAAATGAGCGGTCATCACATAGCTCCATCTAGGGCAACTTTAACTCAATCACAGAGTGCTCTGTATTCCAGCTACTTCTTTGGGTTTTGTGCACACAGAATATACGTTGTTCATATCACCAAAGCACACTACATAAATAATACTCCGTGATGCCAAATTTGGCGCCATCACCACAAGCATTTTGGACTTCGTATGTTAGAAAGTAAATATGAAAACTAGCAAAATTTAATAATTGTGGAAGTTGGATGCTGAGTATATATGGGCTCATCTTACTATTCTCTTTACTTTTACATGTTTAAAATTTTCCGTGCTAAAAAAATTTTTAAGCAACTATAACTGAAGTGATGCCTGACCTATTATATCATCACTAACTTTTCCACTGTCAGTATCTTGACATTACCTCCAGAAAAATGGTTGAGGCAAGGAGGCAGATGGGTGAGAATTTGCACTTTTTACTTGATATATTTCTATAACACTTCATTGAAAGAAAAAGTGTTAACCTTTACAAATAAAAAAATGTAAAGATCAACTCTCTCTTCTAGTGGCTGTTATATTTTTAAATACTGACATTTGTTGATTACATATTTGCATAGCATTTTCTCATGTTTACTCCTTTCAATTTGTTTCCAATATTTGTTTATGCTGTGACTTACCAGAGCCTGTGACTTGCCAGATGTTGGCTTGATTTCATAGCACATCTATACGCATGACTATCATGCCATGGGAGATTATGAGCATACCCTTCATCTCTCATTCACCTTCCTTCCATACCCACATTTATTTCACTCTCTGTGTGATTTATATTTTGAACTTAAATTCAAATATATTTGTATGTTCAAGGAAAAAAAGGCTATATCATCACAAAGCCAGGTTTGACTTCCATGTTTCTATCAGTGGTTGGTTTTATTCATAAAATCTTACATTCTAATAAATATAAAACAAACTCCTCATCCTTTTTGTGAAACAGAATTTCATTACTTGTCACCCACAAAGGAAAAATCCCGGTTACTCTAAGTAGGTATGTCTATGTGCCCTCCCCAAACTCTCCCGTATAGTTTCTTGTTATATCTCACATAAGGATAAACAACAATTTTTAAATGTGGAAAGCGCACAGGGAATTTAAGTAATCAACTGCAAATTCACACAGCACCAGAGAAGGATGCTGGAAAATAATACAAGTATCCAGCATGCATTGGGCACATCCTTTGGGCAGGCACTGTTCCAAATACTTGACTTCATCCCTTGCTTTGTCCTTATAACATCCCATGAGGGCGGGAAGCACTATTAGCAATTCTTAGTAAAGAAGAGAAGTAAAGACAAGAAATTATTTATTTTTAACTTAAGTAGTATTCCTTTGCCTTCCTAAAATTCTTGCTGGAGAAGTTGCTTTAAATGTTTGCAAACAATAGATGACATAGTTTTCTCACCATTAGTTAATGACATAAAAGAAGTCAAGACACTCTTTACTTTTTTAAAGAAGGAGGAGGAGGAGGAGATTTGGGGAGCACTTATTATGTGCCAGGTAGTTTCCTTTGATTATTTTATTTTAATGTTCACAGTAACCCAATGTAGAAGATACTCATAGTGGCTTGTGGCAAGGGCGGGGCAGAGGGGATAAGATTTAGAAGGTTTAACTTTTCCAGAATCCCACAACAAGTGGTGGAATCAGAATTGCAAGGCAGAGAGGATTTAAACATCCAAGAGAGATACTTCCAAGCACATAGGGACAGTTTCTTATTGACGGCTGGTCTCTTGCAAGGGATGAGACTGAGTCAGTCAACACCACTGTCTTCCTCAGCCTCTCTATGATGACCACTTCCATTTTCCTAGGCAGATAGAAGGCCAAGGGTGACTTAGGAGAATCACTCTGGGACAAACGACCACGAAAGAGGAAACAAACTGAGGGTTGCAGAAGGGGAGGTGGGTGGGGGATGGGGTAGCTGGGAGATGGGCATTAAGGAGGACGCATGATGTAATGAGCACGGTGTTACATGCAATTATGAATAACTCTACATCTGAAACTAATGATACACTATATGTTAAGTAATTGAATTTAAATAAAATAAGATAATAATTTAAAGAAGAAAGATGCTTTCTACACAGAAAAAAAAACCAAAAAAGAGTGAAAAGCAGGTAATAAGATCTCCCCTTCACCCACACCAGGAATCCCAACCCAACTGTGTCTTTACCTTTCACTCAACCTCTGTACCACTGATCTTTTCTTCTAAAGAAAGGTAGTTGTTACTATAAACAAAATCATTTGTGCATTTGGGGCATTTCTTTTCCACCATGAATTTTTTTTGTCCTTTAGTCTCCTGGAAAACTTTTAGTCAACCTTCAATACTCAGCTCAAATGTCCATCCCAAGTGGTATGTTTTAGTTTTTTGTTTCATGTCTTCTTCAATTGAAATCTTCCCAGAAAAAAATAGTCAGGGGTTGTCTTATCTGAGCAGGTAGTCGAGTTTAAAAGGATGGTTGTCAAGTTTTATAAGAATGGTGAAATGCAGGATGATGAGGCTTATTTTATAGAATGTATCTTATATACCATAGACTTATGGTGACACGTCTAATTAAATAGTTATTGTCAAAGATACCATGGGGTGCAAATTATACATGCTAACTATGTTTCATGCACCTTACATGATCATTCTTAAATTCATATTTAAATAAGAGTCATACATTTAATAAATACATACAGAGCTATACTGAATTTATACTTTATTCTAAATAAATTAATATGAACTATTTTGTTATTCACAGAGCTAGGAAATTGCTTTCCTTTTTCTTTTTCTTTTTTTTTTTTTAAAGATTTTATTTATTTATTTGACAGAGAGACAGACAGCCAGTGAGAGAGGGAACACAAGCAGGGGGAGTGGGAGAGGAAGAAGCAGGCTCCTAGCAGGGCAGGGAGCCCGATGTGGGGCTCGATCCCAGAATGCTGGGTTCACGCCCTGAGCCGAAGGCAGACGCTTAACGACTGAGCCACCCAGGCACCCCGCTTTCCTTTTTCTATATACACACAGCACTTATACAATATGATATATCATATATTATATAGTCATATGTTTATGTGAACAATTCTCCCTCAAAAGCAAAAATTAGGTCAAATTCATTTTGTATGCTCAGTGCCTAATAGTCTGTGCATAATTGCCTCTCAATATATTGATGAATTTCAAATAATTTTTGTCATTTTCTTTTATGCTAGTCTTTGCTCCTCCTTCACTTTTTCCCCTCAGAATCACATGCCTCTTAGGTATCCATCACAATTATATTTACAGAGAGCAACTTGTTGAAATAAAGAGAACTATAGAGTGGCAACATAGACACAAAAAGAATGAAAAAGTTCTTAATTTATTAAGCAGTGGCAATCGGAGTTTTGGTTTTGATTTTGAGTAATGAAGAAAAAGAAAAAAAAGCATTTATTAGACTTGCATGTGCTATACAACAAATCTGACTTGAATTTCACGTCTGTGCCTTTTGCAGATTGTAACCATTTTCCAGTGAATTAAGACCATCTCCCCCTTTAAAAGCTTATCAAAATTTTTGAAGAACTGAATAGTGCATTAAAAAAAAAGCCTTTGTTTCCTGCAGAAGTGTTACAAGTCATTCATCCTTCACAGGAAAAATATATACAATTCCAGCTTCGTTGTACCAGTTTTCAGTGCTGTTCACATTTTTACAGAATAAAGAGTGTTTCCCAGTAATGTTGCTTCACCAGCATTAAGAGCTAGTCAATGACAGCAGAAAAGTTTTATGTTCTTTGTATATAAATATAGTCTCCAGAGTTTCCAAAACATTGGTGAGTATTCCCCTGAGGCACAAATAAAAATTCTCTCTTGAGCAGTGTTTCTGAGCGTTCACTTCTAGTACTTCACTACCTTGGTGCACATAAAACACACACACACACACCCCAAATGAAACTACTCACCAAGGAAAACTCCACACAGAGGGAAATTTTTAAATAGGATAAAAAATACAACTTCAGATCTAACTGATAATCATCCAAAAATTGGTCAGGCTGGTTATAGGGACATGAAAGGCCATAAGGGAGTCATTTCATGCATCTGACCACATAATATAAATAGAAGTTCCAGATGTGGAGAAAATGAGTCTAGTAACAAAGCAACACATCGAAAATATTAGACCTTAGAATGGTCTTTGGATTGTGTACAAAAACACTTACATTTCCTCATCCTAAGAAAACTTGACCTCGCTTTTTCCTAAAGCTACTCCGTTGTCTAGGACTTCTGCCTTTCCTTCATCATAGAGGTTCTTGAAGGAGGAGAGGCCATCCGTCACCTTCTCTCTTCAAGGACAATAGCTTTTTCCTAGTCTTGACTCTGCCCGGCATCTCCACAGTACCCATACTGTTGTCCACCCCCTTGAAGCTCTGCCTTTGTTTCACGCTCCTAATACTGTGCACACCACCTCTCCAGCCAAAGCCTTTCAGAGGCTTGAACTCCTTTGCTCAACCCTAAACATAGGGAATCTCCATTTCCATTTTTGGTCATCATCCTATGTGCTTTTCTACAACTTTCTGAGGGATCTCATTCCCCTTCGTGCCATCAATTATCTTCTTTGTGGGAATCACTCGCAGAATTGTGCTTTCCAGCTCTGATTTCCTGCGGTAGCTCTAGACTAGTCTCCAACACTTCCTACACATCTCCAATGTGTATGTTCCACTGATTCCAAGTGTCCAAATCTGAACTCTTCATCATTTCACTCCTACACTGCCTCCTCCAGCCTTCTCAAGGGCAGAGTCCTTCTAGACACTTACTCCATACCTCGTAGGCATGGCATTCCCTGCCTTTTCCTTTCCACCCAAATCCAATCTGGTCTACAGTCTTTACATCTCTCATATCCACCCCCTATTTTTGTTCATCAGACTGCCCTGATTCATGACCATTTTGCCTTTGTCCTGGAATATTCCAATCCATCCATCACTCTGCTGCCAGTTATCTTTCTAAAGCACAAGGTTCAGCTGTCTTTTATCTTTGACGGTTGGCATTTACACACAGCATAAAGCCCCAAATCCTAAGCCTGGTGTTCAAACGCTTCATTCTTTGCCTGCTTCCTGTTTTTTTAGGTTACCTTTCAATGTACCACATACATACTCTCTATTCCAGCCAGACAGGGTCCACTGACCGCTTCCAGAAAATGCCTTATACTCTCTTGTCTCCAGGCTTATGCTCAAGGTGTTCTCTTTGCTTGGAATGCACTTTATTCTACTATCTTCCTGTAGGAGGCTGGCATCTCTTCAAAACCAGGCCCCAAGAAGTTTCCTTCATCCCTACCCTTCTTGCCCTGCCCACGTAAATTACTGTCTCCCTGACTACAACAGTCAGGATTTCTTGGGTTTTAAACAACAGAAAAGCCAACTTGAGCTGGCTTAAATGTATAGGATCATGTTGCTTTAAGTTATAGACTGGCTTCAGATAGTTCTGTCAACAGTCTCAGTGTGTCATCCTGCCATTTTTCTGTGATTTTCTCAATCCTGCTCTCAGGGTTTCTTCATAGTTGAAAAAAAAAAAGGTTGTACATCCTCACAATACACCGTCCACAGAAAGAGAAGGTTCTTTGCCAGAAGAACTTGAGAAATACTGAAGAAGATTCATTGTCTTCAGCAAACATCTCCTTGTATCTTATTCGCCTACATCCCTACACCAATTATAGGGACAATGTCTTAGCCCATTCAGGTTATTATAACAAGAAACCACAGACTGGGTGACTCACAATCAACAGAAATGTATTTCTCCCAGTTCTGGAGGCGGGGAAGTCTGAGATCAAGGTGCCAGCAGGTTTGGTTTGAGAGAGCGCACTTCCTACTTCATAGAAAGCAATCTTCTTGCTATGTCCTCACGTGGTGGAAGAGTTTGAGAAGGTCCTCTGTGGTCTTTTTTGTAAAAACACTAATCCCATTCATGAGGACTCTACCCTCATGACCTAATAACTTCCCAGAGACCCCACCTACCAATACCATCAACTTTGGAAGTGAGAATTTCAACATATGGATTGGGGGGGGTGACATAAACATTTAGATCATAGCAGGCAGGAAGGATACCAATAGGCTTAGATCAATCAGAGTCCATCCCTGCAATTCAGAGTGGCATTGATAACAACAAAAACATATCATTGAAATGGGAAAGGGATTATTTCTCAAAGAAAAATCTGGAGGATTTTTTTTTTAAGTAGGCTCCACACCCATTTTGGATCCCAACGTGGAGCTTGAACTCACAACCCTGAGATTAAGACCTGAGCTGATATCAAGAGTTAGATGCTTAACCAACTGAGCCACCAGGTGCCCTCCAGAAGTTTTTAAGAAAGCAAGGGGAAATGGTTGTTAAGGAGACAACCAACCAATGACCACAGTGTTCCTCATACTCCAAGAACCCATCATTCAATATCTGTTGTAGCATATATGATACTCTGCTTTACTTCAGATTTATTTGGGTTACGTGTGTCTGTCTTCCCCAACATATTGTGAGATAGACAGCAGGCTTTGTGCAGTTTTCATAATTGTTTTCTCTAAACTTCTAATTAATTGAAGACAAGACTTTTTGTGAAATATTGCCCCTTCCTTCAATGGTATTATCATAGAAATAACTAACATTTATTGAGTTACCATGTGTCAGGCCCTGTCATAAGCACTTTACTCGTGTTGAGTCCTTTAATCCTCACCAATAATCTACAAGGTAGGTACTATTATTATCTTTATTTCATAGATGTAGAAAAAAAGGCTCAGAGAGGTTAAGTAACTTGCCCAATGTCGTACAGCTTGTGTGTGGTAGAACCAGGACTTGAGCCAGGGCAGAATGAATCCAAAGTTACACTTGAAAGAAGACTCTTTTTTTTTTTTTAAAGATTTTATTTATTTATTTGACAGAGATAGAGACAGCCAGCAAGAGAGGGAACACAAGCAGGGGGAGTGGGAGAGGAAGAAGCAGGCTCATAGCGGAGGAGCCCTGATGTGGGGCTCAATCCCATAACGCTGGGATCACGCCCTGAGCCGAAGGCAGACGCTTAACCGCTGTGCCACCCAGGTGCCCCTGAAAGAAGACTCTTAATGCTGGTTCATCGCTTAATAAAATACATCTCCTGGTAAAACAGTTACAAAGCTACTTCTTGTCTTTCAGCTCTCCCATTCAGAGCATCTCACAATCTTGCCAATTACTCTTTCCTAACATATCTGTTCTTTCTAGTTTGTTCTTATATTAAATCAACATCCAAGTTTTGGATTTTTGACTAGGCTCCTAGGATGAATGATCTGAGGATCATTCAATCTCCTGTCTTCAAAAACTATCCTCTGTGCCTCAATATTCTCTTCCTGACCTGATGTCCAATATCAAAGGCTTCATGGCTTTCAGCTCATGATCATAAGAGAATAAACCCATGAGGAACTAATGCTGGGTCATATTTGGAGTTACCCCTGATGATAATTCTTACAGGACAGTGTGTCAGTTGACTCCTTAGTGCTGTTCATCCTGTGAGATGAAAATCATAGAACTATGGGGGCCCTCAGGAAATTATACAACCTAGTCTCCTGTCTTCAGTTAATGAGTCATTAACTTCTAAAGACAGATTTTGATTATGTGCATCTTAAGGAAGTATTGAAAATATCCTCCACAGTCACAATTGGCAACACAGAATTTCTTCGGGCATGTGACTATGACTGAGTCTTCCCGAGATGTCAACACCATGAGATTTTGCCCCACGCTCTGTACCCAGAATTCTGCTGTAATACCAGAGGCCTGCTCCTTGAGTACAAGTGGCAGATTGTCCAGCAATCTCAATTCACTCAGCAAATTATTAATTTACTTTTTAATGGCAAGGTAATTATGACATATTGATGCAAGCACCAGAATTTTAGACTTTTTGGAAGTATTGCCCACGAATTAGATACATTGTTCTTGTTTTGTGTTAGAGAATTTATCTTTATTTTTATTTATATTTATTATAGATTTACATTTATTTTGTATATTATATTATAATTATATATTTATGTATTATTTTAGTATACTATTTATATGTAGGTATTTACATAATATATTTTATTTTTATTTTAAAATTTTGTTTAGTAATTAATTTATTCAAGTATTTATTAATGTTAAACCAGGCAGTTCTCAATCCTGACTACACATTAGAATCTCCTGAGTCTGGGAAGTTTCAAAAAAATCCTGGTACCTGGCACCATCCTACATCAAATGAATCAGAATCTCTGGGAGGAAAACCTGAAGAACAGATTATTTTGTGTGTTCTAATGCAATTCTAATCATTCTAATCTTGTTAAACTCTTGTTCATGAGAACAGAAAAGATTCTTCCAAAACATAGAAACTAAAACATTATAGCTCCAGAACCACTTCATTCATTGAATACTATAGTTGCAGTGAGCTTTCTAAAGAGTACCAAAAATATATGAGAAATTTTAAAAGTATGACTCATTAGAACAAAATAACTTATTCTTAGCAAACTTGAAATTATTTTAAAAATACTTAGCAAAAAAAAGCTACAATAAATAGCTAAAATAGACCCCAAAAATCTATTTAACGTGAATGCATTTTAATGTGTTTGCCATGATTCAGCATAAATCTTCCAAAAGTAAGAACATCCATAATATTAAAAAGTCTTAAAACACCCTCAAATACTTCAAATGACAATTCAGTATTTACCACGTGGCATGTTCCTATCTACAGCTGAGAAAATACCAAGAAAGTAAGGGTCTGAAGTCAACAGTCTGGTAACAACAATTCATTTTGATAGAAAGAATTACAACTTTCCAGGTCTTGGCTTCAAACAGAAGATAAGCTTTTTATGTTTACTGAAGCAACTCTCCCATTTTTTTCTGAGTTATGCTTTTTGTTAGATGCTATTCTGAACAAAAGAACTGCTTGGGGGAGGTCAGGTGGGAGGCAGACACCAAAATTGAGTTTCAACAAAGATGAATCATCCAAATCAGTTTCTCTGATCTAAAAACACGGCTGAATGCAATGTATTAGGTGATGCTGTCTTTCACCCTTCCTAACTCAAGTCAAAAGCTAAATTCCAACAAAAGAAAGCAATCCGTGGTGCCGGCTCTTCCATTCAGTTACAAGAATTCTTTGGGGTCCAAAATGAAGACCCCAGACTACAACAATCCTTAAAATTCTTTATGAGGTTGTGTTTCAAAAAGTTCAAAAATGTCTGCATGACATGTTTGTGTACAACAGACGAAAAGCATACACATCAGAATTTAACAGTGATTATTCCTCAGTAAGAAAAATGGGGATGACTTAAATTTTCCTCAAGAATCACATAATACTTTTTATACATATACGCACAGAAGAAGTCCTGAAGGACACACATGAACCTTGAAAATAATTACCCCTGAGGACCAGGATGGGGATGGGAGCAGAGAAGAGATTTCATTTATTACACTAAACTCTTTTATATTTTTGAATATTTTTATTGATAAATGATAATTTTACATTATAATTCAAATAACAATAAACATAATAAACTCTGAATTTGAAAAAAGTTGCTAAAGAACGCATTCATCATCTTTAACGTGGAGGTGTCTTTATTAACGTTGCATTTGCCCAGAAATGCTTGCCCTTCTACCTGCCAAGGATGGGATAGCTCTCTCTGTCTCCTCCTGTGTTCCATGGTAATGCCAAAGCAGAACTTGACCTCAGAGAACTCGTAAGTTATCAGGAGCAATTCATTTTAAAATCTAAAATGTGTTAAACTCCAGCTGTACAAAATGTTTTTTAAAATATATTATTGTATTTTCTCTTCAAAACAACCCTACGAGGCTCAGAAAATTTAAGCATCTTTGACAGCCAACACTGCTGGTAAATGGAAGTTCAAGGATTTAAACCTAGATCTTCTGGCTTCACAAATCAGTGTCTGTTGGGGTTAATGTAGAGCATGAAATCAGCCATAATACCTGGCACGCTAAAATGTAACACAGAGGCCGCTAATGGCAGAGAAGGTTTCTGAGAAGGGTGTAGGCCTTTGGAATGCCAAGACCTGCGTGACCACTCTGCCATTGGAATGCCGTGGGGAGTTGCCTTCCCGAAGCTTTCTTAGCCCAAACAGCCGCCCTGTGATCTGAGAGATGTAGGCACTGTCCCTTAGGCTATGTGTAGCAGAACTCTTGAACATGCAGATTAGCATATCATATCTTTCCAGTAAACAGACACTCCCAGTTTCAGGAAGACCCCTTGTCACACATCACATGCTTGAGAAAGAGTGATAAGGATTTGTGATTATCCTGAAGGACCAATAAAAGCGGGAGCAAAGAAGAGCAAAGGGGCTTCGTCTCTGAGCATTGACCCCCTTGCCTTCTCCTCTCTTTCACAGCAAAATTTGGGATCATCTTTCATTCGTCAGTACAGGAATTGCTGGCCATTGCCAGCAAGTGTCCTCAAATGGAAAGAAATTAAAATTATGAAACAATCAAGAATTTTGAATAGTAACTGGATATCAGTCTAAGATGGTAATATTTCTGGTGACATAATTCTCTTAAACATTTTGTAGTTCTCCTACAACTCTTCCTTTTTAGGGCAGGGAGAGAGGTGGTGCAGAAGGAGAGAGGGAGAGAATCTTAAGCAGACTCCATACCTAGCGTGGAGCCCAACGCAAGGCTCAATCTCACAACCCTGAGATCATAACCTGAGCTGAAATCAAGAGTTGGATGCTTAACCAACTGAGTCACCCAGATACCCATTTCCTACAAATCTACTTAGAGATTCACTCTATTAGTCAAAACCCACATCCGTAAATCTCTTTGAAGTGAATGTTCCTCTACCTTGGGCTTCTGATGACACTGCCGGGAAACAATAGCCTTAAAGTTTCTTAGAAGCCCAGTTGTTTGACTGAATAAACTCTGAGACAATATCTTAGAACTTTCTGCTAAACTTTCTGCCTCCAGTGTCTGGTAATATCTTCTTTATTTTCCTTTGAGCTCATACTGGCAGCCTTCTCAAATGCCATTATGCTTTTGCCACCAAACTCATCAATTTTCTTTTTAAAAAAATACAATTCTTCCTACACATACATATTTTAATGGTTTAACAAAATTTTATGTGGGAAAGCTTCAATATACAGGGCTTGGTCCATATTATATTTTAATTTTATATTGATTGATGGCATTTTTTTATTGATGCCTGTTCAATTCTTCAGCATTGGTCCTTTCTTCATTAGTAGCTCCTAAATAACTATCCCATGACTGGAAAGGGGCAAATCCGTTAAAACACGTTCCACATGACTTTGAAGGGAGAAGAATCCTCAAAATACAGAGGGGATTCACATTACCTTACATATAAAGGCTGCCATTATTATTTTTAATGCTAATTTCCTATGGAATAGTATACAGTAATATTTAGTCTCACATAGCTAGTCCTGAAGACAATTTTCTCTTCACAGTCTTCCATATTTGTTTGAAAGGGAAGTATAGTACTACAGCGGAAGGGTGGGAGTTTTGGTGCCCTATGAGCCAAGATTAGATTCTCAAAGCCAGACGAAGACACCACAAGAAAAGACAACTACAGCCTAGTATCCCTGATGAGCACTGATGCACAAATCCTCAATGGAATACTAGCAAACTGAATGCAACAGCAAATTAAAGGGATTATACACCATGACCAAGTAGGATTAATCCCTGGGATACAAGGATGGTTCAATGTACAAAAATCAATTAACATGATACACCACATTAACAGAATGAAGGATAAAAATCACATGATCATCTCTTCAATATTCTTTAGGCTTCCACTAACATGATTCTCAAAGTCTTGACAGCCTCTTCTGACCATCCTATTCAAAAGCCACTCTCATATTTTTAAATATTTATTATGGCAGCACCTCAGTTCTAGACACCAAAACCTGTGTTAAGTGTCTATTACTGCATAAAAAATTAGTCCAAAACCTAGTGGCTTCAAACAGTAAGCATTCATTATTGCAAAGTTTCTGTTGTTCATGAGTGTGGCTCAGGGGCTGGGGAGTAATTTAGCTTATTGTAGTTCTAGGTCTTTTAAGAGGTTGTATTCAAGATGTCAGCCATGGATGCAGTCCTGGGAAGGTTTGACTGGGGCTGAGGAATCCATTTCTACTGTGACTCACTCACATGACTATTGAAGAAGGATTCAGATCCCCCACTGAATGTCGGGGGTCTCCATAGGGCTACTCAAGTGTCCTTGTGACATGGAAATCGGCTTCCCAAGAGCAAGGGATCCAAGATAGCAAGATGGAAACCACAGTGTGTTTTATGACTAGAATTGAGGTTATACACTGTCATGTGCACAATATCCTATTAGTTATGTAGTTTAGCCCTATTCACTATGGGAGGACATTAATATCAGGGCTTGAATATTAGGAGATAGGGGTCATTGGGGATTATCACAGACTCTACTACAGTTTCTCTCATTAATGCTTTATAGTTTTCAGCATCCAAATCTTGACCATTTTGATAGATTTAACTCAAAGTATTTCATGTTCTTTGATGCCACTGTAAATGGTACTGTTTGTTAAGTTTTAATATCTAATTAATATCTAATTATCTTGTGCTACTATATAAAAGTACAATTAATTTTTATATTGTCCTTATAACCTGTGCCCTTCTAGACTCACATATTAGTTCTTGTAACTTTTTGGTTGATTCTTTGGAATTTTCTATGATAATCATATTTCTGTGAATGAAGACAGTTTTATTTCTTCCTTTCCAATCTGTGTGCTTTTATTTGTTGGCTTATTACCTGGGCTAGGATCTTCTATAGAATGTCAAATAGAAATGATGAAAGAGGACATTCTTACCTCATATTCATACATGAGGAAAAAATGCACACAATCTTTTACTATTAACTATAATGTTATAAATTTTTCATAGATTCCTTTTATCGAGCTGAGGAAGTTCCCTTCTAGTCCTAATTTATTGGAAGTTATTATGAATGGATGTTGAATTTTGTCAAATGCTTCTTCTGAGTCTATTAAGATAATCATATGGTTGTACTGGCAAATTGCACTGATTGATTTTTGAATGTCAAACCAAACTTGCATTTCACTTGAACATGATGTGCTAATTTTTTTTTTATTTGACTAGCTATGATTTGAAAACACTTTGTTAAGGATTTTTTAATCCATGTTCAGGAATAACAATGGTCTATAGTTTACTTTCCTTGTAGTATCTTTCTCTGGTTTTGTTATCATGATAATGGTAGTCTCATAAAATTAGTTAGGAAGTGTTCCCTTTTCTTCTAATTTTCTGGACCACATATATTTACAAGAAAAATGATATTATTATCTTGGATTTGCTCAGAAATAATTTGGGATGGGGGAGGGATGAATGTGAATATAGATGAAACAAGATAGGCCATGAATTGATAATTATTCAAGTTTAGCAATAGGTATTTGGGGATTTGTTATACTTTTCTCTGCCTTTCAGTATATGTTTGAAATTTTCAATAGTACAATATTTTCTCTTAAAAATAAATCAGTGTCCTTTCCACAGCTCTATCCTACTTTCCAGTTAGTATGCTGAGAGAGGAGAGTGTCCTAAAATTTCAGCGAAGAGGGAAGCAGTGGCTTAGACACTGAGAGTTCCCGAATCCTTTTAAAGAGCGGACTAGTCGTGAGTATCCAAATGTGTATTGAGAGGACAGTAGGATAATAAATCAATTACAGCTTCAATTTAGATGTGCGATTTGAGACCATCTTAATTTCTTGGCTATTTCTTCAACTTAGCTTTAACAAATTCTATCCTATAATGCAATGGTTGTCAAACACTAACATGCATGAGAACCACTCAAAGGACCTCTTAAAACAGAGACTGTTTAGGGCACTGAAACAATTCTGTATGCTACTGTAATCTTGGACAATGTCATGCATTTGTCAAAATGTTTGGGTAGTAATGATGTGTCAATATACTTTTGTCAGGTAGAACAAATGTACCACTCTGGTGTGGGATGTTGATAGAGGGGGAGGCTGTGCATGGAGACAGGGCTTATATGGAAGCTCTCTACTTTCTACTTAATTTTGTGTGAACCTAAAACTGCTCTTTAAAAAATCTGTTTGTTTTTTTTTTAGTATAGTTGACCCACATGTTAAATTAGTTTCAATTGTACAATTTAATGATTCAACAACTCTATACATTACGCTGTGCGCATCAGAAGTGCAGCCACCATCTGTCACCATACAGCACTCTTACAATATCATTGACTACATTTCCTGTGCTGGACCTTTCGTCCCCATGACATATTCATTTCGTAACTGGAGGTCTGTATCTCCCACTTCCTTTCACCCATTTTGTTCATACCCCCTCTGGCAACCACCACTTTGTTCTCTGTATTTATAGGTCTGATTCTGCTTTTTGTTTGTTTTTTCATTTGCAAAAAATAAAATCTTTTTAAAAACTGACAATGAAAACACAGGTTGTCAAACTCCATCTTAGAGTTTCTCATGTAGTAAGTTTGGGGTAGAGCCCAAGAATCTGCATTTCTAATAAGCTCCTAGGTGATCATGATGATGTTGGTCCAGCAACCACAAGAAAATTCCTGCTTTAATGTAAAGTCTCTGATTTTAGAAATTTCAAGATTTCTTCAATATAAGTTCTGGGTTCCATCCAAGTAGAATATTATTTAGTTCACAAGCTACATTGACTCTAAATTCTGCTTGATTCATTTTGGCAAACTTTGGACATCTACGATGCACCAAGCCCTCTGTTAGCCTCTAGAGATACAAGAATACATATTAATTGCATTTTTCCCTGCCCTGAAGGTTTTATAGTCTGATCTCCTTTAGTCCCGTTTATTAATTTTAGAAAATATTCTGTTCAATTCTAAGCTGTTTCATCTGTAATGGATTATTTTTAACTTTCCTTCTGCAAAATAAATTAACAGTTCAGTTCAGCTTGTAGTATTAGATATTACAATGTTTTTCTACATCTTGGTCTTATAACATAGTCCAAGACCTCCTGATTTCTCTCAGAAGGGACCTTAGAGATCATCTCATTCGTTCACTCACCCCCATTTTGCAGCTGAGGGAGCGGAATCTGGAAAAATGAGGCAACTTTCCCAGGGTGACTTAGTAGGTCTAGAACTAAATCCATAAGTCATTGGACTCCTAATATAGTGATCTTTCCATGATCTCTGGCCTCATGACTTAAATTCCAACATCAAAAAGAATTATGGATTCCATATTTGGGAAATATTTCACAAATTTCAGTGGAATGTCAAAATTAAATTATTAAAGATCTTTGTGAATTAAAGGAGAAAAGGTAGAGAGGAAAAAAGATGATGGGATGGAGTGGTGGTGGTGATAGTCATAGTAATGGCATTGGTAGTAGTAGTAAAATAGTAGTAGGACTAGATAACGTCCTATGTGCTACATGCTATGACTTTCTTAGAACATTCACTCTTCTCAATAACCCTATGAGTTACATACAATTTATTATACCCATTTTACAGATGATAAAACTGAGGCAAAAAGAAGTTTAGTAACTTTTCCAGAGACATGGCTTTTGCACTAAATTCCATTTAATGGTCTTGGGTATAATTAATCCCCCCAAATGTAACCTAATTCTGCTAGGGGAAAGAATTAAGTAATAGTTAATCACTCTGTAGAGTTCCATAGTTCTTCAAAGCCCCACGTCCTTTTTGGAAAGCTCGACGACTCTCAGTGAAATAGTTGAAAACCAAAGGAAATTTCAAATTCTTTCTTCTAGGCCTGTTATAACAGATCTAACAACTCCATTCTTCTGAAGAGATCAAATATTAAATTTTAAAAGTTCTTCTGCACTTGGGATTCATAAATAGGTCAATAGGCTTCATTGGGGTGGAGCATGTATCAGGTACACACACAGAAAGAGACACGTACACACACACGCACACCCTCATTCAATTTCATGTGTAAACAAACATTACCTTATACCCTTGGGAAGTATTTTTAGCTATCTCAGCCAAACTGGTTTCACTTGGCAAACGACAGCCCCTACAGGTGGCACCTACTCTCTGTGAAGTGCTTCCTTTTCCCAGAACTGAGACATTGGCACCACATACCTCCTTACCCTTCGCAACATCTGTTTCTACTTACATGCCAGCTAAGGCCACCTGTGAAAGGAAACAAAACAAAGGTTCGTGGTCATTGTCTACCAAAATGTTTTGGTCCACCCAGACCCTGGAAACACAGGCTGGGAAACTCAAATGGGATGTCAGGCATTGGTCTACCGTAGGAAGGGTCTATGGGAAAAAAACAAAAAACAAAAAACAAAACAAAAAAAAAAACTTCCCTTATTCATCTGTTGGCATTGAATAGAAAATAAGGTAGAACTGGAGTCCAGAGAACTCAATTTTTAAAGTGGTTAAGTAGTCACTATTCTTTTCAAAGCATTGCATGTTGCTAAAGGGGTGCTACAAAGTATTTAGAGAGATAGAAAGCTTGCCATGAAGAGTTTCTAAGATAAGCAAGGCAGAATACATAACATAACATTAGAAAATAAATACGTAACGCTAAGTACACAGCATGTCAAATTTACAGGACAAGCAGAAAGTATCATTGGCATTTTTAGGAGCAAAAACCTAGGGCTGGGATGACAGGTAAACCCTTAGTGGCAATACTTGAAGAAGAAGAAAAAAATAGTAACTTATTTTGTGACAAATGAAATCACTTTTTTTAGTTTACCAGAATGAAACTTACTAAGTCACATATCTCCTAAGAGCTGATCTTCATGGCATCCAACTACATCTTTGTCCCTGCTCCCTAAATAAATTTCTTTTCTGCTTCTCTTCTTTTCCTATAGTCAGCTTTCAATTACCTGTAGCAGTTAAGGAGAGAGACTAAGGAGGAAAACTCTAGAGATATGTCATACCCTTTATTTTTGCCTTCAGGTTCTGTTTCCAGTTTTTAAAACTATCACCAGGGTTGTATAACAAACACCAGAATGCAGTGATTTAAAGATGTACATGTAGGGCGCTTGGGTTGCTCAGTCGGTTAGGCGTCTGCCTGCAGCTCAGGTCATGATCCCAGGGTCCTGGGATCCAGCCCCACATTGGGCTCCCTGCTCAGTGGGGAGTCTGCTTCTCACTCTCGCGCGCACTCTCTCTCTCTCTTTCAAAAAAATAAATAAAATCTTTTATTAGAAAAAGCTGTACAAGTCTACAAAGTTCCCACGACAAGGATATTCATTACAGCATTAGATGATTTGAAGGCTTAAAAAGTGAAAACAACTTCAATATCTATCCATAGGGAGGAGTTAAATATATTGACGATGGAAAAAGCAAACGGCCAAGTAGGTGTGTTCTGATGTGATCCCATTTAGTTAAAACAAAAGAGGACATCTGTACCTTGTGAATGCACCTCATGCCCATTCCAGGTCCAGGAGGCAATATGAGAAATTATTAACAATGTGGATATCTGTGAGTTTGGAAGCTGCCTTCTATTTTTCATTTTATCTTCTATGCTGGTGGAGACTTTTAGATACATATTACATTAATAGTTTTAAAAAATAGTTATTAATACACATGTATGTATATGTGCAATATTTACATCTTTGTTTTTCAGATACTCTGCTTTACCAACAAATGACCTAGAATAGTCCACTTAGAATGAGTGAGGCAGAATATTAACAAAAGGGCCATAAAAATAAACTATTATGCATGAAGAATCGTCATTACACACCAATTTTTAAATTTAAGAGTATTAGTCATTGTACCACAGAAGATCAAATTTTCCTCAAGCAATAGATGAATGAATATTTTGACTTCTTGGTGATGATAAATAATTCAAGCCCTCAGAAGCGTGAGTATCAAAGCTGAAACAACACATGTCTCATGCAACTGATCACAGATTGAGAGGCTACAGGATTAAGAAGTGGGAAACATGTTGATAGGATACTCCGTTGGCTAACGACACTCTGTGACAGTTGCCAGCCTTGAGCGAGATTGAGGAGTGCTAGATGTCCAAGTGGCCTTTCTTCTGCTTTGCGTGCTAGAGCTCTGAGCAGGGCACGATGGGCACGAGTTCTGTGTTTGGGATCTGGAGGTAAGTGGGAGAGGCTCAGCCCGTTCTGCTGATGCACCAGGTCAGGGAAAGTTAGTTGACGCAGCCCTTTGGCTTCCTCTTGGCTTGAATCAAATCAGGAAAAGTGGTTTAGACTCAGTACTTTCTCTGCTCTCCTCGGGGTCCACATGTTTCCTGACACTTGACCTTTTTTTCTGTCCAAGGGCAGTCACCTGCACATGAGCTTAGCTGACAGTGACATCCTGCCCATTGCTCTATCCTGGACCCATCACTGTAGTTCATCAGTCTGCCCACATCTTCTGCAGATGATTCGCTCCATGTCCAGGCATTGTGCGACCACGCCATTGCCTAACCATGCCACCCAGCTGGTCTTCTGGTTCAACAGCCACAGCAACCTTGAGAATGGAAGCATTGGAGGGAGTCTCTAAAAACTCATGAGCTCATTTACATAGTAAACATAACCTCCAGGAAATTATTATAATTAGAAGTATGAATACCCTTTTGCTCAGAATTCACTCCTTGGAATCTGACTACAGAAATGCTAGCACTAGTATGAAAGGTCATGTACACTAGATCAGTGCTCAGTCTGCAATGGGATATGAATCTTCTGGGGATCTGGTTAAAACGCGATCCAATTCAGTAGGCTGGGGCCAGAACCTGAGATTCTGAAGATCTCTAAAACTCCCAGATGATGCCAATGTTGCAAAACCATGGACCACACTTGAGTAGCAAGGGTGTTTGTGATAGCACCATCCATTAAAAAATCAAATTAATAACCAGAAATAATGAGTGAACACTCATCAACAGGCTCAATACATTATAAAATATCCACATTATTGAGTACTGTGCAAGCACTTAAAATATTGAAATAAAGGAACACTGGTTGATTTGGAGGGAATTCCACAGGGAACATACAGGAAAATAGTATAATAGATCCTATTCTTGTAAAAACAGTGACAAAAATTCCATTCGTGTATGTGTGTATTGTAGCATTATATTATCATAGATAAAATATGAGAGAATATTTTTTAGGGTTTTTTAAAGAATTTATTTATTTATTTGAGAGAGAGATAGAGCACACAGGCACATGAGTGGGGAGGATGAGGGGGGGCAGAAGGAGAAGCAGACTCCCTGCCGAGCAGGGATCCCAAAGTGGGGCTTGATCCCAGGACCCTGAGATTATGGCCCAAGACGAAGGCAGATGCTTAACCAACTGAGTCATCCAGGTGCCCCTTTTAAGGGTTTTAGTATTAATTACCTTGTGGAGGGGACAAAGGTAATGTGGAAGGGGGGAAGAAGATAAGCATTAAAAAAGGGAAGAATCCAAAAGTTTATACTAAAAATAGCATGTTTGTAATCATATTAATGGATATTGATGCATATGTGTAAATACATGCATAAAGATTTTTCTATTCTAAATGTTTCAGATAAAAAAAATTAAAGGAATAAAACATAAGCACGATAAAAGTAAACCAAAAAATCGAAATCTAGGTTTTTAATCTTCCAAAATTAGTTTTTTAACTTTGGTTAAGTCACTTCCCTGGAACACTTAGTGCTACCTTAAATATCTCTAAGAATTTCTGTGGTCCCATCTAAGCCCTAAAATTCTATGACCACAGTCGCTTTGGCAAACAGCCTGGCAGCTCCTCAAAAGGTTAGCATATGACCCAGCAGTGTCACTCCCAGGTGCACACCCAAGAGAAAGGAAAACATGTCTCCACGAAAACTTGTACGAGAATGTTAAGAGCAGCATTTGTCATAATAGCCAAAAAGTTGAAACACTCCAAATGTCCATCAACTGATGAATACGTAAATAAAAAGTGCTATATCCATACCACGGAATATCATCAGACAATAAGAAAGAATGAGGAACTGATATGTACTACAATAAACCTTTAATACAGTATGCTAAGTAAACAAAGCCAGTCACAACAGACCGCATACTGTATGATTCCATTTAAGTGAAATGTTCAGAATGGTCAAAATCTATAGGGACAGAAAGTAGATTAATGGTTAATATCCTTTCTAGTAGCTGCATGATATTCTATTATATGAATGTGTTATAATTTATTCAATTATTCCTTGATAGGTATTTGGGTTGTCTACAGCCCCCTGGTAAATAACTCTACAATAAATCTTGTAAGTCAGCCCATGTATCTGGTGCTTTTGTTTCTTCAAGCTAAATCCTTAGATGTGTACTTCTAGGTCAAAATCTATGTCGATTTAAATTTTAATGGGTACAGACATGTTTTAGCAAATCCTAAAAATTTTAGCACTTCATCTCCCAACAATAGAGAAAGAGCACCTTTCCCCCAGCTCTGGCCCATAAGGAATGTTATCAATATTTTAAACGTTTAACAATCTAAAGGCGGGTAAAGTCATTTCATTGTTATTTGCATTTCCTGAGTACTGGAGAAATTAAAAACATAGACCTACAGTCAGATAATATCTCAGTGTTAAGTTAATGTACGGTTTTCTGTGTTCTCTTACTGGTACCTTTGGACTCTGATGGCTATTTTTCTATCACCACCCCCACCCCCACTCTAAGCTGAAACAAGGACTCAAAGAAACCTCAGGCCTAAAGGCAGAGTAGGGAGGCTTTAATGCCTGCTTTTCCTCTCCCCAAGATTAGATAGGGCTGTGGCTAAAACAAAGAAGAAGCGGAAATTAGGAACAGAGAATCCATCCTAGCTAGCGGCAGAGAAAGGGATGGATAGACTAGGACTCCAGATCACAGAGTGGAAAGGAGAAATATCTTCCACCAAGAGAACCAGGAAACAGAGCAGCAGGAAATCACTGCCAGGTAGTTCTCAAGAGTGTACTTTCAACAGCTCACTCCCCAACCACTAACCACCCTCCACCCCAATGTCCAGGACTCGGCAAACAGAGGAAAAGGAACTTATACATCTTGAAAGATAATAGGGGTGGGAAGTGGGGTGTTGTCAGAAAGCAGGAGGGAGGAGAAGAACTTAAAGAAAAACTTAGGTTACTGACCAAAGAGAAACCAAAGAGAAAAACTGGGAGATTCCCTAAAAGCCTAGTAGCACTCCACACATTGCCACTGTTAATATTTATCAACCATTTGCATTTTATCTCCTGTGAATTGCCAGTTCATATCTATTGCCCATTTTTTAATTGGATTTTTTTAAATGTTAGTTTTATAAAAGTTCTTTGTAGATTACAGACACAAAAATATTTGTGTTGCAAATATATTTCCTCTTGCTTACTCACTGGACTTTTGGTTTTGCTTATGGTGTCTTGTCAATGAGTTTTTTGTTTAATGTCAGACCAATGTTTTTTCTTTATTTCTTCTGGAATTTCTGTCTTGCTTAAGAAATTTTCTTTAATTTCAGGATTATGTAACTGTTCCTTTGGGTTATCATTTTACAGTGTATTAGTGTCATAAAGATGTTATTTTATACATTTAAATTTTTTTTAAAGATTTTATTTATTCATTTGACAGAGATACAGACAGCCAGCGAGAGAGGGAACACAAGCAGGGGGAGTGGGAGGAAGAAGCAGGCTTCCAGCAGAAGAGGCTGATGTGGGGCTCAATCCCAGAACACAGGGATCACGCCCTGAGCCAAAGGCAGCCGCTTAATGACTGAGCCACCCAGGCGCCCCATATACATTTAAATTTGTAATCCATCTGAAATCCAGTTGTTTTCGGTTTTTGGGTTTTTTTAGTTGGCTCCACACCCTGCACGGAGCCCAACTTGGGGCTTGAACTTACAACCCTGAGATCAAGACCTGAGCTGAGATCAAGAGTCAGACACTGAACTGACTAAGCCACCCGGGAGCCCCTGAAATTGAGTCTTTATATGGAATAAACCAGGTACTGATCTAATTTTACTGCCCAGGTTCAAATCCTGACTCCCTGACTTATTAGCTGTGTAACTTTGAATCAGTTACTAAACCTCCCTGTGTTTCCATTTTTTCTTCTTCAAATGGGGATAAGAGTTTCTATCTTGGGGCACCTGGGTGGTTCAGTCAGTTAAGCATCTGCCTTCAGATCAGGTCATGATCCTGGGGTCCTGGGACCCAGCCCCATATCAGGCTCCCCGCTCAGCAGGGAGTCTGCTTCTCCCTCTCCCTCAGCCCCTCCCCACCTCTCCACCTCCCCCAAACGCGCTCACTCCCTCTCTCTCACTCTCTCAAATAAATAAATAAAATATTTTAAAAAGAGTTTTTATCTCAAAAGGCTGTTATGAGGATAGAGTTAATACATGGAAAGCTCTTAGAATAATACCTGGCACATAGCAAATGCTCCTTAAATACTAGCTATTCACTGACCCCACTGAAAAGCCCTGCCACCACTTATTAAACAAATTTTTCAATTAAAAAAATGCCCCTTTTAGCAATATAAAGATAGTATATGTATATTTGAATCTGTTCCAGACTCTCTTATGTTTCGTAGATCTATATATGAGTAATATATTGTTTTATTATTAGCTTTAGAGTAAATTTTAAGGTCTGATGAGGCAAGCTCCTCTCCCTAATCTTCCTTTTCATACTTTCTTGATGATTTCCCATAGTATTCATGTGGGGGAATATTTATCCTATATTTATTCTCTCCCATTCATTCATTCATTTGTTTGTTCAAACAAATTCCACTGTTCCACTCTGCATTGCTCCATTATGGAAATCTAAAAGCTTTACACCTGCAAGACAAGAGGACACACAGGCAAAATAGGTCACTTAGAAGCAGCTATTTTCACCAAATTGTCCTTAATTTGGCTCAGTGTTAGCTTCTCCCTACACTCTGCCCATGGGGCACAACATAAGGATTCTCATGTGTTTACTTTAAACTGTGTTTGCATGTATGCTTTCTAGGATAAAATGGTTTATCAGGATTTGCAAAATCATTTCCTGTCATTCTAAGATCAAGCACCATCTTGACTGCAAACATGTACTCTTCTGTCTGCCCACGCCGCTTAGAGGGCACCAATTCAGGTTTCCCTTCGGATCATGACCAGGAAGAGGCCCAATAAATATTTCAAACATAAAAGGATTGTTATAACAAAGGGGTCTTAAAATCCTCCTGGGTTATCTGAACAGCTTTCCGTTTTGTTTTGTTTTCACCTCTATACCCTTGAAACTGGAAGAGTATTGGGGGAGGGGGGGAGATGAAACAAAAGTTTATGTGCACATAGGTTGAGATTAGAAAAAAAAAATGAGCAACAGCAACAAAGTGAGACTCTCCCGAGTGAAGATATAAATATTAAGGGGGAGAGGAAACTAAGTCAAGAAGACATTCCGACCCCAGGCCAGGCTTGGGAATCCCCATTCAGGATGCGCCTCTTGAAAGCGAGCAGTTGCTGCCTCAGTGACCACTCCATGTACTCGTGTTACAAACACAAAACTTCCGGAGCATGTATTACACACACCTTACTGTCACATGGCAAATGGTGCCTGGCTTCCAAGATAAGCTTTTACGGAGAGTGAAGAGGAAGGGACATAGGTGAGAGGCCCAGAAAAAAAAAAAAAGAAAGACAGACTTCCCTTAATCCTTTGATGTCACCAAAGTGATTAGTGATAAAAGAAGCATAATTCTTCCTCCTCCTTTCCCCTTCCACAAATTGAAATTAGAGGTGAGATAGCGTCCAAGATGGCTCTGTTTACGGAGATGGCTTTCTATGGGCCTCAAACCAAAACCCAAAGCACATAATCGTGGATGTGTTGGCTGGGCATAACTGCAAGGCGTTTCTCCAGATTTATTTCTTCAAAGTCACTCACACTGAGTGTCATTCTGAACTATCTCCAAGAGACTTTATTCTTTTAATCTTATACAGATTAAAGAAGGGAAGTGACAACCCCCTGGAAATTGTTACAGAAGCCTGACAGTCCAAGGTAATTTACAAGAGGCTTAAATTTACAGAAAGTTAAAGTTGACAGTGAGATATTTATTAAATTAGGGATAACAATATCTGGCTCAGCAGAAACAAACTACGAAACAGCAAGAGCATCTGGACAATTAATCAAGTCAAAACTATATATTATGCAATGACTCTGAGCCCGGTTCTGTGAAAGATGCTGGCTGGAGAGCTGTAAGAATGAGCCGCACAACGTCACCCTTCCAACGACCATCTTTCTTATTAGAATATTACGTAGCCAATGGATTTCAGTAATATGGGGCAGTATATGATTACACTTTTTAAACTGTGCAGAGACCATACATGCATTTAGACTTCCAGTAAGGAAGAAAATAGTCCTTTGGATTTAATTATAACGAGATAACATAGAACCCAAGCTACAGGCTCAGTTCTTTCAATATACAAATTATGCTAGCTAAAGTATACTTCTTTTTCTTGAAACACAACTTTGGGCTTTTTCCTCCTCTAAATTCTAGTATGTAGTTGTTTAGAGAGGATTTTTCTCTCATTAGAATTCTCAAGTTTATATACATATATACTATATTTGACCTTATTCAACTATTTAAAACGAATCTGATCTGAAATAAAGTAAATAATAACATATTTTCCTCCCTGAATAAAATTAGTCTTAGCTGGAACTATGAAACCTCACATTAAACAATTTACTAGTATTTAATTACAATTTGAAATAAGAATGAATTAAATTTTTAAAAAGGAATGAATTAGGTATAGGAAATAACATGGAATCAAAGCCAATTATTACTCATAACATAGACATTTTCCATAATAAAAAATGGAAGGTTCAACAAGCAATCACAGAGAAAATGAACAGTTGCAGAGGATGGTGCCGATAACTCACCCCACAAATGCCCCAAAGCCACTGACAGCATGATGTGGGAGGCCTGGGTCACTCAGACCCACAGTCCACACTGATCAGACCATATAGACAGCTACTTACAGCAGGAGCCACTCAATAAATACTTATCATATTGAGCTAAATATCCAACTCTCCACTTTAAGCAGTCGTACCCTAAATGATTAGATGAATCAAATAGCAGATGGAGGAATTAATTGAAACTCATGTAATAACAGCCAATGTTTATATACTACTCAATCATTCATAAAGAACTTCCAACTCACAGAAACTGCCTCCTTTGTCCCTAAACAGAACCCCTGGAAGCACCTATGGGGTAACTGTCATCCTCACATTAAAGAACGGAATCTCAGGGAGGTGAAATGACCATACTCACCCGAGGTCACCCCAACAAGTGAACCCAGCTCTCTGCCACTCCCACTCACTCTGGCTGAGTTGCGAAAACAGCCCCCAGTTTCACAACCTGCACATGTGTGATTGTTGAGGGAAGACTCTCAATTCATCGGAGGTGCATATACATAAAATGTTTTCACTTTTTCAAATGACTCCTACCAACGGAGGACAAGCTTCCTCCCCCTTTTCCAGCTGGAAAGCACCTCCCTTAGTGACCTCTCAGCCTGATTTCATAACTTCCCATCACTTTTTGGTTAATGAAGCGGACTCATTGCAGGCAGCGCCCTTTCCGGAGCGCGCAGTCGAGGGTGGCCCTGGGCTGAGAGTTGGGGCGCAGAGTGGGGGCGAGGTGGGCATCTCTGCCGCGCAAGGGGAGGAGGCGGTCCCCTCTCGTGGACCACCGGGGCTGCGGGGTGCTGTGATTGTGGAGGCCTCCACATGCCGTGCTGGAGCGGCCGCGGGCGGGTGTCCCCGGGGGCCTCGTCTGGCCTCGGAGGAGAGTGGCACCGCGGGCCGGGAGGGGCGCCTCTCCGCGGGGCTCCTGTAATGCCCGGGGAGCTGCAGCCCCGGCTCCTCGCATCCCAGCGCCGTTAACTCCCGCCCCGGCCCAAAATGGGCCCTCCAGCCCAGGCCTCGCCCCGGGGCCGCCCCTCTCCGCTGCTTCTCCCCGGGCACTTGCCCGCGCTCCCGGAGCTGCGCCTCTACGCGGGTTATCAGCCGGGGCAGAAGATGTCAGTCTTGCCTTCTTTCAGACACCCACGAAGTTCAGATCTTTTGGAGACTCGCTCTCGCTCCCTAGGCTTTGAAAAGAAGTGGCGAGCGCGCCGCTCTCTAGCCGGGGCCCCTTGGCCACCGCACGCCGGACCGGGACGCGTCCTGGCTGCGCTCCCCGCACCTGCCCTGGTCCCTGTGCCTCCAGCCGGCCCTGGGGGCAACTCGATTCTGCATTACTTCCGAATTCCTGCCGATCTTTATCCCTGTACACCAGCACCACCAGGTAAACTCTGAGAAAAGCAAAAGATCTCAGGAAACGCCCCCACGCCAACCACAAGCTAGCGTCTGTGCGCATGAACGTCGCCTTGTTGGAGCGGTGCTTGTCGCCTTGATGGAGCAGTGCTTACCTTCCCGATTTATTTTTGCTTTGTTTCCAGCAATGTGAGTTGCACGAAACAGGCTCTCAGCAAAATTCTTATTTGTTTCCTAATCTACCTTACCCTCTTCTGGGTCAGTTTTGTAAAACCTACTTTTAAAGAACTTAACATAATTCCATTCGTTTTTTATACTCTGCATTTTATACTTTTCACTGTGGATTTGAAGTGACCCTTATAATAGTAAGCAAACCTTTCCAACTTTTTAAGGTAAAAAAATAATTGCAGCAGGTGTTAGTAAAGTTAGAATAATATAAACCACAAGTTCCAGGTGTGTATACAGCCTTACTCAAGTGACAAAGTTATGAAAGCTATTAAAACTTTATTTCCATAATAGAATTATAACCTTTCACTCTCATAGTTCTTAATGTATGTCAGGCTCTGTTCTAAATGCTTTAGGAACATTATATGTGTTAACTCATTTCATCCTCCTCAGAATCTTTTGGAATAGGAGACCTGAGATCCCCATTTCACAGAAGAGAAAACTGAGGCCAAAGGCTCCTAACTAGAAAGGGAGCAGAATCCGAGTCCAGGGTTTCTACTACTTTTAACCACCTCACAATATTCCCTCTCTGACCTTATGTTTCTGGAGACTACAAAAACAATCTCTTACATGGATTTCTGTCAGCTCTAGAATTGCCTAGAATTAATTAAAGCTTTACACTTTTACATGACCACTTTGAGAGCTTTAAGAGCATCGTGTCATTTAACCTCAACTTCTGCCACCCCCCTCAAACTCCTCCCACAAAGCAGATGTGAAAGCATCTCCAAGACAAGTTCTTTGGCCAAGGTCATGACATTAGTAAGTGTCAAAGCCAGGCCATAAAACCAGGTCGGCTTGATACCAGAGTCTGTGGTCTAAACCATGACACTTTGGGTTCTGTTTAAAGTGAACTAAGTGAGGTTTAAGTCCGACCCAACATTCAGCCACCCGGCGCAATCACTGATGTCATTATCAAGTCAGAGATTACAAACTGATGACTTCTGGGTTTCCAGCCCCTCTGTGTAGCATTGACGATCTGGCAGCTCAGGGTCCACACTGCACATACACATGCCCCTTGGATAGGATTGAACGGTGACAGCTTCCTTTAATCAGGCAAGTGCTCAACACCTCCCCCCCCCCCCAAGTCCACATCACCCAACTCTACCAGCTGCCTGGCCTGCCTCAGGCATCTGAGTTTTTAATTCCAATCTCGGGATGCTCAGGCCACTGTTGGGTCTCATCTAACCATTGCAAACTGGTGCAGAATATGAAATAAATACTTGCCAATTGAGTCTGGTTTTCCCACAGTATAAAGCTAAACATTTAGCATTGGAAAGTTCCAGTCTCAATGCCCTCTTGGTATTAGGCCAACTCAATTTTACAAACCCACGTAAAGGGTCTAAGATATGGCTGCTGGTAACAGGTGGGTGGTGCTAACTCTGCTCTCGGGGGAACACGACCTCTGGCATCGGGCTAACGTCAACCTCTGTTTGCCATTTGTGGTCTTGGCAGTCTCTTTTCTCTCTCTGTAGATTGCCACCACACATCTACTTAAGCCTTCCCAGCCTCCTCTTTTCCTCAGGACCTGGAGGGTAACGACAATCTGTAACATCAGTGTGATTCATGCATTAACGTGGCAAGATGCTCCTCTGAAAAGAGAAGCTTGGCTCCCACAGAGCTCCAGATAAGAATCGGAATGTGAAGAGTAAAGACTAAAGGGGACGAAGGGACACCTAGTTTTTGTAAAACAGATCAAATGAACACAATAAGGTTGGACGGACAGGGAGGGGATTTGTAGAGAACGCTGGCTATCTGAATACCATGTGGTTGTCAGAAACACATTTGGGGCAAGAAAAAGAATAATATGGGGGCGCCTGGGTGGCACAGCGGTTAGGCGTCTGCCTTCGGCTCAGGGCGTGATCCCGGCGTTGTGGGATCGAGCCCCACATCAGGCTCCTCTGCTATGAGCCTGCTTCTTCCTCTCCCACTCCCCCTGCCTGTGGTTCCCTCTCTCGCTGGCTGTCTCTCTCTCTGTCGAATAAATAAATAAAATCTTTAAAAAAAAAAAAAAGAAAAAGAATAATATGAATGTTCATCCTAATGTATTTTGGAAAGCAGCCAACAGGAATACTCTCTCATCACTGAGATATTTTTCTTTTTTTAACACCATGAAAATTAACCATATTCTGACAATTAATTTCTTGAGGCTGTAAATTTGTATATTGATAGATTCTTCCTTGCTGAGTAGAGAATACTTAGATTACCAATTATTGGAGTTTTTTTTAAAAAAGCTCAAATCAACTTGAACAAAAAGAAAAATCATTTTATTTGTTCATATAACAAATATCCAAGCTGTTCTGGCTTCAAGTATGGCTGGATCCAGATACTCATATGGTGTCATCAGGAATTGGTATCCATCCCTGGCTCTGCTTTCCTTTATGTTGGCTTCCTTCTCTAGAAGACTCCCCTTCTGTGGTAAAAGATGGCCTCCAGCAGATCTAGGTGTACCTTCTGCCAGCTTAGCAATCCCAACAGAAAGAAATTATCTCTCTCCAAAAAAATTTGAGCAAGAGGATCAGGATTGTCTCTGTTTGATCTGGCGTTCGTCAAAGGGCCACCCCAGAATTAGTTACTGTAGCCAGAGGGATGTGGTATTCTCATGGATTGGAGTGGAGCCCCCACCACAGCTACGGGGTAGTGCCATCTCTATCCAAAGCATAAGATTGGTATCAGAGAGATATGATTTTTCCAAAAGAAAGAGAGGGATTCTGTGTGCAGAAGAAGGGCACTGCATTGGCCAACCACCAGATGGTCACTATAGCATTCTTCACTCAGAGTTTTGGGAGGCTTCAATTAATTCATTTTTCCCCTGGTCCTTTTTCAGTACTGAGTTCCTTAGCTTCTCGCTCTAACCCACAAATAAACCAGAAAAGTAAAAATTATTATTTTCATTGGATCACTGTACCAAATACAATAAAACAGGAGCCAATATATCAACAAAGGAACTCTTTTCATGAGATTTCCTGGCTAGTCTTACAGACCCAATAGTTATCTCCAGGTAATATTAAGCATCAAAACGTTATTCACCCAAACTCCTACATATTAATTCTAAGGCTCCCATTGGTACAGAGCCAACTCTTAATTATTGAAGGACATAGAATATGGACAACCATGGATAAAACCCAAAGTCTTGTTTTTAGTCAACAGATTCAGCCTCTATCCCAGATAAACCTTCATCCCAGCTGCAGGGAGCAGCCACACTGACTAATTTGCCTTTCACATCTGGTGGAACTGCTCCCACACATACCTAGATAGATCATAACTCCTCGACACACTTCACAGAGCCTGATTAATTCATATCAACTTACCCCAAATGCAAAAGGGGAGCATTTTATCATTTTGGCAAAAAGACTCAATTAACCAAGAACTCAAAAAGCCAACAGTGAAAAGCAAGTACAAAACCTGTCATTCTAAACTGAATTCCTTCCTGCACTACCCCCCATCTCCAGGTTAGCTGACACTCCCAACCATCTTTCCTACCATCCCCATCACATAAAATGACTTCTTTCTCATCTACCCTTAATTATTACTGCCTAAGCATAAACAGATCACCAGGGAGAGACTATAGATGAGAAAGGAAAGGTTCAAGTTCTATTAGCTCGCAGTTGGTTTGATTTCATGGTAGACTCCCTCACCTCATTTACTCCAACTGCCAACAACCTCGTTCTATTCACTAGAAGCCTTCTCTATCCTCTCTTTAGGAAATTGTGATACGGACTGCGTATTGTACCCAGTCTGATGGCTAACTGTCCAGTCTTTTTTTGTTTTTGAAGTAGAGGTGACACACGGTATTACATTAGTTTCAGGTGTCCAACACTGTGATGGGACAACTCTGTAAGTTACACTGTGCTCACTGCAAGTGTAGCTACCATCTGTCACCATGCGATGCTCTTACAAGAGCATTAACTGTATTCTTGATGTTGTGCCTCTTCTTCCCATGACTATTCATTCCACAACTGGACATCTGAACCTCCCACTCCCCTTCATCCACTTTGCCCATCCCCCACCCCAAACTGCCCATTCTTGACAGTGGTTTGTGCCGATGCCGTGACAACCTGCTAACATTCATTCAGGCTTCCTGTGTGTCAGGCACAGTGTAAAACACTGGGCGTGGGGGCGCCTGGGTGGCACAGCGGTTAAGCGTCTGCCTTCGGCTCGGGGCGTGATCCCGGCGATATGGGATCGAGCCCCACATCAGGCTCCTCTGCTATGAGCCTGCTTCTTTCCTCTCCCACTCCCCCTGCTTGTGTTCCCTCTCTCACTGGCTGTCTCTATCTCTGTCAAATGAATAAATAAAATCTTTAAAAAAAAACCAAAAAACAAAAACACTGGGCGTGGATTATCGGGCTCAGTCCTCACAGTAATTCCACATTGGAATACTTTTGTTATCCCCATTTTCCAGATGAGGAAATTACGTTTAAAAGGATAAAGTAACTTGCCCAGGGTGAACCCATTAGTAAGTAGCAGAGCAGTGAAATGACACAAAAATGGAGAGGAGAAAGAAGAAATGGACACAATCCACCCAGTGCCTGATCAGTTGTTCCATGACTAGACTATGTTTATATTTTTAAGTAAAGCTATGATTCTTTTTTCTAGAATTTCCATAAACAAACACTTGATAAGTGCAGAGACTCTGTTCTTTAATAAAAATCATGTAAAGACATTAGGAAGTATTAAAACTATAGAAATCATTTTTCAGGATCAACATATTCTAATAACGTTGAGCTCCAAAGAAATATTCCGGAAGTTTTTTTCTAGGAGCTTAAGTCTCTCCCTTAACTGGGGAAGAACTGAGACCCTATGACATTGACAGGCTTGGTGGTTTAAGTTTAAATTCTAGCTCCCAAGAATAAATCCTAATCCCCCCCCAATTGCAATTTCAGCATTAAATGCTAACATACATATGTAGAATTCACATAAAATGTGGAGCCAGGAGTTTGGGGTTGGAATTTCAGGTGCTGATTAGCTATGAGATTCAGGACAAATCTCTTAATTTCTACAGGTAATGAGAATGATCATAATACATATGCACAAGATTACCATGATAGTGAATGGGAAAATGTTTGGCACCTAGCACTTGCTTAAAAAAAGAAATTTACATCGCCCATTGCAATCGAAATTTTAAATACATCTATTCTTTGAATTGGCAACCCCTACTGGGACATAACACCTCTAGGACATAACTATACCTCAGAAAGAAACGCAAAAGACACAAAGATGTATGTGCAAAGATGTTCATTAAACATGGAAATAACAAAGAAGAAAGAAACTAGGATGGCCAACCAAACTGGTCCATCCATGGCACAGCGGCTATGGATGCAGGTTATGGAGCAGAGGTTATGTGGGTCTAGAGCCGAGCTGTCTGAGCGGGAACCCTGGGTGCATGAATACTGTATGATCCTGAGCAAATGACTTGGCCTCTCGAGGTCTTCCTCTCTCACCTCTATAAAATGGGAATGACAAGAGTGGTTGCCTCCTAGGTCGTCGTGAGGATTAAAGTGAGTTAATACTTGTAAAGTGCTTAGAAGAATACATAGCACGTCATAAACTTTGCTAAATGTTGACTATTTTGTAACCATTTTTAAAAAGGAAGAATTTTAGGTGTTGGTATGGAAAATCTGAGTGGCAAATTGCATCCCATTTTAAGAAAGTAGGTATATACATAATTATTATATAATTTATATTTATATAATAAATACATGTATTTATAAATAAGTAACTTATAGAAATAACATATTTATAAATGTATGTATATTTATATTATATCATAATATATATTATATATTTATATGTATAATATTTTATATTTATATTATAAATGTATGTATTTCTATAGTATTAAAATTGCCTGTTTTATTGATATCATTGCATGGTTAAGAAAAGAAATGGGAAGAACCTTTTTTTTTTCTACAGTCATGAAATGAGAAGACTAAAGACACTTTACTTACAGAATTTGTCCAAGTGATGGGATTATGTATAAGTTTTTCCTTGTCAACTTTAAATTATTTCAAAGAAATAAAAACATTAATGTTACTTGCATCCAAAGCTCTACTGGAAAGGGGCCTCCTCCTTTCCTAGGAGCCCCTGCAACACGGACACTGAGGCTCCTGGTCCCCTAAGGGATCTGAGGAGAAAGAAAGGGGGCCTCCAGAGGGGCTTTCGAACATTTCTCGAAGCCTAGGAGAAATGTTGCATTCACTGATTACAAGGCTGCTTAGCATAGCTGAAGCAACCCGTGTCCGTGCCAATGTCAGAGTTACAGTAATCCAGTATAATACTCATTATCTCAGGCTGGGGAGACATTCCAAGGGGTAGTTTTATTTGTTACAGATTATGATTGATTATTTTCACAGACAGAAAACAACGCTGGGCTGAATAAATGAAAGCAGTCTCTCTCGGCTGTTGCTGCCTGATACGAAGAACTTTAAAGGCCTCAAGTCAGGTGGCAGTTTTTGCCAATTAACAACTTGATGGTCTCCAGGTCCGACCTAACCTTGCCACGATCTCTCACTTATTTTTGCCAGATAGGGAGTCGTAAATAATATACCAGCTACACAGGTGGCTCTGCCCACCGCTGTAAGTTACCTCTGGCCCCTCTCTGCGGGAGGACCCCTGGCCTCGTCCTCCCCAGCAGAGCTGGGCGGCGTGGCTGACCGTTTAGTCATCCTTCGGAGCCACTCTTCCAGGAAAAGACCATTGTTCCTGCACTTCCTGATCACTTACTTCCTGTCATTTTTTTTCGAAAGGGAAAGAATAAAGACCATTCGAAAATCACAGAGGGTTCTGCTCGATTTCACAACTGTAGTTTATTGTACTATAATTATTTGCTTGATTTGGGGGCCATCTAACTACACCACCACTTGCCTAACCTAATCACCAATGTCCCAAAGCCACGGACAGATTCCACATCCACTCCCTGTATGAGGGTCCCCCGGTTTTCATTCACAAGTCCCCGTGGCTTGCAGCTAATTTTGCTCCAAGACATCAAAGAAGGCCCATAAGAGTCTCTACCTTATACCTCTTACCCCATGACACATTTGACGAAGAAGATGCTCAGATACAGTGAGAGTCAGCACCTTCCTCAGCTGGAGAGGGGGCGGCAGGCACGTGAAGACCTGGCAATGCCTCCTCTCTGTTCCTGCCATCCCCCCCAACTTACAGCTGAGTAAGTGGAATGATCATAACTGGGCCAGACGAACTGAGTCTTGCTGTCCAGAAGGGACTGAGTCAGCAGGAGGGGGAAAATGAAGAGGTTGGAGCTCAGGAAACCAGGAATCTGGGTTTGAATCTTGGCACACACATGCACACATGCACCCCTACACACACACACACACACACACACGCACACACACACGTGCACGAGCATTTTAAGGGTTTGCTTTGTGCTCCGCACTGTGAGAAGCATTTATATACGCTAACGCCATTGATTTTGACATGCCCGTGACACGGTTTCTTTTATCCTCACCATTTTACATCTTAATTAACGTGTCCAAGTTCATACAGCTAGTAAAGTGGCTGAGCCACAGCTCACTCTACGCTTAATCCTCCATTGACTGTGTGATTCCTGTGAGTCACTTAACCATGCTGAACCTCACTGTCCTCATTTGTAAAATGGGAATAATAAAACCATAAGGGGTGCCTGGGTGGCTTTGTCAGTTAAGCATATGACTCTTGATTTTGGCTCAGGTCATGATCTCAGGGTCGTGAGATCGAGCCCCAAGTTGGGCTCCATGCTGAGCGTGCAGACTGCTTAAGATTCTCTCCCTCCCTCACACTCTGTCCCACCCCCCCACATGCTCACACATGTACCCTCTCTCTCTAAAAAAATTTTAAAAATAAAAATAAAAAACTCTATAAAACCTGCCTCCATATTTGTTGAAAATTAAATGAATTTATGCATATAAACTATCCCACACAAAGGTTCATTTCTCTTCCTTTTCTCAGCTTTGGTTCGCGTCTAGGTTAAATGTTTACGTCACTGGGTTATTATAAGAATTGAATGAGAAAACAATGGACATGCTTTGGAAACCATAGTTTGCAACATAAAATTAATTATTATTATTCTCAGATATATTTTAAATAAGGCTATATAACCATGACATATAAATATGTATATAAGATTACTCAGTTCTGTATAGACCAGCACCATCCCATAGAAATACAATGCAAGCTGCAGATGTAAGCCACATAGGTAACTTTAAATTTTCTAGGACTACAAAGAAAGTAGAAAGAAATAGGTAGGGGCACCTGGGTGGCTCAGTAGGTTCAGCAACTGCCTTCGGCTCAGATCATGGCCAGGGTCCTGGGATCAAGCCCCACGTCAGGCTCCTTGCTCAGCAGGCGCCTGCTTCTCCCTCTGCCTGCCGCTCCCCCTGCTTGTGCTCTCTCACTCCATCTGTCAAATAAATAAACAAAATCTTAAGAAAGAAAGAAAGAAAGAAAGAAAGAAAGGAAGGAAGGAAGGAAGGAAGGAAGGAAGGAAGGGGAAGAAAGAAAGAAAGAAAGAAAGAAAGAAAGAAAGAAAGAAAGAAAGAAAGAAAGAGGGATGCCTGGGTGGCTCAGTCGGTTAAGCGTCTGCCTTTGGCTCAGGTCATGATTCTGGGGTCCTGGGATCAAGTCCCACATCGGGCTCCCTGATCAGCAGGAGCTTGCTTCTCCCTCGGCCTGCTGCTCTCCCTGCTTGTGCTTGTGTGCTCTCTCTCTGACAAATAAATGAATTAAATTAAATTAAAAAAAAAAAAGAAATAAGCAAAATTCATTTAAGAATATCCAAAATAGGGGTGCCTGGGTGGCACAGCGTTTAAGTGTCTGCCTTCGGCTCAGGGCGTGATCCCGGCGTTATGGGATGGAGCCCCACATCAGGCTCCTCCTGCTATGAGCCTGCTTCTTCCTCTCCCATTCCCCCTGCTTGTGTTCCCCTCTCGCTGGCTGTCTCTATCTCTGTCAAATAAATAATAATAAAAAAAATCTTTAAAAAAAAAAGAATATCCAAAATATGATCACCTCAATATACAATCAATACAATTATTTATGAGATATTTACACGCTTTCTTTCATAAGTCTTTGAAATATGGTGTGTATTTTACAGTTACAGCACACCTCAGTCTGGACTGGCCACTCTTCATGTGTTCAGTGCAACTGGACACACACTGGCACTTGTGGGAAGCAGTCACCCTACTGGACATGTGGGTATAGTTAGCTCCACAAGAAACTGGTCATAATGGTTGCCTGGTGAAGAACCTCTCTGGGGATGGAAGTAAAAGGGAGAATTACTTTTGTCTCTCTACCTTTTTGTGCACACTTTCTTAATTTTATGCCTATGCATGTATTGCCTTTTCAGAATAAAATGAATAATTTTTACAGCACTTTTTTACGGTAACTTCTTATTCACTCTAGATACAAATAGGGACTGATGATTCATGCAGCATGAAGACAATTATCAGTGATGAATAACTCTTTCCTATTCCTCTCACCCTTGTCATTGTTCAGTAATTTAAAGAATCTGTCTCAGAGAAGTGACTGTAGAGCAATGATTTGCTCTGAGAGAATAGTCAGGCGAGGGGCATATTCCTAAACCGTGGATATCAGTCAAATTAGAAATGGGGTTTTGTAACCAGTTTATAGCCAGGGGAGTGGAATATACAACGATCCTACCTGGTGGGGATCTTCTCAAACATCCCCACCATATGCTCATAGCAGGTCAACAGAGCAGGAAATTGTGGGGGGCACATGAAGGCAAGGACAGGAAGACGGGAACAGGAAGGACAGGTGAAGAAAGATGAGATTTCCATAAACAGGAAACAACCGTATGGCCTCTTTACCTCTTACATCTTATGTGGAGACAAGCAGAGAACCCCACTCCCAACCAGGAGAGAGGACCTACCTTCTTCCATCCATCCAGCTTAATCCTGGCAAATATTCAACTCAGGTGAGGTCAATTTATCTTCCTCTAATTCCTTCACTGTGGAGCAAGGTGGGTTTCTGTGGGGAGAGAAAAGGCAGAGTAGATTGGTTGGTTGAAGGGAAGGCAACACCGAAAGTTCCAGGGAGAAGACATCACAGAAGTCAGAGAGACACAGCGTGGAGAGGAGCAGTCGCCAAGAAAAGTGGTGTGGCTGTGTGTGCAAAGATTTAGCCACTGGGACATTGAGCAAAACATCGTCCATGACCTGGAAACACTGAAGACAGCCCCAGTTGTCTTCATTAGGGGGTTATTTGTGACATAATTCGGAGGAAAAAGCAAATTATAAAACAATAGGACTTGATCGTTCCACTCGTAAAAGTAGCCACAGGCACACACATACACACCCACACACGACTGGACAGATATTTGTTAAAATAAAAGGGGAAGTGGTGGGACTATAGATGTTTGTCAATCTTTCCTTTTGCTCATTTGAATTTTCCAGCTTTTTGGACAATGAGCACATATTCATCAGCAATAATCCGAGGGGGGGTCACAAATTTATCTTGGGTATGCAGAGAAGAGGTAATTTCCCTATTGGATCTGTAACTAACCCATTCTTCTTTATAATACCTATTTGTTAGAGGGGAAACCTTAACTTTTCATCCTATCTACTTAACCCGGTTCAATCTAGCACATTAAATGGTCGCTCTAAATATGCATTGTCCAGTATGTTAATTAATTAACATTTAAATTTCAATTCCACACACATCTATTTGATTTTCCTTTTGATTCTTTCAAATAATTTAAAAAAAAATGCAAAACAAATCTGTATTTTCCCTGCCCTTTACTCAGAAATATTTTAGCTCTCTTCCTAGTTATCCTTAGAGGTAAAAAAATTAAAAGTTAATTTTTATCTTGTTTGTGTTCTATGATTTCAGAATGGAAAAATAGATATCCAAGAGAATAAAGACTAAGAGAATAAAAACTTTGTTATAGTGCAAAGATTATGAGGGCTACTGTTTTCTATTTTAAATATTCTCTCAATGCTGTGACTTCCTTTTTACAATACAAAAAGTTAAAATTGAGAAGGAATTCAATCCCTCAAGTTTACTAGCCACATTGCAAGTGTTTAACAGCCACAGGTGGCTCCTGGCTACCCTACCGGACATTTAGAATGTCTGCCTCGTTGCAGAATGTTCTATCAGAGAGTGCCATTCCAAATAAAGCTCCATCTCAGATTTCTGGGCCATCTGGCCCCTCTCTGGCTGCTGGGTTCTGGGTGAGGCCTGGAGGGTTCTGGGTATGTGGAGAAAAGAGTGTGGCTTGGTGGGCACGAGCCCTTTGGCGTACTGCTGGTCTTCGTGAGCTCAGGCTGCCTCAACCTTGGGGCCCTTGAGTAGTTTTTACGTACCCATACAAACATCCCTTATTTGACTCCCTGACTCCAGGGTTTTTACAGAGGCCCAGGCTCTATTTGTCTACTCACATGGTCCCCCAGTCCACAAGCAGGCCTGAGTGGGGCCAGGGGAAGCCAGCCCGCTTCCTCACTGGACCACTTTCTGTGACCCATTCTGCAGCGTGGGCCCACGGGATTCCCTGAATGGCCTCAGCACCTCAAGAAACTGGAAACTTGCACCAGAAGCCTCCCTCAGCCATGTCTGATCAAGTCTGCAGGCCACCCAGTTTTCCAGAGTCTGATACATCGAGGACCTCTTCAGAGAGACTACAACTGTCCCAGACTGTACCCAAGAAGTTGGGAGAAGGCTCCAGCCCTCGGACTCCCCGACACTTTTCTGATTGGTTTTACCACACATCCTCCCTGAGAAGTTCCAGCCCAGAGCGGGACAGGCCCAGGTGCCTGCTTCTCACCTCTCCCTGCTCTCCCTCTCTCTCCTGCTCACTTCTAATCTTTCCATCAAATCTCAGGGCTGGAAATGGGTGGGATATTCATTTACCACCCAGTGTTCTATGGCAGAGCAACAAGCCCAGTAATCAAGCTATCTCATCTCTAGTCGAGAAAGCAAGGCCTTTTCCTCTGTGTGTTTTAAGGGGAAATTAAGGAATTCAGAAAATCCCTCCTCAAAACAATAACTGTCTTCCGGCAGAATGCAATTTCATTTTCAACATTAGGGAGGGATTATTACTTGCACCTTTGTCTTTGCATTCTATATGTAAGATTTCCAATGTCCAAGCTGCTCCCTTATGTTTTCCCACGCCACCCACTCAGGCAGATGGATGCCCTGGTCTCACCAGGGCTAAGGTCATTTCCTCAGAATATTAACCCCAAAAAAGCACACGAATGAGTTCCAAATTGTCCTACCAGTTACAACAAGGAGGACAAAAATTAATTTAAATTTTTTTCATCATAACTGTTGGGTGAGACTAATCAGAAACTGTCGTTAGAGAGGAGGTAATTGCCAAGGTCACCTTTTTATTTATAATTGGGCAGGCATCAGATGGAGGTTAAAGACTGACATCCGAAGTCACCACACTACTAGCTCTGTGACATTGAGCAACTGGTTTTACCACTCTTTGCCTGTTTCCTCATCCATAAAATGGAAATAATAGTGATGCTATCATGCACTATCAAGAAATTGATACTAAATGAAATTGAGTATGTAAAGCACAAAGTCTGCAACACAGTAGCCACTCAGGTAACGTCCCATGACAATGTGATGACTAAAAAGAAAAACAACATTAAACAGAGAAATCTTACAGCAGAGAGTAATAGTAATAGCCAAACTCTTGCTTTTCAGCACAGGATTATGGTTTAAAATGGCTCCAAGTATAACCATTAAATGGTTTTATCTCCTAAGATCTCAAAGTGTAGTGGAATCCCAGGGATGTCAGATCCTTACGGACCATAGACTCAACACCCTGTCAGACATTAGGATCTCTGATACCAGTGAGACACCTGCTTCCATCCTTGGGTATCTCCAGAGGAGGGGTATCTCTGTTTCCAAAGGCAACTGACTTTTTTTTTTTTTTTTTTGAGTTCTGATGGTTCCAATTCTCTTTTTCACCTTATGTATTACTTTCTGTCATTACAACTTTTTCTCATTTATTATCTTTAAAAATCCATAATTCAAACAAGACAGCAGTTTGTAAGGTGAAACAGCATAAAAGTTTGCAAAGCACAACATTAAAGTTCTCCTATTGCACTCAGCAAAATTCTACTCTCCAGAGAAAACTCCTCTCAGCGGGAGTGTTTCCATCCTATTTACTTAGACATTTTCTGTTCATACACAAAGTTATGGATGCGTGCATTTTTACGTAAATGGGGTCAGCCAGAATCTACATAGACTTCTGCCACCAGCTTTGTTTATAGTATATCATGGACATAGTCCCATATCCTGACACGAGGACTGATATCACTGCCAGGACGGTCCATGATGAGTCTAACATGTTTCTCCTCGGCAGGCCTCTCGCAGGCCCTCATTCGGCCTTCTGCTGCCACTTGAAAGAGTCTTGACAGTTTTAAAACATTTCCGGTCAGCCAGCTAGCTTCCGTATGAGAACTTTCTCTAAACCGAACACCCCTCATTCCTAATGTTGTTCTTCACATGGCATAGTTCTAGATTCCTCCAAACGTGCTGGAGCTTCCCTGAACTCAACGGCATGGCCAGGACAGCTGATCCCATCGGTACTGAGTTCAGGAGGCCAGGCCTTCCCTCCTGCTGGAGAGCTTGGGAGGCCGCGCTCATCGGCCAGACAGCCAGTCTCCCTCGTCATTCGTAGTTCGTGACAACACAATTTAACTTCTAAACCCGAACACTTTTGAGAGTGGAAAGTAGGCCAACCGGATGGGATATGGAAAAACCAGAACAATTCAAGGCAAAATCGAGAGCCTTTCATGTGAAAGTTGAAATCAGTTAAAATTTTAAGGCCTTCTTTTTTTTTTTTAAATGATTTTTTTATTATATTATGTTAGTCACCATCCCTGGATTCTGATGTAAAGTTCGATGCTTCATTAGTTGCGTATAACACCCAGTGCACCATGCAATACGTGCCCTCCTAAGGCCTTCCTTTTTATACCAACTGATTTTAAGCCAAGCGCCAAAGCTACAGGACATGCATTACAGACAAACTGGTCTCCATTGGGGGGTAGATTTGATTTTTGAAAAAAGCAAATTTTTGTCAGATAGAGCAGACATGAGAAATAAACTATTCTAATTTCTTTTATAGATGAAGAATGAAGCCCAGAGGAGCTAAGGGATTTATTAAGTTTATTATTCAGTTAATTAATAACACCTTTTTTAAGGAAAAAATATTTATTGGGGAAATGGAATAGAAATTCTAACCGGTGCCTATTATGTATCAGTCACCATGTTAGGATTTTTTAAATGGGTTACTATTTATTCAGTTAATTTTATTGAGTTAATATTAATTGAACATCTACTACATGCCAGCCAGTGTTTTATGTGCTTGGGATGCCTTCTCTGTTCTCAAACAGTTTACCAATCTATTGACTCAGGGAACCTACCAACAACCCACCAGAGTTCATATTCTTATCCCATTTGAGGATATGTGGAGACACACAGGAGAGTGACACATATGTAGGAAGAAATGGAGGCCCAGAAAAGTGAACATATTTTCCCAAAGTCACATAATAAGTGGGAGAGCACGATTCTGACTGCCCGCCTTCCTCCCAGGACTCACACCACAGCCTGCTCGAACCCTAGCAGAGAGTTTAGCATCGGGAAGCCCTGGGCGAGGGGGCAGGGGAATCTCAGGACTGACCTTGATCAGTGCACAGTGTCTGTGAGCCACAGCAGAGGGGGAGGGGACCTCTCTATACCTCTGACGACACTCCTCACCCAGGGCTTGTCTAATGTGAGAAAAATCAGAATTTATTTTTTTAAAGTCTACTTTAGATTCCAGATATAATTTTTTATAACACGCTATGGAGAAGCACAGTTAACCTGCAGAACTTCACACAACCACCAGCATCCGAGAGGGGCTGTGAAGCTTTCTAAGTGCCCTGGTGCGCATCCTCACGCTGAACCCTTACAACAACCTTACGACGAGGGAGGAGGGCAGGCTTCATTCAGGACCCTAATCCTATGGACAGAACAGGGGGTGGGGAGCAGCTCCCCGAAAATGCCAGAAGTGATGGGCAGGAGCGTGTATACCAACCCGGACCTCTCGTTCTACATGAATCAGTAGGCGATCTCTGTCCATTTCATTAGGCAGCATGGAACACGCTCGTGTTATTTCGTTAACTGCAGTTCACGAAAGCGATGCCTTTCCTTCTCACCAGTGCCTTAGAGGTGATTTAAACTACAAGGGCACGTTCCATCCATCGCTCTCAGGCTGGATCCCATCAGAGCAAACAGGCTGCCTGGCTCGGGTTTCCTTTCCTTGGTGTTTTCTTATCTGTGTCCCACCAATGGCTTAGCCTCTGTGGGTGAGTGGGGTCAGGAAGTGGCATACAGTCTCTGTTTTTATTCTCTGGGTGGAAATTTTCTAATTATAGGTCACACCAAGAGTTTCCATTCTCCCCCATGGCACTTCACTCTGTTTATGTAACTTAATAAGCAAAGACCCAGCACTTTTTTTTTTTGAAGACTTAAACCATGAAGCTTTTAATGAGGAATCAAACTCATTCCCTTATCTTTCTGACTAGTGAATAACCGGTTGTCTGTTATCTGCTTAGTCTGTAGCTGAAATTACGATCGCCTCTCTGGTCAGGATTTTATAGTCTGATTACGCCTTAAGCTTCCTGTGTAAGCAAGCCATCAGGGAAAGTAGGGACATTAACTCTCCACCACCACCACCACCACCAAAAAATAGATTCAAATACATCCTTTAAAACTCCAGGCTTCACAGAATAAAGATATATCACAGAAGCAAGAAATAAGAGTTAAATAAGAGACAGATATACCTTAACATATGATGCAGGAAAGGTGCCCATTTAGACCAAAAAAGGGGGGAGATTTTAGACAGTTACTATGTTTCAGGGAACACAAACTAAGGGCTAAGATTTAAAGAATTTTATTCTAATCACATAGATATTTCTTCCTCAATGTAACTGCCTGAAAAGATAGTTTTTGAGTTTATGCCATTTCAGTCCAGGATCTACTAGAAATGTATTCAATAATAGTAATTTCTAGGCAAAACTTGCTCAGTAGCATAAACCAGTACTATAGAACAAAACAAGGCAAAAACACATTTTTAAGCCAGATTTTTTCTAAGTCAAAAAACAGTTATGTAGCAAAGATTCTGTTCTCTTCCTGCCGGCAGTGTGTCAAAAGAAATCTCTTTTGCAGAGCCTCTCTGCAATAGAGGCCTGAAAAGGAAATATAAAAGACAGGATTTTGGTGAAAGACACTGACCCTGAAGCCCTACACTAATATTAATTATTATAGAATTAACTTTGTAATTATCCTCCAGGGGCTGCAGAACTCATCTAAATGAAAGGAAACTAATTTATGAATCAAGCTGCCAAGTGGGATCAAGGAAGGTGCTTGCTGTTCAGGAAGAAACAGCTCCGAAACAAGAATGCAGGACCCAGAAAGAAAAGTCATCCAACCCCAGGAAAGTCACCGAGCTTTGCCAAAACAGCAAGGTAGCAGCCACACCACTAAAACCTTTCTTAATGACGTCCTTAATGCAGTGAAGACTGAAGGGGGTACCACGTGGTATGTTTCCAGCACGGAACCTGGCACAGAGTCCATGTCATTGCAATCATTGTTGTTGCTATTATTTGGGAGTTCCCAAGAGATGTCCATTTTGGAGTATTTGAAACGCAGATACAGACATCTTTCAGCCTTTAGTTTTCTTGGTCAGTTTTTGTTTTAGGCTATGTCCCATTTTGCTAAGTGCAAAAGCCTTACTCTGCTGTCTCAACTAGAGCTCAGTATGTTCCCTGTGTGGGAATATCCCTGGGAATCCCTAAAGAATATGTCTTTTTATGTGGGCTCGCCAGCCAGGAAGGATTTGTTGAGCTTCACTTTTGTGATTATACTATGAAAGGAGTCCATATTTTCTATTGCTCAGTATAATACAGAATGTTTCACGTATATAGTATTATAGTGCCTTATATTACATGCCTTAATACAGTATCAGATTGAATATGTTTTCCCCAAGCATACATAAGCCACTGTGTCCTCTCCCCAACACCCCTCACCGAGCCTTTCACAAAAATCACTGTTTTAGGACTTAGTTTAGGGGAATTATTCCATCTCTGATGCAGGTTGAAGGGTGGTCTTCGAAAGAAGCAGGACATCGGGAGCTCACTGAATTCCCATGAGCTGAAGCAAGAGAGCATTCAGGAGCATAGACACACTATGGAAAAAAGCTACAAGAGGAAGAGGAATAGATTGGTTACACTGGTGAAAAATAAATATGATGCTCTTTAGCCCCTCCGGAGAGTGAGAGCGCTGCCCTGCGCCACCAGACCTGTAACACGGAAGGAATCCAAATACACGCGCTCAAATGCAATCATAAGGTCACTTGGTGACCAGCCCACGTGGTGCTTTTAGACAAATTCGAAAAGGACACCCCTTCAAGGCACTTTACTTTCATCTTCTAAAAGTCACTGTACTATACTGACCTTTTTTAAGAACAAGAAACTTAACTCCCATGTGCTTTAAAAGTATCATATAAATTTGTACAAAGCCACGATGTCTAGGACATGAATGACACTCCATAGAAGGAACTTTGTTCAGCCTACAGCTCAAGCTCAGTGATGTACAGCTCCCCTGGAAGCCGCTTGTTTCGTGCCCATCACACCGACCATGAGCAGTTGTGTCTGCTTTATGCCTGGCTTTAGCTCAGTTCCTGGAACAGAGTATGTTCTCAATAGACATCAGTTGAGTGGTTGAATGATTAAATGAATGAGTGAGTGAATGGCTCTCCATTAACACAAGCATCTACTGCAAAAGTGAAAAAAAAAAAAAGTATGGCTAATGTTTACCGAGCAGTTTCTGTGCATCAGGACCTATGCTAGGCACATAGATGCATTCTCATGAGAACTCTGTGAAGTAGTTACCATGACCTTCCATAGCCCCAGAGGCTCAAAGAGATTAAGTCACTTTCCAAAGTTATTCCGCTGGTTGAGTCACAAACCACATGACCACCATCATCACGTTCCTATCCACCACAGTAGCAAGTCAGTCTGTAGTCTGCATTGCTCTGGGAGGTTACTAACCTACTGAAAACACAAGGAATTCTTTCCCTGTGTGGCCAGCTCAAGAGAAAGAAGGCACCAGAAGCTCCATAGTCTGGTTTCGTTTTCTGTCTATAGAGACAAAGTTATCCTCTTCATGCAACTTAAGCCAGGAATGAGGTCACACAACATTCCTGGTCCTGGCCCGCATGGAAGACTCATCGTTGAAGTCAGCAGAAATGCGTTCAGCCACAGAGTAACAGGCCCTTTTATCACCTGTGGGGGCAATACCTGGCCAGACAGCACATTCTGAAGCACCCTGGCCACTAGATGGCACCGAAGCTCAAATGTCACAAGTCTGTGGCCCATTTCTCCTGCCATGTTTTCATTTAGATTGTAACACCAGTGGCGGTATTACTAAGCAGTGGTGGCATTATTAAGCACTTCCTGGGTACTGGGTACTCTCCCAGGGTCCCAGGGTCCCTGCAAGCATCATCTAACCCTCACAACAACTCTACGGGGCTGATGTCTTACTATCTCCATTTTACAGATAAAGCAGCTGAGCCTGAGGGAGGTGAGAATCACGGCCAAGGAAACCCAACATGGGAAGAGAAGAGCAAGGATTTTAACCTAGCTAAGCTGGTGTTCCCCAGCCTAGTTCTTAACCACTCCACTGCTGTGTTTCCTCCTATGCTATCTTCATCCTTGCACTTAGCTGCTGAGCACAGGTTCAGTAACTCCTTTGTAAAATCTTCTCTCAAGGGGGAGGAAGAAAAACCCCATTCAATTCACCCCATTCAATTCACATAAGCATGTCAGACACAAGCCAAGATTTAGGTTTACTGAAGCTATTTACTCAAGGGTACAACCCCAGAAGAACAAAACAAGGCAAAAACACATTTTTAAGCCAGATTTTTTCTAAGTCAAAAAACAGCCTGTGGTGCAGGGAAGCTAAATCGCTGGCTCTGGCTGCCATGTCTTACATGCTAGAGAGAGCCCCCAGCAGATGACCTGGGGCTGGAGGGTACCCTGGCTCCTCCACACCCATCAGGGGATCTAGAGCCAGTCCTTAAATTCTCGAGCTTCTGGTACTGTATCTGTTTAAAGGGGTAAATAATTTGTGCCCTGTCCTCTTTACGGGGTAAAAATAAAACATGTTCAAGTGTTCACTGTTATTGTTTAATGATAAGTAAAGCATAATATACAAACCTTCTTTTCCTCTTTTCACCTAAGCAGTCTCCTCTTTGGCCTCCCTCCCCCCAGCCTTTCCTTTTTACAACCTAAGTCTGTTTCCAGAAAAGTATTCTTACAGCATAGATCTTACCAGATCTGCTCTCACTCCCAGCCATTGACTCTATCACCAACTCCAAACATGGTGGTGAAGTCCTTCCATTGCCCACTTTCAATCTGCCTCTTCCTCATCTCTCCCAACTCAGACCCCTCCTTCACCTTACGCCCTAGCCAGACTAGATTATTTGCTATGCTCAGACATTCTCGTTATTTCCCCACCTCTGTGTCTCTATTCAGTTATTCCCACCACCTGTCTATGGTTCATGGTGCCCATCACCGGAACCATTGGCCTTTGATTACAGCCCATGATCTTCCTTTCAGGAATGATTCCTCTGGCACTGTATGGGCCAACAGGTGGGCACATGGTCCAAGTGATACCTGTTAGGCCTTCCCACCTTGAAATTTGTACCTTGAGAGAAGTGACCTGACCCAACAGTGTTGAAGTTGACCCATCCCTATAGGCTATGCTCTGGAAAAAAAAAAAAATCTGAAACCAATCCTGATACATCAATTCACAACGTCCGTTCCCTTTTATTTCAATTCAGGAGCAACTCCCACAATACCCAATACATGCCCCCTTTTTCCTTTTTTTCTCCCTGCCTTCAGTTAGCCAGAGCCCATTTCTGCTGCCTGCAGCCACTAAATGATCCTTCAAGATTGAGTTCAAGTGACAATTCCTTCATAAAGCCAAATTTCAAGCACACTGTACAGCAATTCTTTGTATGCATTTTTATTTCCCCTCTAGATTGTTTATTCCTTTAATTCAGGAACTGGGGCTTGTTCATCTTTGTATTCCCAACAGTTCTTGGTACAGTGCCTACTACATGTTTGTTTCTTTTTTTTTTTTTTAAGATTTTATTTATTTATTCGACAGAGATAGAGACAGCCAGCGAGAGAGGGAACACAAAGGGGGAGTGGGAGAGGAAGAAGCAGGCTCATAGCGGAAGAGCCTGATGTGGGGCTCGATCCCATAATGCCAGGATCACGCCCTGAGCTGAAGGCAGACGCTTAACCGCTTTGCCACCCAGGCGCCCCTACATGGTTGTTTCTTGATAAACATTTGTTAACTTGAATGTCAAGCCATTTAAGAACAGAGTCTAAAGCAACTTAGAGGGTTTGGTAGTATGTTAATTCTGTATTCGGTAAATTTGTTTTTCTACAGGAATCTTCTCTACAAATTCTACAACCATTATATTTTCAAGAATGCCCAAAGCGACAGTGAATTTGAAGGTGCTATTCAGATCCAGAGACTTCTAACTCCTGCCCCGCTTCTCCTCCCTGCTAAAATGTCAGGCCTCTGGCAGCTGCCATAATCAGATCCCAAACAAGCGTGTGAATAACAATGGGAAGTGTGACAATTCCCTAGGTTTTTTTTTTTTTGTTTTTTTTTTTTTAAGCTTTCACAGGAAGATCTTGACTATGGAGAAATCTATGTTTAGACTGTTGTCTTTTGTATTCAGTTTAGTAAACTGCATTTCAAGGCCCCTCGGATGCAAGTTATACTCATTATATGCACAAACAATTTCCCCTTCAACATGATTTTCACGTCAGAATGATAAAGGGTAACAGAAAAATAAGAACCCTTGCAGCACCAAACTGACCCATCATTAGTGTAAAACCTTAAACGAGTACAATTGAACTGTTTCTTGAAGCAGCTACATATATATATGATAGAGCTGAAGCATGATTTCTGTTATCTCTGTGATGAAAGGGTGCTACTTTCTTCTTTCCAGATTTGAGATCATTTTGAAGCAAAGGAAGAGAGAATAGTAAAAGAGGGAGAAGGGAAGTTGACAAGTTTTCTGAGCCTACTGCTTTTTCCTCTCCCCACCAAGAAGTCAGCTAATCAGAGGCAGTCCTGGTGACAGCAGCCATCTAATGGAAGTGCAGGGGGAGTTCTAGATCTACTGTAAATATTCACTAAATTAGGCACCCCTACGTACCCTAAGTACTAGTGCTTATCCACGTTCAATAATTTGCTGAACAGCCATCATGACAAGATAAAAAAACCATCACAAAAAGCTATTTCCCAGCACACCCCATATTTCCATATTTCCTTAACACAGCAAAAGATAAGGTTAATCTTGACCTATGTTTAAGAGCAAAATCCAGGGACATTGTCCATGCATAAAAACAAAATGTACAGTCTGGGAAGATAGAGTAGATGCACTTTTTCCTATTCCTCCTATTAACTACAACTAAAAACTCATGATATGTAAAACAAATATTAAAAGACCCTGAAAGGTGGAGAGAAGAATGCAGACCGAAAAGAAGGAAGGCATAACAAAGAGTGGAAATCAATGAAAATGGGGGCACCTGGGTGGCTCAGTTGTTAAGCGTCTGCCTTCGGCTCAGGGCTCAGGGCGTGATCCCAGGGTCCTGGGATTGAGCCAGGCATCAGGCTCCTCCACTGGGAGCCTGCTTCTTCCTCTCCCACTCCCCCTGCTTGTGTTCCCTCTCTTGCTGGCTGTCTCTCTCTCTGTCAAATAAATAAATAAAATCTTTCAAAAAAAAAAAAGAAACCAATGAAAATGAAAATATTAAAAACAGAGAAAATTAACATCTGGTGCCTTGGAAAGATCAATAAAACTGAAAAACCTCTAGCAAAATTGACAAAGAGAAAAAGAGTAGACACCAATTGCCAATATAAGGATCAGAAAAAATAAAGGGATATCCCTATAGACCCTGCAGACATCAAAAGGAGACTAGGGGAGTACCGCACACATGTTTAACAACAGAGACTAAATAGACCAACTCCTCAAAAAACACAAACTACCACAATTCACACAAAATGAAAGAGATAATATGAATCCTAATATATCAATCAATGCATTGACAAATTCAAGACATGCATGTTAACCACTCTCAGAAAAATAATAACAGAAAGGAACTTCCACAGCTTGATCAAGAGCACCTACCAAAGACTTGCAACTAACATATTACTTAACAGTGAAAGAAAATGTTTTCCCTCTAAGATCAGGAATAAAGTGGGATGTCTACTTTTACCACTGTTACTCAACATAGTGTTGGGAAGTTCCAGCCAGTGCAATAATGCGAGAAAAGGAAATAGAAGATATATAGACCATAAAGGAGAAAATAAAACTGTCCTCATTTTCAAATGTCATAATTGTCAACAGAGAAAAGTCCCAAGGAGTCTACAAAAAAAAAAAAAAAAATTCCAGACCTAATAGTCGAGTTCAGCAAGGTCACAGAATACAATTAAGCAAACTATACTTAATCATATTTATATATACTAGCAATGAACACATGAACATTTAAATTAAAAAATACAGTTCCATTTACAATCACTCAAATAAAATGAAATGCTTAGGTGTAAATCTAACGGAACATGTATAGAACTTGTATGATGAAAACCACAGAACAATGATGAAAGACATCAAAGAAGATCTAAATGAATAGAAAGGGATACCATACCCATGGATTGGAAGACCCAATATAGTCAAGAAATTGGTTGTCCCCAAACTGATTTACTGGCTTACTAAAATTCCTAGCAAAACCTCAGCAAGATTCTCTTGTAGGTACAAGATTATTTTAAAATTTATATGGAAAGGTAAAGGAACTAGAATAGCTAAAACAATTTTGGAAAAAAAGAATAAAGTGGAAGGTTAAGTCTCCTTAATTTCAGAAAGTGATACAGCTACAGTAATAAAGACTGTGAAATACTGGTGGAGGGATAGACATACAGATCAATGAAACAGAACAAAGTCCCCACAAATAGATTCACACAAATATGCCCAACTGGTTTTTGACAAAGATGCAAAAAAAATTCAATGGAGGAAATCCTTTTCAAGAAATAACGCTGCAGAATTTGAACAGTCATAGGCAAAAAAAAAAAAAAAGAAAGAAAGAAAAGAAAAAAAAAAGAAAAAACCCTTGACCTAAGTCTCATACCTTACACAAAAATGAACTCAAAATGGATCACAGACTTAATGTAAAACATTAAACTTAGGGGGAAAATGGGGACATCTGTGGAATCTAGGGCTGCAAAGGTTTGTAGACAACGCCAAAAACACAACCCATAAATGGAAAAATTGATAAATCAGAGTTCATTGAAATTGAAAACTTTTGCTTTGTGAAAGACCCTGTTAAAAGGGTGAAAAGACAAGCTACTGACTAGAAAAAACTGTTTGCAAACCACAAATTCAAAAAAAAAAAAAAAAAGACTGGTATCTTAACTATATAAAGAACTCTGAAAACTCAAGAGTAAAAAAAAAAAAAGAAGTGGGTAAATTAGAAATTAGAAAATAGGTAAAACATTTGGAGATATATCTCATTGAAGAAGATGTCAAATGGCAAATTAAGAACATGAAATGATGCTGAACTCCAGAGAATTATGCTGGGTGAAAAAAACCAAACACAAAGTGTTACTACTATATGTTTCTGTTTACATAACATTCTTGAAGTTACAAAATTATGTAGAAACATAGAATGATTAGCGGACTGCCAGGGGGTATACAGGAAATGGGGGAGGGAAGGAGGGAAGCAGAGCCACTATAAAAGGCTAACATGAGGGATTCTTACCAGGATAGGAATCTTCTGTGTCTTGTGCCTTGACTCCATCAATGTCAATATCTTGATTATGGTACTGCACTATAGTTTTGCAAGATGTTAACATTAGGGAAAACTGTGTATAAAATATACAGCATTGCTCTGTATTATTTCTTACAACTGCATGTGAATCCATAGTTATCTCAAACTAAAAAGTTTAGTTAAAAATCTTTTAATAAAATAATAAAAGGTACCGTGTTGAAGGGAAACACAGATGAAGTTAACATAATAGATTAAATGTAGGTCTGCTAACTATAATATATAGTTTTTACTCCCTCTTTTATTTTCAAACTATTGGAAACCCTTTTTTTCAGGATAAAACAAGACAAAGAAGGAAATTTTTGAAGAGGATTGCATACCAGTTGGTTAATTGTAACACGAAAAGAGTTGAACATTATAGTAAAACAGGGTGTACATAAACTGGAGAAAATACACTGTGGAGCCAGTGAAAGTGGAAAGATCTCACTCAACCTGTTACATATGGCCTGTGAGCCTACAAGGCCTGAAAGATTCATCACAGACAAAAGAAGGGACAACAAATGTTTTAGATGACTAGATTTAAATGGAGAGAGAGTAGAGAAACCCAATTTCAAATTGGTATTTGATTTTCAAAGTCTTTTCTATTCTTAGCCTTCACACTTTTTGACTGTTGTAGTTTTGCAATTTGAATATCACAGTTAATTCTCAAGATTATGGAGGACAAAAGTAAAATATGTCTGCAGGCTCAGAAAATGTGTTGCTATCAAAGAGAGGTTTTTAAAATTTTATAGGAAAATTTTATAAGAAAAAAAATTATTATTAGTCTATAAAAAAAGTCAACAACTCTTCCCCAGCCATACCATTTATAGACATGCATCTGATAAATCTTAGCTTAAGTACTGCATTAATCATTAGTTACAAAGCATCTCCTCTATTTGAGACCTTACTAAAGTTTAACTCTTAGGCCGGTGGTGCAGCATTCATACATCACAATTCATGTGATGGAATTTTCTTTCAGAATCCAGACAAAAACTGTCACAAGAGCATCTGTACATTCCTTCCAACAGACTTCATGAAAAATTATATTTAAAGGAAAAAAAAAATATTTCCTCAAAAGCAAGAAATAAATCACTGTCACAAATGGTACAATTAAGAACTCAGCCACAGTAGAACAGGGTAAATGGAAGATGAAAATTTATATTCAGTCATTATTTTGATTCTACAGAGATGAGACAGTCTAGTGTACAACAGCTTAATTTCTAGCCTTGATTTGGCCTCTGAATGAAGCAAATAATTTTAACCAATCTTTCCTTGTTTAATATCATCAGAAGAAAATTTTCTTCATGTGATAGGACCAGATAAACCTGATTTAGGTGGCCTGATTCATGGCCATTTATTATTAATAAGCGGTAATAGAGAATCCACGTTCCTTGTCCCTTCACATGTTTTAAAATAAGTAGAGACTATTAAACAAGTCAAGAATATGGAAGAAACTTGGACTTTTGCCCTGCGTGGATACTGTATGAGTAAAAACAAAAGTTGGCCACGATTCAGATTTGTAAAATGTCATTTTCTCTATTAGTGTTATTTTGGGCTATTTCTAAAATCTAGTGAAAATCCCACAAACATGTATAGGTTTACTTGTCTCCAACATAAAAGAAGTCCAGAGGTAAACAATTTAGAGCTGGAAGTTCCACAGATACCAGAGATCCAGATTCACTTTATCTTTCTGCTCCACCGTTCTTTGCACATGACTTTCATGATATATTAGCTAGGGTTCCCTATAGAAACAGAACCAAAAGGATGTGTCTCTCTATATCCACACAGAAGACGACTTTAAGGAATTGACTCGTGTGATTGTGGAGACTGGCAAATCCAAAATCTGTAGAGTAGGCCAATAGGGCTGGAGATCCAGGAGAGGTTTAATGTTTCAATTCAAGGGCAAAGGCAAACTATAGGCAGAATCTCCTTTTCCTCAAGGGACATATGTTTTATTTCTCTTATGAACTTCAACTGACTTTGAGGTCCACCCACATGATAGAGGATAAGCTGCTTTATTCAGTCTTCTGACTTCAATATTAATCTTTCTTTTAAAAATACCTTCACAGCAAATTCTAAACTAATGTTTAACCATATATTTGGGAACCATGGCTTAGCCAGATTGACACATAAAGTTAACAATTATCATGGCCTAATGAAGCAATCTAGCTTAGCTATCATACCTCATTTCAAGAAGCAGGAAGGAGGTAGTGGGCAAGGACAAAGGATTTGTGACAGGGTCTATTTCTCTTAAGGGATTTTCCTGGGAATCTTAATCAACAAATTCCACTTACATCTCAGTGACTAATCTTCATTTCAAAATAGTTTGGAAATTGTAATGGTTTAGTTGGATAAAACTAATAGTCTGCCAAAGTAACTAATTCTGATAATCCAGGCCCCAGAGTGAATCTTTGTATTTATCCTGCTTGGGTTCCATATCACTCTTTGGATTTGTGGCTTGATACATTCTGTAAGTTTCAGGGAACTCTCATCATTCTTTAAGTATTGTTTCTGTTCTATTCTTTATTTCCTCTCCTGGTTCTCCAATCACACACATCTTAGATCTTTTCATTCCTTATATTCCTATGTCTCTTATATTCTATTTTGTATTTTCCATACTTCATTCTCTCGATTATTCGGTCATGATATTATTTTCTGATCCATCTTCCAGTTTCTTAACATTTTCTCTGCTGTCTAATGTGCTCTTAAAACCATCTATTGAATTCCTAACGTCAAGTATTGAAATTTTCAATTGTAAAACTACTGCTTTCATTGTTTCTAGTTCTCTGCTGAAATTTTCCACTGTCATCTAATCTCGTAAACATATTATTTTAAAGCCTGTGTTTACTACCTCAAATATCAGGATATTTTGTTGGTCTTATAGCTATTCTCTGGTTTTCTGCTTGATTTTTGATCATTTGGTTTATCTGCTAGTATGCCTGGTAAAGTTTTATTGCATGCCAGACATTGAAGATGAAAAGCTATGGCAATTAACCGAGCCTCTGTGCGATATTATATTCCCCCAGAGATTATTTACTTTTGCTTCTGGCAAGTATACAGAGTAAAAGCAGATCACTTTAAACCAATCAAGAGCTAGTTGGCAAGAAAAAGGATTTCATTTTTTGTAACAGTTGTCTATTTCTATTTCTTCCTTACTCCTACAATGCAATCTTTGCGGAACCCAAATGACAGACTCAAATGTTAAGTAGAGCCCTTCTTTCTTGGTGAGCTCCGGATTCCATTATTGTTCCTTCACCTATATAACACTGATAGAAACTCAGCCTCTCCACCAACATTTTCTGTTCAGCTTCTTAATTCACCACTTGAGAATCACCCAATGCCTTGAAAGAGAAAATGGCAACACAAGTTGTGTTTACCTTTGTGTGTCTCTTCTTTCTAGCATTTTGGCCTCTTCACTTCTCTCTGTCTTAGTAACTTTCAGATGCTTTCAAAGATATATTCATTTCTAAGTAATGCCAGTTGAAGAATTCATCTGCAATTCAGCATTGCTTGAGGTGTTCTGATTGATGATTTTTGAAGAACTGCCCTAGAATGAATCATAATCTCTCATAATCTGAATTTATCAAATTGACCCACTAATTGCCAAACCTCCACTTCACTTTGTGCTGTTTAAACATCCTGTTTCTCAGGCTGCAAAGTGTTTAGAACATTGAAACTTTTTTTTTTAAGTTAATAGAGAATAAAAGATGTTACATAACTCATTTTCAAATAAATAGTTTTTTCCTGAGTCTGAACTTTTATTTTAACTTTGTGTCTAAGAACCCCATTTTGTTCCAGAAACAGAGATGCTTATACTTTAGCAATGTGTGAAATACAAAATAGTCCAATACTTCCAAAATAGCACTCAAATTCCTTCATTTACCCAGTCCTTTTCACATGCAAGGCATTGTGCTTTGGGTTGTGAGAAAAGATTACAGAACCACAGAACTTTAGAACTGAAAGCAACTTAGAGATCATCTAATTAGACTCACTCATTTTACAGAAGAATTATCTGCATCTCAGGCAGATGTGGTTCATATATACAATGGAATACTACTCAGCCATCAGAAAGGATGAATACCCACCATTTGCATCAACATGAATGGAATTGGAGGGGATCATTCTAAGCGAAATAAGTCAAGCAGAGAAAGACAATTATCATATGGTTTCACTCATTTGTAGGAACATAAGGAACAGAACAGAGGACAATGGGGGAAGGAAGGGAAAACTGAACGGGGGGAAATCAGAGTGGGAGACAATCCATGAGAGACTATGGACTCCAGGAAAAAAACTGAGGTTTTCGGGCGGGGATGGGGTAGCTGGGTGATGAGCATTAAGGAGGGCACGTGTTGTGAAGAACACTGGGTGTTATACACAACTAATGAATCGTTGAACACTACATCAAAAACTAATTATGTTCTGTATAGTGGCTAACTTAACATAATAAAAAAATTTAAAAAAACAAAAATTTTTTAAAAATTAAAAAAAAGAAGAATTATTTGCTCCAAAACAAAAACGTTGTCTTAACTCCTGCTCAAGGCTTTTTTCATGATGAAGTGCTAGCTGTTAGTTTGAAAAAGTGATTTCTATTTATCTGTCTCTCTTCCTCCACTATGGACTTAAACTTTTGAAAAACTTTACTAAAAAAAAATGTATTTCCAAAAGAATGAGTCATGTAATCCTTATATAAAGTATAATTTTTCTACCAAATTTTTTAAAATAATGAACATAGCTCAAAAGAAGACCCATTACTACCTTCAAGAAATTAATGTGATATGAAATTGCCCCTTCTGCCAGAAGTTTACAATTTATATGTAGAAAGATACACAAATGAATGATTATACCCTAAGGAAGTATATGTTAAATTGATATACAATATATGATACACACATAAATAACATCATTTATGTAACATATTCATGTATATGGTATATATGAATAGGGTGGTCATCTTATGTCTGCCTCCTCTGATAGAGTAGGAGCTCCTTGAAAGCAAGAATTCTAGCTTTTCATTGTCAGCTTCAGCTTGGGGTCTGCAACATAACAAACTGTAAAATAAGTGAGATTCTTCAAATCTATGTAACTGGTCAAAACAATAAATATTCTAGGGATATTCAGAGGAGGTTAGAAAATTCTGAATTCAAATCGTTGAGTAAAAACATCATGAAGACACAGGGGGTGGTAGACTTCTGTTAACATCTGGGCTAACATGGAGAGGATCAAGTAGATTGCCATATGAGGTGGGATGCTGTATTAGCTTCCTATTGCTGCTATAACAAATCACCACAAACCTAGTGACTTAAAACAGCCCTAACTTATTATCTTATAGTTCTGGAGGTCAGAAGTCTGAAATGAGTCTGATCAAATCAACGTGTTGACAGAATGTTGTCCTTTCTAGAGGCTCCAGGAGAGAATCTGATTGCTTGCCCTTTCTATCTTCTTAAGACCACCTGAATTCCCTGGTTTATGGCCACTGCCTCCATCTTGGAGTGCATCATGAACCTCTGCTTCTGTCATCACATCTCCCTTTTCTGCCTCTGGTGCTCTACTCTTATTAGGGCCATTGTAATTACCCTGGGCCCACCCAGATAATCTAGGGTAATCTTCTCATCTCAAAATCCTTAATTTAACCACATCTGCCAAAGTCCCTTTTGTCATGTAAATTGACATAGTCATAGAATTTGGGGATTGGAATGCAGACATGCTTGGAGGGCCATTATTTAGTTTACCATAGAGGTTTTAAGCAAAGGTCTAATGTAGTGGTCCTCAAAATGTGATCCCTGAGCCAGTAGCAAGAGCATCACCTGGTAATTTGTTAGAAATGCACATTCTCAGGCCTTACCCCAGACCTGCTGAATCAGAAACTCTGGTGAGTCCCAGCGACCTGTGTGGTCCCCAAGCTCTCCAGGTGATTCTGATACACATTAAACCACTCTGAGAGCTGCTGCCCTAGAGTTTGGAAAAAAGCAAAACATGTTCAGAGGGCTGGGAGCAGTTGAATTTCACTGGCCGGGGGGGGGGGGGGGGGGGCGTGAGATTCCTAGAGCACACAAACACTGAGACTACATGGATGGAACCAGGGCCTGGACTCTCCAGTGAAGGGGCACAGCATGAGTAAATTTCTGGCTCCAAATGGGAATTGAGTGGCCTTCTTACACATTTCACAAAATAAATTACTTAACTAAAAAGGCTCATTGATGTCATGGGGCATAAAATTAATCTGTTCAAACTCACAAATTAAACAGGCTGACCTAGAAAAATAATTTCTCTTACTTGAAAAAATGCAAATCAAAAACTTACTATAAGGATTTCTAGATTAAAGGCACACTTTCTTATCAAAATAAAGAAAATATTCAAAGGTTACTGAATATTTTAATTTCATAAATTGTTTCTCAAATTAGTTATAACATTAGCTGTAATTCATCAGCAATTTTACCATTTTCATTTTTTCCTTGAACAAGCAGCACAGTGAGGAATTTTTAACAGCACTGTTGTTATCTCTGGAAGTCTAGGTCCTCTGAAGAATCGCAGGTGACTTCCCAGGAGGTTTGATTAAGAGCAGAGGACAATTGCCTTCCCCAAGGCAGAGAAATGGGGCCATTTAGAATTGTGCTCTCCTGGAGGCAAACAGGAAACAGGAAGCTCTCTGTCAGCCATTCCTACCCTTCCCCCAGAGCAGGAAGAGCAGTAGGAGGAGCCATATCAGTTACTTTGACCCAGCCTAGGAAATAAGATGGCTTATTCAGTATGTAGACCTGGGAGGGTAGGTAGAGTGCAGACAGCAGCTATAACCCAGTAACTCTCCCTGACAGCCAGATAACGTCCATTCAGTGTGAATACTGAGGAAATGAAAAGGAATGTATACTCAAAACACATTAATTAGGCTTTAAACAAAAGGAGAGATAACAGTTTTGTCAAAAAGCAGTAAACAAGCAGAAGACAAGCTACCCTCCATCTCCGAAAGTCTTTTGTTGGGCCCAAAACTCCTCTGGTTGAATCCCATCCCACACCACACCATACCATAGCACTCACCTATAAGAATTCAAAATGAGAACAAACAGTAAGATGAAGTACAGCACCCCCTAGCAAATATAACAATAATAAGACACTTCCATATTTATTGCTGTCCCGAGCTTCCTGGATCTGGTATAAAAGTGTACCCACAGCTTGGAACATTTCTTTTGTTGAAGTTTCTTCGACAAGATTTAACAATACTCTGGAATGAGTCTGAGTTTAGAAATAGAAGAGTCAAGTGTTGAATGTGCCAAAATATATCAATATATAAATATCATCACAATTAAACATTCTAAAACTTCTCTTCAGGGCACCAAAAAGGATCTACCCTAGGACCTACATTATACAGACAAAGTGTGAGGGATCTGTACTTCGAGATCACTATTTGCAGAACAAAAAGAATTCAAGTCATGTATCAGGTGCTGTTAACTTAAATACAGGTTCTGATTGCTGCCAGGTCAAGCCCACTGATCATATGACTTAACATAATGCCAAATGTGTTTTTCCTTCAAACTTCTCCTTTAGAAATGGCTTCAGCAGCCCAGTCACCCAGAGGAGAACCCTTAGAGCCATTCTTGCCTTTATCTTCTCCTTTTCCCTCCCCACTCCCTCCATACACACATGGTTTCAGCCACTTGAGACCCTTATTCATTTTACCTCTGAAATGACCTCACCTCTGCCTCCCTCAGTCCCCACAGCCCTACTTTTGCCCCCATCAACTCTCTCTCTCTCTCTCTCTCTCTCTCTCCCGGCTATTAACACTGCCTCTTGACTCATGTCCAAATCCTTGAAGCGTTGACCAGAAGGCCCAGACACCTTCAACACAGTTGGCCAAATATCCGTTGTGTATATCTCAAGCCCCCAGGAAATTTCCATGGTTCCTTCATCAATGTTAACACATCTCTTTTATTTTTAATGAAATCATTGTGTAAAATTTTCTTGAGATATAGCATATACAATTAAGGACACAAATCTTAAATGTTGATTAACTTTTACATATATGTACACCTGTAACCACCACCACATCAACATATCAAATACTCCCGCAGCTCAGCAAACTCAGGACTTCCTCCCAGTCAACACTTTGCCACCTAAAGGTCACTACCATTTTAACTTCTACTGCAGGAGGTTAATTTACCTGTTTTTAAGCTTTATATAAATGAAATCGTACAATATGTACTTTTTGTGTGTGTTCTACTTCATGAATATAACACAACTTGTTTACCTACTCTGTGAATGGACATACTCGGGCTGCTTCAATTCGGGGGCTATTATGAATAAAGCTGCCACGAACATTCTTGTACCTTCTTTTGTGCACATACGCACTCATTTCTGTTTGGTATATACCCAGATGTGGAATTGCCAGGTCATATAGTGTGTGTGTGTGTGTGTGTGTGTGTGTGTGTTTTCCTTGAGCATATATTGCTAAACAGTTTTCCAAAGTAGTTGTATTTACCACTTTCTAGATCTCTGCATTATTCCAATATTTATGCTATTTTAACGTTAGTTTTTTATATGTCTATTCTCTGACCACATTTGAGCTCTTTGAACACAGATCCCTATGTTACCTTACCCCATATACCCAATATATAGATTATGGTCACAATGAAATATTTATACTACATATACGTCACAGACTTGTATGCATTCATAGAGCATGGCATTATAGAAAGGCTTAGGAATCTCCCATTTACCTCTCTCTGGACCCAGCCCAGAGGTGACACATGCCTATCCTAGCCCTGTCAACACCTCAGTCACCCAAAAAGAGGAGGAATATTCAAATCAGTTTGCGACATTCCTCGGTCCCCCACTGAGTGCCCATGAGCTCAGTTGCCTCATCTGCCTGGTATTACCGGGTTTTAAACTTGCTGGTATGTATTCAGTCCCTCATTAAGTTGCTGGAAACTTTAATAGGCTAGAAAACCTCCAAAGTTCAACTCTTGTTTTCCCTGTAACTTTGTGCACATTCATTATGATATGTGCTAAGAAAAGTGTGCTCATTAACTATCCAACCTGCGTTCTAACGTGGAATCAATTAGTGCTGAAGCCCTCCACCTCAATCAGGAGAGAGAAAATGCCTCCCAGAGAAACACCCCGAAAGATGCATGTCCCTTGATCTGTTTGCGCAGATGGAGGGTATTAGTTACACAAACACATGGAGAGAAGATAGGATTACGGAGGAAGTCCTCCAAAGTCCTCCAGCTCTCCCTGAAAGTGAATTTCTTGTTCTTCCTGTTTTTGCTTCTGAGTCTTAAATTTTTCACCACTCTTATATTCGGTGTCATGGCACGAACCACTTTCTGCTCCTTTTTGCAGAGACTGTTTTCTGCTTTTTGATGTTGCTTTCAATAAAACATTGGCTCTAGACAGCTTCTGTAACCACATCCAAAAGAAGGCCTCCACAGCCTTGAAACTGTAGCCCTCTCTGAACTAGAAGTAAAAGGAAACTCCTAGAGATAAAGATTTATAAAAACTATGCAAAATGGAAAACATATATTGTTATTATTTTTTTTCCAAGAGGTAAAGTTAAAATGTCCTTTTGGTTTTAAGTAAGGATTTTATTCTTTCGGATAAGAGAAGCTCATGTGTCTGAGTTACTTGCTGTTGCTATCCTATTCAATAGGAGAGGTTTTATGGGGAAATTCTGATCTGGCAGTAGGCAGCCATTCTGTGAAATAGAGGCACCTCATTTTTCCATCTTAAGAGATGCTTCTGAAATAAGTCCAACAAATAAGTATTTCTGAACACCCTCTGGCTTTTCACCAGCCTGTAGTTCCCACCTCCCGCTCTCATAATCACAGTTAGTAAAATGACTGCTGTTGGAATTCATTGAAACCTGGCAAACATTGTCATTCATCCTGGGCCAGGGGTCAAGTTACCATTGGCAGAGTGGGATGCACAGTGTAATAATCTGGCTGCTGCTTTAGGAAAACCTCAGGCAGTTTAAATAAAGTTATGTGTCCTGTGACATTTTCAGAGGCTTTACAAATGTCCCACCCGATCTCCTCCTGCCAAGTCACTATGCCACTCACTCCTCAGGATTCCCAATAGAGATGGCACATAATCTCCAACTCAAGTACATTTTTGTATTTAAATATCAAAAAATGGTAGCAAAGGAAATATAGACATTTGTAGGTTGCAGCATGCATTAATTATCATTTAAAACAAAATATGTAATTTGTAGTGATGTGAATATTTCCCACAACTTTTAGAGCAAAGAATCTCCCTTTCTTTAATCTCTTTTATCTTAGATCTCATTTCCTCTCACTTCTTTCTTTTGTACTTACCTCTATCTTTTCCTCTCCCTCCTTCCCTTCAACACACACACACACACACACACACGCACGCACACACACACACACACACACTTTCCTGCTTTGGCATACTTATCCCCACATCACCATAACACCACGTCTAACTGATGTTGTTGATCTGAACAACCTCACGATATATAATTGCTCCAATTAACCCAACACATTGGTCTTTTGTGAGTACCAAGCAAGCACCATTTTTATTATTCTTTGCATGGCCCTTCCAGGCCCGTGGTACAAGGGCATAGCAGAGTTCACACTGTCATCCCATGACTCAGCCATGGAATAATTACAATTTGATGAGGCACCATGGTTTTAACAATAAATTTGACATAGATTAAAGTAACAATATAAAATACTAATAATAAGTCTAATAATGATAGTTATAATAAATTACACATAATCCTGCCGTGGTAATACCAATTTTCACTTTTTATATTTAATTTTACATAATTGAATATATTGCATGCACATGTAATTTTATGCTTTTTCTATTTAACACTATGGTAAACATTTTCCCATGTTTCCACATAATCTTAACATTTCATCTTATAATGATTGTCCAGTGTTTTTACTTAAAATTCATCTAATCTTGTCATCACTAATGTCAACTGGATAGTCCAGAAATTTTTTTTTCTTAAGATTTTATTTATTTATTTGAGAGAGAGAGAGTATGTGCGCACTCACAAGGGGGGGTGGTGGAGGGAGAGGGAGAAGCAGACTCCCCACTAAGCAGGGAGCCCTGCATGGGGCTGGATTCCAGGACCCTGGGATGATGACCTGAGCCAAAGGCAGATGCTTAACTGACAGAAACCCCCATAACCTATCAATTCTAAGACTACACTCCTAAGTTGCACAACTTGATATACCCAATAAAACTAAATATATCTAATTATTATTTAGCATATCTAATTATTAATATATCTAATCTCTATTAATATATAAATTATTACTATATCTAATTATTAATCTAATTATTATACCTCATTATTAATAATTGCTTGTGCTAGTAGATGGGATACTGAGTAATTTTTATTCTGTTTTTGTACTTCCTAAATTTTCTATAATGAACGTGTATCTTTTTATTTTAAAACTTTAACAATAACAATAATAATAATAATAGCTACCACTTACCAAGTATTTACTATGTAGCAGAAACTCTTCTAAGTGCTTCATTTAATACTTGACCTTATAACATTTAATCCTTATTACCAACCCTCAAAAGTAGATTCTATTACTATGCCCATTTTGCAGATGAGGAAACTGAGGCTCAGTAGAATTAAGGTACTTGCACAAAGTTACAGAGCTAATAAGCAGAGTAGCCCGGATTTTAATTCAGGCAGTCCAACTTCAGAATCTTTACTCTTGCCCTATATGCTACACTTAAAAAAAAAAAAAGACTATACTTTCTAAATATAATAGTCCACTTAAAATAGTCCACTGCCTGACTTCATATTGCCATGGGATTCCATGATGTTTCTGATATTTTGAGATTGCTGTGTGCCCAGTGTAGCACCATCCTACCACCACCACTACCACCATCGTCATCATCGTCATCATCGTCATCATCACTACCAGCAACCCCAATACCACCATCATTAAAAAACCTTCATTAAGCTTTTAGTGTGTGCAGAACACAGTACCACGCACTTGGGGGAAACACAAACTATGTAAAACACATGTTCTTTATTCTTGCGAATACCAGAGCTAGTCTGAGAACAGTTTCAAAACAAAAAGGCCATAAGTATCTATGAAGCATGAATCAAAAACTCACATTATTATCAGGAAGTTATAGTCAAAAAATAAAAACTACTACCTGGAATACAAAGATAATTGAAAACAATGCATAACGGAGCTCTTTTATTTATCTAGATAATGACCTGAGATCCCCTCTCCACCTTACATATATAAACATAAAGTTTTATAGAGAAGAAAAATGAAGATCCATGTCAGCTGTGTATACTACACTCTTCCTTTATGATACTTTCAGCCTGGATCATATAATCTCCTAGTTCTTATGTCAAATTAAAAATAACTATTTGCATATGCAGTATGTAATTGTGTGAAATGAATTTAATGAAATTAGATTCTGACTCTTTGTTTTCCAAAATATTTTGAATACCATTAGTAAAAGAAAGTTGCTAATTTTAATCAGTGGATACTAATTGCAAATATATTAAACAGGTTGCAAGTCTAAAATTAAGTAATGGCTCTGCCAATTTATTGAAATGAACGTGCTTGCCTCCCCTAGCCTATCATGAGTTTTTGAAGCTGACCTGATCTATTTGGTATAATACGCTAAAGGGACACACACATTTTTGAAGAACGAAAAACCCACTTCTTACCAATTAAGAATTTTCTTAATTTTACATATGTGCCTTTCCCTTCAAATACATACTAAGACCAAACTAATAAAATGAGGCTTATGTCCTTAAGAGGCTATTTTAGTTGAAAATAAAAATAAATTTTAGAGCAAAGAATCTCTATAGTCTATAAATTGTATATAAAATGTTTTTCTGAAACACTAGGATGTGCTTAATTATGATTAGTTATCTCAAGCATGTTAAATATCTTCATGCCCTCTTGTATAAATTATTATATTATTTGGCAATTTTTTTCACAGATAATGAAAAGTAAACTTCCATGAATCTGGAACCCATGGTAATCCAATCAATAAGAATGTCTTTGGATTGGAGTAAACTCCCGATCATCACAACATTTCCCTGTCGTTTCTCAACTCTGACCTTGTAGGTGTCCTTGACCTTGGTTCTAGTGAAATCTTTCAAAGTCAGGCCCTTCTTTGGAGCAGATTTATTTTCCTTTCATTTTGGGTCAATACTTTTTTATTTTTTATTTTTTTTGCTGTGACTTTAATTTTCATCGATTCATTTAGCCAACTTCTCACTTATTTCATGTATATATTCCACAAGAATAATGTATTTCATGGGTTTGTTAAAGATTTATTTTATTTGTCTTAGAGGGGGCAGAGCTGAGCATAGAGCCCGACACGGGGCTCGATCTCACAACTCTGAGATCACAACCTGAGCCGAAACCAAGAGTTGGACGCTCAACCACCCAGGCACCCTCTATGTTTTAAAAGAATTAAATATAATGATGTCTTTAAGACATTTCTTTCCTGTGAAAAACTGAAAACATTTTCACACACTCACTTATTTTTATAATAACCTTTAAGCTTTAAAAGTCTGAAGAAAATGATTTCTCTTATGGAGATAAAGCTGGAAAATAAAAACAAAAACTACAAGGTTCACAACTACCCCTCAGATAAAGTCTATACTCTTTCACTGAGCATTCAAGTCCTTCCATAATCTGACCCCTGGTCTGCCTGTGAAATCTTAAGTTCCACTCCTCAAAACTACTGCCTTCAGGGCTCATAAGTTCCAACTATTATTCCAGGGTCCTCACCTGTAAACTGTGTTAATAATCTTTATTTCTAACGGTTTCTGTATAAAGTAAGCATGAACACACCGGGCACTGAGGCTAGCCCATAGAAAACATCGAGAAAATAGAAGGAGACATAGGAGTCGTACAGATTTGGGTCTAAATCTCAAACAATTGCTCTCATGACATCATCACTCTCTCTGAGCCTCAGTTTCCTCATCTGTAAAATTGAGATATATTATTAGGTAGGGCTCGACATAAAGCATGTAGCACAGAATCTGACACAGAGCAGACTCCAAGTAGACACATGTATTGAGAGAATAAATCAATGCTAATAACCTCGGTGGACAGCAAGGGAAATTGACATAGATTTCCAGAGATTCACTTTTTTTTTTAAGGTTTATTTATTTATTTTAGAGAGAGAGAGAGAATCTCTAGCAGATGCTGTGCTGAGCGTGGAGCTAGATGCAGGGCTCAATCTCACGACCTGAGCCAAAATCAAGGGTCTGACGTTTAACTGAGACATCCAGGCACCCCCAGAGATTCACTTTAAATCACCTCTCCAAACCAGAGAACACATGCTCTCAAAAGGCAGAGGCAAAGCACCATCATTGGAATTTCCTTCTAAAATTTATTCCAGAGCTCAGCTTTGCTCAGAAGAGTTGAGCTGAAATCTGGCTGCCTATGAGGGCTGGCTCTGGACCCAGTGAAAAAATGAACAGTGAGGGCCCTTGGCAAAACCTGGCCTAGCCAATTACCTGAAACAAGAATCAAACACAAAGTTTACTACGGCAGGTCTTATCTCTCACAGACCTTCTACTCTGGGTCACCTCCCCATGGTGAACGGGAGATGACAAGGTTAATAAAGTAAAAGGCACCTCTTTGTTTAGGAGATGTAACATTCGTCTGTATTTAAGTTTAGAATCAGGAACATGAGGGTTGATGCAACGATGGAGTCTTAAAATGGAAACTTCAATCCCTACTAGAATCCAGAGAGACAGACATTTAGGACCAAGAAGCAGAGGAAAGGACAAACAGCTAGTCCACAGGAAGGCAGGGGAGGAAAAGAGAAACCATTGGCGGGGGGCGGTGGGGAGAAAGAGGCCAAGGGAGGAAAAAGGGAACAAGAAACCACTATGGAGCGTCAGAAGAAACAATAAATTCATAAAAGAAAGAGGTGAAGTTCTGGTGCTGAGGAATCAGATCCAGCAGGGAAGGGAAGGGAAAGAAAACAAATGCATGGGGTACCAGGGGCCCTGGGCTGGGCCTGGCACGCTTGTGATCATGACTCCTATATTTCAGGTGAGGAACATTAACAGTGACTAAATAAACTTTACAGGGTGATTACAGCAAAAATTCAACCAAGTCTCTGACAACATAAGGAAAAAGAGGACGCAGGACATTTGACCTTCGCTCCTGCACTTTATCTCATGAGCTGGATGTCAGTGAGAAGGTTTCTAATCGAGTCCGGTTGTGGGAGCAAGCACCCCGCTCCCCCACTCACAGGTAAAGACAAGGATTATTTCTCTGTCATCGTTGTCCTCTAGCACAATGGCTCGTACATAATAGAGATGTCACAAAAGCCAGCTGAATTTCCCTGAAGAGGTGATACATTACTAAAGCATGTTCATGTCCGATTTTTTTTTATAACAACAAACAAAGGCTTAAGGCCTTGGATGAGGCAAATGCCCATCTTCCAATCTAGCACCCCTGAAAATATTCAACCTCCTCCCCTGCCTTTGGCTTTCCGCCACGGGTTGCTGATGCCGTCGGGATTATTAAAGCTAACAGAATTCTTCTTGCAAGAAATGGAGAGAGGAAAACAACCCTACCAGAGCATTTAATTATATAACCCCCTTATCTTATGTGCTGCGTGGGTATCCTTGGTTATTTTCCAGTGATCCTAAAGTCTGATTCTTCGAAAGAAATTGTGCTTTGTATCCTTCCATGTATCCCCTCCCCCTGCAGGCCTTCAAACTCTAGGGGTTCAATAAATGTTTCATTGATACTGACAGTCTAACATAAAATTTAGAAATGCCCTCTCAAAGTCTGTTTCTGAAAAAAATTAAATTATCGCCCTCATTCTTCAAGCGTTTCTGGAAATCAACCTTACTTAAACCAAAGCAAAGAACTAGTAGATTAGGTTATCAAATAGCCTTGAGTTCCTTTTATGTTCTAGTTTAGAGTCTCCTTATCTCTTGTTTGGATAAGCTTTCTTACCTGGCTTTCTCTGTCCACAACTTCTTCCCTTCAACTCATTCTTTCCACTGATGCCAGAATGATGTTTGCAAACACAACTTTGTTCGGGTCACTCGCCACTTCCCACCCCCCCACCCCCATCAGAAAACCTTAATGGCTCTCTCTTGCCTGTAGAATGAAGCTCCAACATCCCTGGTATAGTATCCAGGCCCTTCCAAAGTCCAACACCAGTTTACCTTTTTTATCTGGACACCTTAAATCTATCCATAAAACCTACATTCCTAGCTCAACAGACCATTAGCTGAATATGCCATGCATTTTCAGGCCTTGCTATTGTGTTCATCCCATTTCTTCACCCTAGACGGCCCTTCTTCCCATTCTTCATCTACCAAAATCCAACTCATCCTCCAAGATGCAAATTAAGTTTCATCCTTCTTACAGACGTAGTAAAGAGAAGGGCCATATGCAGCCCAATGTTCATAGCTGCATTGTCCACAATAGCCAAATCATGGAAGGAGCCGAGATGCCCTTCAACAGATGACTGGATTAAGAAATTGGGGTCCATATATACAATGAAATATTACTCAGCTATCAGAAAGAACAAATTATCAACATTTGCTGCAACATGGACGGCACTGGAGGAGATAATGCTAAGTGAAATAAGTCAAGCAGAGAAAGACAATTATCATATGATTTCTCTCATCTATGGAACATAAGAACTAGGATGATCGGTAGGGGAAGAAAGGGATAAAGAAAAGGGGGGTAATCAGAAGGCTCATCCTGACGGCTGATTACCCCATGCATGGTTTTAATGAAAGCAAGCTATTTTCTCCCTTTTTTGCTTCCAGCCTTGTACTGTGATTGCCCTTGGCCCAGTTTNTTCATCCTTCTACAAAACCACTTTAGAGATCCCTAAATGGAATTAACGATTCTTTTTCTGTGTTCCCATTGTACTATGCACCACTAATAATACTTATATTTTCTATATGTTTCTGTAAGGGTTGGTTGTATAATGGTATCTTTGCTGCTAGTCCAGAAGCTCGCTAAAAGCAGGCCCCATAAATTTATTATTCATATTTGTTTCCTTCACAGTGGTGAGCCCAGGGTCTTGCACAGAGTAGGAGACTGATAAAGAATGAATGAATGAATGAATGAATGAGTACATGACATAATGTAGTCCGTGAACCATCAGCAGCTTCTTAATCAATGGAGTGAGGCAGCTGAAGTTTTTGAATTGGGAAGACTTGGTTCAGCCCCTCGGAACCAAGAGAGCAAATAGAAGCACTTAACTGAAAATATACATTTTGCTCAAAATAAGGGGAAGGTATCTCCTGGTGAAGACGATGGCTCATCCTGACGGCTGACCCATTAAATATTTAAATGAAAGCAAGCTATTTTCTCCCTTTTTTGCTTCCAGCCTTGTACTGTGATTGCCCTTGGCCCAGTTTGCTCAGTGCCCAGTACATGGGAAGTGCCCCAGCCCCTGCCTGGACCTGAAGCCAAATCAGCAGTACCTCTCAGACCAAGAGCTTCCACAACAGGCCAGGATCCCAGTGTCAGGTGCCAATGCAGCAGCAACATACCCAGAAGAAATACTGGACAGAAATGAAGGAATCAGAAAAGTGGTTGAAAGCATGGGGGGAGGCCAGGGTGGGCGGACAGCAGATGGTAGAGGCTAACAGAGATTCTTCTGTAAGGGCTTAGGGGCTGGGAAGTCTTCTGCTTGAAGGTTGACTCCGTACTTGGCTCCTAGGCACACTCCCTGTAATCCCTGGTGACTCCTGGCAAGCCAAAGACTTGGATCCTAGCTTAAGCCAAGTCATCTGGTGCTAGAACCAAATGTATTCAAATCCATAGGGAAATTAAGTTTGCTTTCAACTACCCACCATATCTTGGTAGTGTGAGTATTGGTGAGCAAAAAGGGAGTTGAAGGGAAAGCTAGAGAAATGGAACGCCTTTACCTCCCTTATTATGACAGCATATTGTGAATGTTTTCAGGAATATTTTTATTTTAGCAATCTTAAAATTGGTGTGACATAAGAGAGGCTCTCCAACCGGTGAGTGCCAAGTGAAATCATGACCATACTAAGATGTGGATAGGCAGGGGATTCTCACCCATATGGCACCACGGATAAAAAGCTTAGCCCCTCTGCCCAGTTAACCTAACCTGTGTGTAAAAAGGAAAGGATAACTTTTGTTCTAGACTGTAGAATTCTGACTATAATTGAATTCACAAGAAATGAACACCTTATTGAACAGTCTCATGGCTCCCTGATTATGAAGGAGTGGCCACTTCTGCTTCCTCAAAACAGGCCTGGAAAATAGATCCTCAGGAGGCAGCAGAAAGGAAGACGCTTAACAGAACTAATGATCAAAGTATCTGACTGCCTGTTTGGGGAAGCTCTCCAGGTTGTGTTTACCAACTCCCTGCCTCTCTTCCTCCTAAACACAGAAGAAAAACAAAGTGGGATCCTGAAGTGCATTTCAGAAACGCCCGTGCAAAATTCAGGATTAAAATCAGGGACACTCAGAGCTCTAGAAACAATAGAGTTACTAGGTTAAGATGGAAGCTGACATAGAAATACAGGAAATGCCAGGAACAAGACCCACAATATAAGGGGGTAAAAAACATAAGCCTCTTAAATATTTTGACTGATTTTCCTCCAGAACCTTTCAGAGCTATGGTTATATATTTAGATGAGTGTTCTCCCTCTAATTAAGGAAGACAAGTCATGTATAAAAACAACCATAGGAGGCAATAGGAGGAGGCACGTTCTCTAAGATTTATATGTACTGTGTGTTTGATGCAAGAAGAGGGAGAGACCTTCCTGGCTGGGGGAGTGGAGATGACCTCATGGGGGGAGAGGGAGGGCAAAAGGACTGCATCTTCAAGAATATCAACAAGCAGAGATGAGAGTGAAGGGCATTCAAGGAGAAGAGAGCAATGTAAAGAAAGACTCAGAGGCAATGCAGTTTGGTTGGTGGGTAAGATTCATGCATTATCAGAGAAAGACAAAACTGGAATGGAAGGGTGAGGTGGGACCAAATCATGAAGGCCTTGCGCTCAAAGCTCAGTCTGTACTCAGTAAACAATATGGGGTCATTGAAGGTTTAGGAGCAGTAATGTGATCCAAGCTCTGATTTTTGGATCGGTTGATTGTTTCTCTCCCAGGTGAGAAGGCAGGGGAGAGATATGACCAGGGAAGAAAGTGGAAAGGAAAGGCTCTTGGGAGACTATTGCAATAATCTGGTGAAAGGGAAGGACGGCTTGAACTAGTGTTAACAGAAACTTCTGATGATGCCACTATGGACAGGGACGGTCTGGAATAAGCAAAGAAGCCTTTAATGGTGATTAAAAAAATCAAGCAGAATTGTCAGTATGAGCATCTGAAATAAATATGGCAGTGGGACTTAAGATATTTAGCAGTTCATGGGACTAAAAGGCCAAGTCCACAGTGATCAGTTTCCTGAAAGGTTGACATGGCTATTAATGGAAGGGCCAAGTACTCACTGCTGCCAGGAAAACAGTCATTCTGGAAGCCACAGGCCTGGAGCACCAGCTTCAAATATAAAATATGATAAATATTAAGATACAGATGATGACACAAAGAGCTGTCCTAAAATTCACAGAAGGAGAAATATCAATGGCTTATAATATTTTTTAAAAACTGAAACCTCACTAGCCACAAAGAAAAAAACAAATAAAAAAATAACATTCCTTACCTATCAGTTTTTCAAAGATTTTTAAAACTTTTTAATACTCAGGTTAGGGAGAGTGCGGAGCCATTTAGCAATAAGTAACAGAAGTCTTAAACTTCAGTTTCTCTGACTTGAAAGTCAGTGCTGCTTTCTGTCTACTTGCACAATACTGTTACTGTGTGTTTAATGTATATGCTTACTTATCTGTATTCTCTGAATCATGGTAAACAATGTTTCTTGTTGTACAGATTTTACCTGAAATATTTATTTTTAATCACTGACAATGGAAATAGATTTAATTCAAATATTTATTGGATGCTTACAAAGTGCCAGGTCCTGTATTAGGCTCTCATATATGCATTTCACCTATATTATCCCACTTAGTACTCTTAAGGGATCTTCCTATTCCCTTCCAATCCTAAGATTGTTTACTTGTTGAATGTCTGCCTTATGGAATATACATGGTTGTACAGGCTCTAACTCCTCCAGGTGATGAAGTTAATTAGGTTTTAATATTTATCGTGCTTAGAAGTTAGGTCAGCAGCTCTAAATTTTGTAATCTAAATGACCTCTTTAAAGAATTCTATTAAGATTTACAGATAGACTTTTTTTCTATAAGCTTGTATTATTAAGCCCTAAATTTCTTATTCTTAGTTTCTGTGTTTGGAGTTTTATTAAATGTTTAAACATAATCTGCAATGGAAGTTACAATGGTATTGAACACTAACATGTTAGTCCATGAATAAAGATCTGGAATCAGGGCTTGGAAAAAAAAAAAGAAGAAGAAGTCTTAAACTTGCTCATGTTCTTTGGCTCAGTAAGTCCATTTCTAGAAACGGTGCTAAGAAAATCATCATTGATACTTGCAGATACCGAGTTCGTTTATATTACTGAAAATTGGAAATAACCCAAAAGTCCAAAATTAGGGATTTCTTAAGTAATTTTTGTTTCATCCATACAATGAAATACTATGTAGCCACTTAAAAGTATACTGCAAAACATTAGGTAGTGACTTGGAAACTTGTTCATTACACAGTAATTGGGAAAACCATACCTGAGCACAACAATATATGAAATACCTTTTTAAAAAAGCTTTTATTTATTTATTTATTTTAGGGAGAGAGCGAGAAGAGAGAGAGGGACAAGCAGACTGCCTGCGGAGCACAGAGTCTGACACGGAGCTCTATCCCACCACCCTGAGATCATGACCTGAGCCGAAATCAAGAGTCCGAGGCTCAACTGACTGAGCAACCCAGGCGCCCCGAAATATAACGCCATTCTTGAAAAATATATTGATATTGGATTGATAAAGATATAGGATTGAAAGATTATACCGTATGCTAAAGTTAACGATGCTTATCTATGAAGGGTAAGGTAACAAGTGATATTATTCCTTTTTATCTTTTTTGTAAAGTTTCTATAACAAACATTTACAACCATAATAAGAAAAACAGGCATTTTAAAAACAGAACTGGTTAATTGGCCTCGGCGTTATTATTGTCACAAATAGTTGTTGAGCACCTACTATGGGCCAGTAGATCTAAGTGACAGGAAAGAAGGTAATATCCCTGTTCTCATGAGACTTGTGATTTAGACTTCATTTTTATTGCTCAGTCATTTAAAGTGGGGAAGATAAGTACCTTCTAGCAAGATTCCTTTCCTTGCAAATAACAACAGACAGCTCAAACAGACTTCGGCAGAAAAGAAAATTTGGGAGTTTACAAAACTGAAGCCCATGTATAACTCGATTATTTGGAATCTTCAGAACTTGATATCTCATGAAATTGCAGCCTCCTTTTCTTTGTGATTGCTCATTATCAGCCAGGCTCTCCTGATGGTGTCAAGATGGCCATCAACAAACCCAGACTTATGTCCAATGCCCTCAACAACATGAAGCCAAAATATGATACTGTCTTTCCAATAGTTTAAAAAAAAAAAAAAAGGAAAAAAGGAAGGCAGTTCAGTTGGTTCTGACAGGGCCATAAACCCATCCCTGAACCACTCACCATGGCCAGAGGAACGTAATGGGGCCATGGCTAAGACGGGCCAATCCTAGGTCACATGGCCTCTTCTAAGTAGGAACTGAGGATGGAGGAGACATTTTCCCCAAGCAAATAATAAGGCTGCTACCAAAAGAACAAGAAATGGATGCTGAGATGGTAAAACAACAGAGATGTCCACTATAGCCTCACGGCAGAAGCACAGAAGGCTGATAATAAACAAGTTGGAGTCCTGGCTTCAAAGTATGAAACTTAATCCAAAAAAAACCCCTGAGCTTCATTTGACCCTGTATTTAGCGTACACAGAGAATGTGAACATCACCAGGCAGGTTTACTTTTAGACTCACATCAATCTAGTTATAGATGTATTTTGAAAACATACTTACTTATATGTATATTTTTCCATGTGACTCCTAATCTCATGCATATGGGTGAACAGTGAGTCAATTATGTTAGAAATCAGCTCATGGCAGGCAACGTGAGGGGGACCCAACATCTTGCCACTACACAGCAGCCCAGGAACTCTGACTTTCCTCTTTCCTTCCAGCATTTCTGCTGCACCTTGAGGACTTTCTATCCCATATAACTCCAGCCAACAATAATTTTTCAGACTTTTAAGATTACACTGTGAATGAAGCAGACTTGAAACTTCAATAGACAGCTCATAAACACCTCATTTTTGCTCTGGCTAAAGATTAAACAGTCTCTATCTATAGGAATATCTAACTAATTAGCAACATGCGTCCCCCATTTATCCCTAAGGCCCACTTCAAGTAAGTGTTTCCTTTATTAATTATTTTCTGTAAGTATTTTAACATTTCAAAGCTCACACTTAACACTAAGAAATCAGGCTTGCCAAATATATTCAGAGTAGAACACGTGTCACTCTATAAGTAGTTCTACCTTCGGCTCACCTGTCTCTCCATAACTGGCAATGAGATTAATGAGCAATTCTAGGGCTTGGGTACATATGGAAGGTGCTAGGTTTGGAACAGGCTAGGAATAAGATCAAGATCTAGCAACTAGGATTAGGATTCAAGATCAGAACTGGTCCAGTAGTAAGTCTGATTCGATGTTGAGTGAATGAGTGTAACTCACGACCCTTAACAATTTCCTTTCCACCTGCACACTTGGTCAAAGACCCTATAAGCAGCTGTGTCTACGATTCCGTGGCTCAGGGACTTCCTCCAGGTTCCACCTTCCATTCTTTACTTTGAACCCTATTGTTTTGGTCTGGTTTCCCTGGTTCCTTCCTGTTTCCTTGAATCTGGATTTTCCCTCTTTGCCTATTCCCTTTAGGTTGATAACTGGGTTGCCTGGCTTGCTTTGCAACCGTTGGCCAGTCTTTCCTTCCCTTCTCCATACCAAGCTGCGGTGACTTCAGCTGGGCTAGGAGTAGGCTTTGTCCAGTGGCCTGGCCCCTTACTTGTCTGAGAAGAGAGACTAGAAACTAAATTCTCTTGAATGGAGCTCCTGGAATCCATTTAGTCTAAGATAAAGATTAAATCTAGGGTGGGTCAGGAACTCCTTGACAGATACTAATTATGTGCCAGGTATTACTCTAGATGCTGGGGATATAACAGGGAACAAAACAAAATCTCTGATTTCATGGAGTTTATAATAGAGGATGGAAAGGACAGATATATAAATAACTAGACAGAATAATGATAATTACAAGTCAGGTTAAACTTATGCTGTAATAAAAATAAAACAGGGTGGTATAGACAGATTCTAGGCTAGTCAGGTAAGAACTCTTGAGGAGAGATACGGGTGACAAGAAGAAACTGGTCTCAGGAAGATTTAGAGGGAAAGGGTTTTGAAGAAGAGAAAGAAACAGATATAAAGGCCCTGGGGCAGGAATGAGCTTGGCATCTTCCAGGGATGGAAAAAAGACCAGCGGGGCTAGAGCCCAGAGACAAAGCCATAATCGACAAATAAATAATTTGCTTTAAACATGAAAGGGGGCTCAAAAAGTCAGCTTAAGCGTGTGCCAGTTTTTCTTCCCAATTGAACCAGGATTGCAACATAACCGTGATGCCTGCTTGTACGTGTTTGTGTGAGCGCAGATCTCACTGGGAGCCCTGGTAAATACATGTAGGACCAGTTGGGGTCTCCTTGACGCCTATCACAACTGTGAACACAGCCTCTGATAACACTGTTTTGTCACTTTTCACTCCCACCAGCAATGAAGACAGATAAATGGCTTCCTGACAAATGGCCCCACTTTCCAGAGCCCGAGGCTCTAAAGGAAGGAGACTTGAAGGAGACGTGAGCCTTGGAACATTTTTCAGGGTGGACTCTTTGAAGGGTTCATGGCCATGAGCCCTCTGAGTCTGCGCCAGAAGGAGCCACTGCATTATTTCTTCCGAAAAATTAGATTTTGCTTGCAGTTCATTAAAATTTCAAAAGGCTTATGAAATGGATTCCAGACTATGTACCGTTGCAATTTGCAAAAGAAAATACCTGTTTGTAGAAATAATAGGGATTTAAAATGAAAACTACTTTATGTTTTGCCTGTGTCTAGCCATAGGGCCCTAGAGAAAATAAAAATATGTCATTTGGGGGGTGTTGATTTTCACCTAGTTCACATTCTTCCCAGGGAAAACAGAAATAGAGGGTTGAATAGTATCCCCCCAAAATTTGTGTGCACCCAGAACTCCAGAATGTGACCCTATTTGGAAATAGAGTCTTTGCAGATATAATTAGTTAAGATGAGGTCATTTTGGATCAGGGTGGGTTCTAAATCCAATGACTGGTGTCTTTATAAGAGAAAAGAGAGGAGATTCAGTCACACAGACACAAACACACAGGGAAGGAGGCCATGTGAAGATAGAGGAAGGGATCGGAACAAGGTAGCTACAAAGCAAGGAACACGAAGGACTGCTGGGACCCACCAGAAGCTAGGCGAGGCAAGGACGGATTCTTCCCTAGAGCCTTCAGAGGGAGTGCGGCCCTGCCAACACCTTGATTTCAGGCTTCTAGCCTCCAGAACTGTAAGTGAATACATTTCTCTGGTTTTAAGCCATCCGGTTTGTGGTGCTGTGTTACTGCACTGCCACGAAGCTGAAACAGCAGCCATGGGTGCCTTTGCCCTCGCACCAGAAGGGAGAGAGAAACTTCCAGGTGATGGGAATCAAGTGTCCCCACACCAACAAAGTAGAAAACCAAATAGTTACTTGAGCAGTTGTTTGGTGAATTTGACCAACGGCAACTTGGGGATAGGGAATTGTATGGGGTTAAAAGTTGGGGCTTTGCAATCAGAATGTCTGTGTTGGGTCTTAACTCTGTCATTGACCTTGTACAGGTTACTAAACTCTAAGCCTCAGCTTGTCCTAGATAGAATGGGGACTTGCCTCACAAAGTGACTGTGAGGTTCAAACCTCTGTGAAGAGCTTAGCAAGGGCCTGTCCCACAGTGAGCCCCCAGTAAAGCCGTGGCTGTGTTATTACTCCTCCTCCATCTTCAGAAATGCTTCCTACCCCTTCAGGAACAAATGAGTGGTTATATTCAAACGTGCTTTCAGAGTCTCGGTTCAGCTACCACCCAGCAGGACCAGTCTATAAACTAAAAGCAGAAAATGTTCACCAAGTCCGAATGAGAGACAGCCTTGCTATGTTCACAGCAAGTCCAGACTCCAAAAACATATTTTGAAACAATTTCTTGCCAGTCCCAAGATATAAATATTTTCTCTTCAAAAAATGTGTTTTAAGGACCATAGTATCTTCAACAACAATGTTTACTGAGAGTTCGTCTTATGCTGGACACTTCCCAGATGTTTTTCAGTCAGACCTTACAACTCTGCAAACTAGGCTATAATCCTGTCTTACAGATGAGGAGGCTGAGGCTCAGAGAAGCTTCTGAGTGAAGATTTCAGACTGACTGCAAATGAAAAGTAGGGCATGAAAACAGTGTTGAGGAAAGGAATGAAGGAGGCAGGGATGTTGTCACAGATACACGGCTTTCTGGAAGGCAGAAGAAAAGTGACTAGAGGGCCGGGACCAGGCATGAGGAGGCCTGCCCTGGTTCTAGCCTGGGCTGCACCATCACCCAGCTGAGTGAAGTGCTGTTTCTCTCCGGGCCTCAGTGTCCTTCTGTGAAGTGAGGAATGTGGTGTAGGTGATTTCTAACAGTGTTTTCAGCTATTAATCAAAATCAAAAAAATTTTTAATTCAAACTTATAAAGTCAAAATGTTATGATACATGGCATCATGAATTTTAATGAGCCTTTGTCAGCAATGTGAGGTGGAAAAGCTCTAAAGCTGCTGAGGTTGAAACTTTCCAAATAAATTCATAATATTTACAGTATGGTATTATAATTTTGGTTTTGATTACGCTGATCCGACTCCTTTATTTCTGTAGTTAGCTCGTATCAAAACAAAAGCGGGGGTATTTTTCACAAAAATCCTATTTTTTTTCTTTTTATGTAGGAAAGTCTGAGTAATACCAAAATAAAAATAATAATGCTTCATATTTAAATAGTATCTTTGATCTGAAGTCTTCCTGTATAGTATTTTTGTAAGACATGCGTGTTATTATTTTTGTTTTGGTAGGTCACATTAAAGTGCTAGGATGTCTAGACCCCTGGTATTAAGGGAGCTCTTCAAACTAACACAAGAGCATTTAATAATAAACTCAGCCTTTGGCTTCAGTTGTACCTTACATCCAGGAAGTGCTGCACCTTTTAGTTTAAACTGACATTTCATCACCCCATGCACTTTCTAGGTAGAACACCGGAATCAAGGCAGATTCTAAAGAATCCAGACATGTGTGACGTTTATCAGTAATAGTAGCAAGCATTTATTAGGTGTCTAGTCTGTCCCAGGCATCATTCTAAGCACCTTACGAGTGTTAACACCCTTAAGCCTCACAACGCTAAGAGGTTCGTATGACATCTCCTTTTACAGATGAGGAAACTGAGGCACAGAGAAGGGAGTAACCTGGATCAAGGGCTGACTGCTAGGCACTCACGAAACTGGGACTCAGCTCCAGCGTCTGACTCCAGAGCCCACAGTCATCACCTCCACCCTCTTGTGAGGGTCCTGAGGCTCATGAAAGGGTAGTAACTTGAACGGCTGTCCCTATTTCTCATACACTCACTACCCCGTGGTGACAATCCATCAGCCTGTCGCTCCGAGAGGAACGAAACAGCTCTATCAATACCGTGGACTGGCTCCACCAGCTTGCATTGTTCTTCGTCTTTAGTGAGTCCCAAGCTGAAGACTCTGCTAGACAACATTAACCTTTGAGTCCTATAGTAAATGCTTCAGCTGTCAGATACTTGATCCTCACGTTCAATTAAAATATACAGGAAAAAAAAAAGAGCAAAGTTCATGCTAGTCTTTATTACTGAGCAGACTGAGTTTCACATCAAATATTTCATCTCCTTCCAATATATAATCCAATCACTTCCAAAACCCTATTATTATTTTCTTTGCATATTCATGCATTGCAAGAAATTAAAAAAAAAACCCACCTGAAAAAACCTTCAGTATTGGGCTAAATCCCCTCTGAAATGTTTATTGCTGTTTTTTATTCCTTGGAATTACTCTAGGCCGCAGTGGTTAAAATTGCTATCATCTGTGAAACATTTTAAATCCCTCGACTCAGAAGCACACTGGTCAAACTTGATTTTTAGTGAGTTATTTTACCAGACGTTACCTTCCTCCTACGATGTCAACTGTCACTCAGGGGAAACAGACTTCATCTCTCCCCCAGAGGAAGGAGGGATGACCTCTGAAGCTGATAAAACTGCAACAAAGGAGCAACGATTATCCTGTTCTAGAATCACTCTTCATAAAACATGTACACATAGAGTTTAGCAGCAAAGCAAACTTCTGGATTATATATAATTTTATAAAATTTATTTGATCATTTATTTCTTTATTCCATGCCTTGCTCTACACCAAGGATTCAAAGCTCATGTTTTTTTAAGGTATGCCACTTAAGAATTTTTATCTTCCAAAGTGACAGATTTATTCATAGCTAAAGGCAATGCTTTCCTCGTATTCCTGACTTCCCTCCATTTTTTGTGTCAGGTAAGATCTTAGATCCAAAATAATATTAAGGTGCCTCCCAACAAAACCCCTCTCCTACTGCCCACCCCTAACCAATTTCCTAGGGACCTATTTAAAGGAGTCCAGAAATTAAATTCAGAACTATCATGCATCATCACAAAAAAAACAAAAAACAAAAAACCAGGAAGAGGGTTATTCAGTGTGTGGAAATTAGCTTTATCTTTCATGCATTTGCTTCTATTATTAAGGAATCCTTGAAGCCCACCATCTCTCCATCTGCCAAAAAGGGCTGACATCAGTTTGAGGCAATCAAAGTTATCAGGCTATGTGAGGGGAGGAGGGGTGTGGAGGTGGGGGGCTGGACACACAGACTTGCAGAGTGGGGCCATGTCATAAGCATTCTTTCCAGAGGAAACCAGGCCAAAAGGCTGATAAACCCCAATCTCTTTTCACAGCTTGCCTTCGGAGCCCCTTAATGCAACTCCCTCATTTGTTCATCAGCACTTTATGAGAAAATAAACAAAAACATGGTCTGTTTCCTCATTGTCAGCACATCAGAACACTTCCTGCTCAGAGAGGCCACGATCCCACCCTAAGAGTCAGGGGTCCTCTCTCTATTTTGCCTCAACTTTTTAACAGCTCATTTGCTAAGCTGAATTCCAAGGCCCTAATCAAATCTGAAAGCCCACCCCGCCCACCCAATCTCTGAATGGGTTAGATGTCCTAGACTCCAACGCCCTGCACAGCCGGAGGCTCCTCTAGAAAGACCAGGAGTGAGCTACACTGAAGCCATGGAGGTCACTTCCTTCTTCTCCATTCTTATATTACTTCAACAAATAAATAAAGAGGCTGAGGAAACAAAGAAACACTTACAATAATTAACTTTTCACCAAATTACCGGTTCTATAATGTATCACAAATTCTATAATTGTTGTAACCTTTTCAAATCAATTCAATCTTTCCAGATTTTTCACTAAATCTGACTAGTAGAAGGGGAAAAAAGGAAAAGATAGAGGAACAGAAGAAGGAGAAGAAGAAAAGGAAGGAAGGAATAGTCATGGCAAATACAAGAGCTAGAGGGTTATGACTCTATGTTTAAATTCCCAACTGGCTCACCAGTGCCCCATGATAGAACGAGCATTGCTATCTCCCTTCTTGAGAAGATGCGAACATCAAAGAGGGACCGGGTGGACACAGAGTCTAGCTGGAGAGCACAGCCAAGATTTTGGATGGATGTTGGAATGTTTCAATAGCTCAGAAGTACAGTGGGTGCCCACCATGCCAACTTCCAGGACACTGGTATTTAAAATATATGAATACAGGGTGCCTGGGTGGCTCAATTGGTTAAGTCTGCCTTCAGCTCAGGTCATGATCTTGAGGTCCTGGGATGGAGCCCCACCATTGGGCTCCCTGCTCAGCAGGGAGTCTGCTTCTCCTTCTCCCTCTGCAGCCCCCCCCGGCTCGTGCTCGCTCTCTCTCTCTCACAAATAAATAAATAAATAAATTCTTTAAAAAAACACATGAATAGTATGGAACCACAGTTAAGGGCACAGGCTCTGATGTCTGACTTGGGTTTTTACGGCATAACCCCAGCACACACCATATCTGAGAACCTAAACAAGTTCCTTAAACTCTCTAAGCCTCCATATCTGCTTCATAGGATGGTTATGACAGTTAAGTGCATTGAATGAGCAGAGGCCTGTGCCTTTGGGCTCAAGAAATGATAGCTGTTAAATATCAGATGACATTAGCGGATTCCAACATTTCTTACACTGTGCAGATTATGAGCATACTCCCAAAGGGCTGTTTTTTATTTTAAAAATAAAGCAAAAAATAAAATAAAACTTAAAATTTTTTTTTTAAATGAGGAAAGAAAGGAAGAAAGTACAGACACAGTGGAAACTAACTTGGCCATATTTGCTGAAGAGTAGAGCTCAGTATAAGTTGCCTCTCTCTTAGACCCCATGCAACAGTGTTTGTATTATGACAAAACAAAGACCTCATTTAGAAACAAAGCAACTCCTGGCATGAGCCTGGGGCTCTAGCATACTTTGGAACCAAAATCCTGAGGAAATAAGTGAACATTGCCACCAACTGTGTAACCATGTGATCTTGGGCAAGGCTCTTAACCTCTCACTGCTCTTGTTTAAAAAAAAAAGAAAGAACTTAGTCAAAAGGTATCAGAAATATCTGAGTGCCATTCACCCTAACATTCTATGATTCTATTTCATGCCAAGAACTGTCTAAAGTAGAATAAAACCAGATAATGAGAGCAACAGCCCCCAAGCTGACACAGTCTAGGATAGAAAACTTAGTATTAGATCATTTAGACTCCCATGAATATGGTATTGTTGAAAGTCTTTTAGTTTTGTCTCCCCAACTACATGAAAATCTCTTTGAAGACAGAGATCGTGCATCATTCTTACTCCTCTTTGTCCTCTGCCCAGCACTGAACACCTAGTAGCCATCAGGAATGTGCGTAAGTAGAGCCTAATTCCATAAGCCATACACATCCATCCATGTTATGACTTTATAGTCATGCTGGGCACTTGCTGGTCAATGACAGCAACCTAACCCAAAACAGGCACCAGCGGGAAAAGCGAGGCATGTGACTCAATAAGGCAACTTTGTATCCTTTTATTCATTCACAAACATTTACCTAATAACTATGATGGGCCAGACACGGTGCCAGATGGTAGGGCTGCTCTACACCCCCAAACCCATCTTTACACGGGTCAACCACCTTTTATTTTTTCCCCAAACCATGCTTCCCCTTGCAGATGAAGGGACTTCACAGTTCCCCCCCGGAGTTTTATTAGTATTTTATCATGTCAACAGGTGTGGTGTTACGAAGTCTTCCTTAAAAAATGCATTTATAGAGCTTTATCCCAGTCCAAAACCTCATATTTATCAACAATATATGGCCTCTCTTAAAACAGAACTATTATGCTGTAGACTGGTGACTCTTATTCCCAGAAGCCTTCTGAACTTAACATTTCCTGCTGCTGTGTTTCTGGTCTTAAGTATGTCAGCAAAATACTCCATGGTCTGTAGATTATCTGTAAACCAACTGACAAGTATCCACTGCAGACCATGCGCAGACATTTCTTTGCCCCTATCACTGCCCTCAGATGATGTTGTGAAAAGTAAAAGTTCATCAGATGCTGGCGGGGTTCACGACAGACCCGCACTGTGAATTCCTAAGGCTGAAAGGCCGTTTGCAATTCATCACTCCTCCAGCTTATCAGCCACAGAGTGACTTTCCTCCATTTAAATAGCAGCCTGCTTCCCTCCTATGGCTCCATCCCAGTTGCCAAGGTTCTCTAAATGCTAATCAGGAGATAGAGAACACTCTGTGATCTTGTAAAGTGCTCACCCAGCAATTTGGTAAAAACAGAGTGTAAACATCATGCCTGGATACCTGCATTTGTTGGTCAAGGATCAATACAGAAATGACCACCACAGAGGCTGTGCCTGCCACCACAAAGGGAAATGGAATATTCAGATGTTTTTCTAGAAATTTCAGATGTCTTTAAAATAATAATAAAACCAGTTCACTTATATCAAGGTTATTTGTGGCAAAAAAAAAAAATGGAGGGGGGATTGAAATGATAAAGCTCACAGATCTAAGGCTAATATATAGAGACATAACCTGACTCTATTAAAAATATTTGTGATAGGAATATATAAGCATTTCCAAACAATGTGAATAATGGCATTTGGGTGCTTAGTTGGCAAATAAGAGAATCAACAATATTACGTTCCACAGTCTTTTTTAGAAAGTTGCCATGGTTTCGTGGATAGAAAAATCAACCTGGAATTGAGAGGTCTTTGTTTGATTCAATAAGTGTTTACGGAGGGCCTTCCCAGCTTCAGCACAAATACAATGAGTGAATATCATAAAGTCATGGCTCTTCCCTACAGTTTGCTTTGTCAAGTCTTCCATGAAAAGATCCAGTCCAGTGGGTTTTTCAAGGCTCTCAGTCATCAATGGTACTTATAAGAAATATACAAGATAATCAACCAACAGATCACCTCACTTGAAAGCTAGTACAGAACTCTGTGTGATGACTTCTAAAGAATCACCTGCTAATTTTAGATATACCGAGGCTCACAGAATCTCAGAACTGGAAGCATCCTCAAGAGGTCACAAAATGGAGTAAAATTTGGCAAAAATCCATATATAAGTAAATCAATCTAAACAGAACAATTCATGTTCAGCGTTAATCAAGTAGAGGATCATAAGGGACCTGACTGTGCAGAAATCACCACGAGATGGCTCCCAGAGGGAAACAACAAAGATAAGATGTTGAGCCAGGATTACAAAATCAAAGTTAACCTCAAAACCATCAGAGAAATGTATTCCCCTGGGATGCTAGTAATTTCAAACCAGCATAACTTCTTTTGAATTTTTATTCATTAATGTCAAGCCTGGTTTTAATATTAATTGCTAAGGGTCAAGTTCAGACGCAAAAAAGCATAGGCAGGCAAGCAGATACAACCTGACGTGTTTATCTTTTCAGCGCACACTTTCTGCTGCAGGCGTGTGCCAGATGTAGCAGCAGCTGTAGGAAGTTGTTTATCTACCCTCTTGACCTTTGTGAAGTGTTAGGAGATGGTAAAAATCATGTTTTTAAATTATAGGCGTCTCCCTTCAAACTAGCATCTTCTTAGTATCAGTCAAAACACATCAATAAAGACCTAAGAAGGTCAAGAAGATATGATTGTGTCCCAATGATATCTGTAAAAACATACTCGGATGGTTATTTACAATGCCACAAGGGTTCCCTGCTTATTTCCAAATTCACTCCCTCCATTCAGTATTCAGGAAATACTTATTGCAGTCCTACTGTGTGCAGGGCACAATTAAAAAGTGCAAGTCAGATGAATCCTAATACCTGTAACGTGTGTCTTATCTGAATTTTTACAAGTCAGTTGTGCTTTGCAAATTTACCCTTCAAATTTTTCAAAATCTATTAATAGTAACAGGATCAGAGATGGTTCAAGATCTTTAGGCATACTTACTAAGAAACATTATGGGGGTGGGGGAGTGGCAGTTCACAGACAAATGTAAAAATTCCAGAGGAAAATGTAGCATCCTTCTTGCTGAGAAGAGAACTTTGACCAAGCTTCGGGGCCACACAACTTCTGTGCTGATGGGTCACCACTCAGGTCTGCAGGGATTACACTAAATGCAAGTGGGATTGATCTATCAATCCCTCATGAGAAATTATCACTCATGAGAAATAATAACAATGTCATTAACTAAGTTTCCAAAACAACCCAGTTCCTGCTTGAAAGCCAATCCTTCAGAAGCACGCTAAGACTTGCTTTTGTTATGACATTTGGATGAAGTCACAAAGGTTCATTTGGTCTTTCTCTGTCAACGTCAATGTCCTCTGGGGAAACCAGTGTGGTGATATCAAAAAACAAAGAGAAACAAGTAAGGGTCTCCAAAGAGAAGGCACAAACAATAATTATTTTTAAGACACTCAGTTAGTTTCTCATTTTGGTCTAGGAAAAATTAGAAAATATTATATTTCTTTGCCCAAAGGTCAGCTCGCAACCAAAATCAGAATGTATTCTCATATATTTTTTAATCATTTTCATTAATTTATTAGAATTCTCCTAACCTGATAAAATATTTGTAAACTTGGACATTCACATTCAGCTATATTTAGACACATTTACTATGTGTATATAATTCATTTATATAAGCATAGATGGAGTCTAACTCTAAGTAAAAGAACTGACATAAAATTTTATTTCTCATTGAGATGTGTGCTCATTAATTGTTTGCATTTGTGTGTGTACACACAAGTGTGCATACATGCTTACGTATGTGTGTTTGCTGGGACTACGAAGCTTGACAGTCCTGGAGCTTGCCTTCAAGGAGCTCTTAATCTAGTAGTTGCACTTAAAGTCATGCGGTTGGCAAGAATTTATCTGGCAATCTTTGTTTATATAGTAGAAGACGATTTATTCACTGTGCAGTGATACAGTATAAGATTTTGAATTTTCAGCTTCCACAACTGGCTCTCTTGTTTTCCCTTCAGTATGTAACCTGAAATTAGACTTTAAACCCTCTGAGCCTCCACTTTTCACTATCACATCAACTTGCCTTAGAGAGATGACATCATTCTTTCAACACAACAGTCTCCAGGCATTCTGTTGTAACAACAACCCCTTCAACTGATTTTCCAGTCTGCAAATTGCATATACTCAGGCTGAAGGAATGACTATGGCAAGACTAAGAGAAACAGGAAAATAATTCTGAAAATATTTTCAGATGCCAAAGAACAAGACAATCATTCAATCATTCAATAAATATGACCTAGATATCTACTTGGTGCTAGCTGTTGTGACAGAAAATTACTTCCAAATGTCTTCCTCACTCATTTTAGAGCCGTAGTGAATCATGATGACCAAGTCTTGGCCATAGTCATAAAAAAAAACAAAAAACAAAAAACCAGCCCAAATTCCCTGCCTAAGACATTTTTGCTAGGATTCCTATGAGAATGTGTTGACAGGGGGGGAAAAGTTGAGTGCTACTGAAGGCAAAAACATGTGTATTATTGGAAAGATATATGGACTATCCATATGGTGTGATATACATAAATATGGAGTGATTTTAGAAAAAAAAAGGGGGGGAATGGTCCCTATGACACCAAAAGCATAGCCAACAACAACAAAAATAGATAAACTGGACTGCATTAAAATTGAAAACATATGTGCCAAAGGAGATAACCAACAGAATGAAAATGCAAGTAGTGGAATAGAAGGAAATATTTTTAAATCAAATATCTGATAAGATGTTAATATCTGGGAGATATATATATACACATACATATATATGTGTGTGTATATATATGTATGTATGTATATACATATATATGTGTATATATATGTATATAAAGAAATCATACAACTCAACAAAAACAAAAACAATTTAAAAATGCACAAAGGACTTGAGTAGAAATTTCTCCAAAGAAGACATACAAATGGCCAGTAAGTACATGAAAAGATGTTCAGCATCACTAATCATGAAGGTAATGTAAGCCCCTATCAACTAAGCAGACAATAACAAATGTTGGCAAGGATATGGAGAAATTGGAATTTTGTGCCCTGTTGGTGGGAATATAAAATGGAATATCCATTATTGAAAACAGTATGGTAGTTATTCAAAAAATTAAACATAGAACTATGATAGGATCCAGCAGTTCCACTTCTGGATGTATATCAAAAAGAATTTTAAGAGGAGGGCTCAGAGATATTTGTACATTTATGATTCTAGCAGCATTATTCACAGTAGCCATAAGGTGCAAGCAACCCAAACATCTATTGCTAGATGAATGGATAAATAAAATGTGGTAATACATACAATGGAATATTGTTTAGCCTTAAAAAAGAAGGAAACTCTGACATATGCTGTAACATGGATGACCCTTGATGACATTGTGCCAAGTGAAATAAGCCAGGCACAAAAGACAAATAGTATATGATTCCACTTATATGAGGTATCTAGAGTAGTCAGAAGAAGCAAATTGGAAGTCGTTGTTTAATGGGTATAAAGTTTCATTTTTAGAAAGATGAAGAGTTCTGGAAATCTGTTTCACAGCAATATGAATATATTTAACACTACTGGACTGTATGCTTAAAATGGCTAAGATTGGGGCACCTGGGTGGCTCAGTTGTTGAGCGTCTGCCTTCGGCTCAGGGCGTGATTCTGGAGTTCTGGGATCAAGCCCCGCATCAGGCTCCTCTGCTTGGAGCCTGCTTCTTCCTCTCCCACTCCCGCTGCTTGTGTTCCCTCTCTCGCTGGCTGTCTCTCTGTCAAATAAATAAATAAAATCTTTTTTTAAAAAAATGGCTAAGATTGGGGTGCCTGGGTGGCTCAGTCAGTTAAGCACCTGCCTTCAGCTCAGGGGTCCTGGGATCGAGTCCCGCATCAGGCTCCCTGCTCACTGGGAAGTCTGCTTCTCCCTCTTCTGCTCTCCCTGCTTGTGCTCTCTCTGTCAAATAAATAATAAAATCTTTTTAAAACATGGCTAAGATTGTAAGTTTTGTATTACATCTATTTTACCACAATTAAAAATAATAAGTAAATGGTCCCAAAGCAATTTTAGAAAGTTGATTTCTTTAAACAAATACTCTTCTCAAGGCTTTTAAAAATCTACAAAATTTCAACTGGAGTCAGACAGAGTGCCATCAGCCCAAAGGAATACAGTCTTCAAAATCTGAGACAGGGTCAACAAGCCTTTCTCCTCATAACGGAGAGTAGTAAGAATAGCATACAACAGAAGGGATGACTTTAAGACTTTGGGAACAACAATTAGTAACTGCATTAGTCAAAGTTCACCAGTGAAACAGAACTAATAGGATATATGTAGAGACAGATTTATTTTAAGGAATTGGCTCTCATGAGTGTAGGGGCTGGCATGTCTAAAATCTATAGGACAAACTGAAGACTAGAAATTTGTGCAGGAAGCATTATTCTCAATGGGGAAAAGCTGGAAGCCTTTCCCTTAAGATCAGGAACACGACAAGGATGC
>NC_048228.1:67906719-68007252 GCF_002007445.2 Ailuropoda melanoleuca | reverse complement strand
CCATCGGAATCTGGGGATGTACTGTATGGTGATTAACATAATATAATAAAATAAAATAAAATAAAAAAGAAATTTGTGCAGGAGTTGATGTTGTAGTCTTGAGTCCAAACACTAGAAACTCAGGCAGGAGGCAGAATTCTTCCCTGTTCAGGGATCTCAGTCTATAATGTTAAGGCCTTCAAATAATTAGATGAGGCCCACCCACCTAATGAAGGGTGATCTGCTTTATTCAAAAACTTTAAATTTAACTTTTATGTATGCTTAATAAGTAATAATGGAAAAAATATACACCAAAATATTAGCAGGAATAACGTCTGAGTAGTGAGATTATAAAGTTTCATTGTTGTGTCTTATTTTGCTTTGCTGTTAGCTTGTCTGTACTTTCTGTTTTCTACAATGATATGTATTGCTTTTATGAGGAAGAAAAAATTTTTAAAAAATTAAAGTTGAAAATATCAAGTAAAAAAATGATTTGCCTGTATATCATCAACACAATTCAGACTGGTGCTCGTCAACTGATCTCTGTTTGGTAGTAATAGTATCTGTAACACCAATTATAAGGATGATAACAATAAGTACTTTATAACAAACTATACAAATGGTCCCTCTATTAATTGATTGGGCTTCATATGTGTCTCATTGTAAATCAGTTAGCTGGAACTTGGGTTTAGAAATTAATTTAGTGTGAATTTAGTTGACATGAATCAATCTCCCTTGGTCACTTATAACTGGGAAGAAAATCAAATTTCTGAATCTGCAAAATTAAAAAACCCATATGATTATGTCTTGATTATCTTATTGTATGATCCGTCAAGTTTGACAAAGATACGAGATAACTACATAAGATAATGGCAGTCTCTTCCCACAAAAAAACTAGATTCATGAATAGATTATTTCCATTTTTAAAGTGTTTGTCTTTTCATAACTTTTTCTTAAGTTGTTGGTATTATCACTTACTGTTGGAAAATACTAGCAGCTGACAAAATGAATGATAAAATAGCAAGCAAATATTAATAAACACCAATTCATTTAATAACCCATTGTTACTTCTTCACAGACAACAGTGTTTTAGATTTTGCATAATTTCAGGGCCTCCAGGAAACAGGACCTCCAGGAAGCAGAATTAGAAATATAATAAATAGGTGTATTGGGGTAAATGCTCATGAAGGACAAAGGGGAGAAGGAGCAGGAGCAGGCCAAGAGAAACTCCAGACCATGTTTCTGGTCTGACACCTATGACAGGAGAGGGGGAAGGACTTGGTAGCAAGAGCCTCAGACTGCAGTGACCTCTGTGAAAGTCTCAGCCAGACTCATAGGGAAGCTCAGAGTTTGCCCATTGCCCGTTGAGACAGCCTGTTGGGAAATTTGCCCACTGAGAAGTTCCAAGTTGAAAGAGAAATGGCCCAGCTCTAGTATCTCTGTCATGCCCATTGGCTGGGACTTGGCTTTGGCATGAGTGCTGGAGCTGACCCCAAATGCGCAACAGTTATGGCTCACTGCTTTCCTCACAGAAGGTTCTATCTTGAAGGGAGATCTGGGTGGCATGCTTGGATCACTGTCACAGGTTGATTTTTTAATTTTTTACATTAGATTTATTTTTTGCTACTAAAATTGTTCTTAGTTCCTATGATGGAAGCAAATATAGCACTCTTTCCCCCATGTTTCAAAAAAAGCATAGTGTTCCTAATTGCAATCTACAAAGACTGTGATTTCCAGGTGTTCCCACTTTAACAATTTGAGACCCATTTCTGCTTTGGGCTCAGAAGATTTGGACACCATCACTTTCTACCTGCATTGCCTTGAGCAAGATACCTGACCTTGCTGAACCTAAATTTCCTTATCTGTAAAGTGGGAATATCCATGCCTAGCCCCAGAGGACTGTCTTAAAGATTAAATTCAATAACGTATGTGCAAATCCCTGGCATAGAAAAAGAGCCTGATAACAGGTACTATCCCATCTAGCTTGTCAACATTACCTTACTTTACCTGGACAAGTTATCTAATTCATAAGCCTCAATTTCCTCATCTATAACATAGAGTAATATAATTCCCTGTGGCACTGGATTATTGAAATAATTAGATTAAATAATACAAATAGAGCATTTATTCCATACCTGACATGCCATAAACCCTCAATAAATGTTACTGATTAGAATTATTTGCTATATTGGGGCGCCTGGGTGGCTCAGTCGTTAAGCGTCTGCCTTTGGCTCAGGGCACGATCCCGGCGTTCTGGGATCAAGGCCCACATCAGCCTCCTCCGCTGGAAGCCTGCTTCTTCCTCTCCTACTCCCCCTGGTTGTGTTCCCTCTCTCTCTGGCTGTCTCTCTCTCTGTCAAATAAATAAATGAATAAAATCTTAAAAAAAAAAAACCTATTTGCTATAAGCACATTCATTCATTTTAATTTTGAAATTCAGACAATTTATTTCCTATTCTATGGCAATCCTAGTTTCATAGGAACTAATAATATCTCAATTGTTATTATTCTCAAATTGACATCTCCTTTGAAGTAAGTACACACAAACACCACTACTTATTGAAGATGACCCAGTATTGTATGATAATAACTAGGCTAAGATAACAATCAGTTTTACTTTATTGAACATACACTTTCAAATTTGCTCTTCTGATACAAAGACATGCTTGGATTTTTCCACATGTTAGTCATGGATTATTACTAACACCATTAAAAATAATAACAATGATTAAATAATAATGATTATAATGACATAATTTTTACCTAAAAGCCTCAATTTTTTAGGTATTTTTTCTTAGTTTCAAAGCTTCAGCTGGACATTTAAAATGTAAATTGGATTCATTTTTCCTTCTGTTCATCCATCAATTTTTTGTCCCTGACAGTTTATCACTTGAAACTTCATAGAGTTAGGGACAGGAAAATATTGAGGGGGTGATGATTTAAAATAAGGAAAGACTACAGAAATATGTATTCTATATCCATTCATCTGTCGATGGACATGTGGGCTTTTTCCATATTTTACAATGGAATATTACTCAGCCATCAAAAAGAATGAAATCTAACCATTTGCAGTGACATGGATGGAACTAGAGGGTTATGCTAAGTGAAATAAGTCAATCAGAGAAAGATAATTATCATCTGATTTCACTCATATGTGGAATTTAAGAAACAAAACAGATGACCATAGGGGAAGGGAGAGAAAAACAAAATAAGAAAAAAAGCAAATAAATAAGCCTGCCACTTCCCCTGCTTGTGCCTTCTCCCTCTGACAAATAAATAAATTAAGTCTTTAAAAAAAATCTGTGACTCAAAATCTAGATTTTCAAGATTTTTATTCAAAATGTATAATTTTCCACCATCACAGATCACCAAGAATTCAAAAATATTGATCACCTTTGACAATCGGAGAGATAAGCCATAAGGGACTCTTAACAATAGGAAACAACTGAGGGTTGCAGGAGGGAAGGCAGGTAGCGGGATGGGGTAACAGGGTGATGGACATTAAGGAGGACACATGATGTAATGAGCACTGGGTGTTATATGCAACTGCTGAATCACTAAACTCTACCCTAAAACTAATAATACACTATATGTTAATTAATTGAATTTAAATTTTAAAAAAAGAAATATATATTCTATAATTCCTTGAAAGTAAGATGGGAATGAAAAAAGAGATGGCATTCGAAGCTTCCAAAGGCAGAACTACAAACTCTCACCTTGACCACCGAGTACTGGAAAATGAAAGATGGTCATAGATAAGCCAAGATTTTTTTTCTATACATCCACAGATTGAAAATTCCAGATTTCACAAGTCTGGTACACTAGACTAGGTGAGTCTCTAGACTGTGGATGGGAAGCCTTTCTTTCAAATTTGAGGGGAAGAAAAAAAAAGGAAATCTCATTGTTGATTTTAAGCTCTTGGGTAAAATTGTCAAACATGCTTGTTCCTAATAAGGAAACCAATTTGATTAAAAGTGCATTAAGACTACAAGCTCTTTTCTCCTAGAGCCAAAAAGCAGATACCCCTCAGTGAGTAACAATTTTTCCATTCTAATCAACAGAGCTTAATTACAGGAATTAACTCACTCAGTCTTTATTAAATTAGTTATTGATTCAGAAATCTATGACTTGGGACACCTGGGTGGCTCAGTCAGGTGAGCATCTGCCCTCGGCTCAGGTCATGATCCTGGGGTCCTGGGATCAAGTCCCACATTGGGCTCCTTGCTCAGTGGGGAGCCTGCTTCTCCCTCTGCCTGTCACTCCTCCTGCTTGTGTGCTCTTGCTCTCTCTCTGACAAATAAATAAGTAAAATCTTTTTAAAAATCTATGACTCAAAATCTAGACTTTCAAGATTTTTATTCAAAATGTATAATTTTCTACCAACACAGATCACCAAGAATTCAAAAATATTGATCACCTTTGACAAAGATGCAATAGAACTATATTACCAAGCATAGATCATTTTTCATGAACTAAGAGTCAGGACCCAGCTTTCAATCGAGGCCACAATCCATGAAATTCAGTTTACCAAGTCCTCTCTCGCAGATATGGAGGCAACTCACTAGCAAAAAAAAATAGGCTTTGTCTCCCAGAAGTGAAAAGGGAAAAAAAAGAAGCAGCTAGAACTGCAGAGGTTGATACAATTTTAAAACACAAACAAAACTCCTGATAGAAATCAACTTGATGGGGAGGGGAGGTTAAGATGGCGGAGGAGTAGGGGACCCCTTTTTCAGCCTCCCCTGAGTTGAGCTGGATAGGTACCAGACCAGCAGGAACATCCACGGAATCAGCCTGAGATGCAGGAAGATACATCTGGATCTCTACAAATGAACATCTCCAGCGCTGAGTATCGAGGTACGAAGCGGGGAGCCATGAAACCGCGCACAGATATCAGAAGCTAAACAGAAGGGGGAGGGAGCCGCCGTGTCAGGGCGCCGGGAAGCGGTAGCCACCTGCAAGGGGGAGTGGACAGACCGCGGACCCGCACGCTTGAGACAGCAGGCTGAGAAGGGAGCTCCGGGAGCGCACGCGGGACGGCTGGCGGTTGGCGGGCCACCTGCACGGGGGAGCAGGCGGACTCGCGGACGGCACCCGCGAGACAACAGACTTAGAACGCGAGCTCCAGGAGCGCGCGCGCAGGGCGGCTGGCGGGCCACCTGCACCGGGGAGCGGGCGGACCGCGGACCCGCACTCTGGAAACGGCAGACTGAGTCCGTGAGCCGGGAGCGTGCACCACCAAGCATCTCACGGAGCTCCGGAGCTCCGGTGTGCTCACTGGATCGAGGCTGAGACCGGGAGCTCCGGGAGCGTCCGCGGGGCGGCTGGCGGCTGGAGGGCCACCTGCACGGGGGAGCAGGCGGACTCGCAGTCAGCACCCACGAGACACCAGACTGAGACGGGGAGCTCCGGGAGCCCGCGCGGGGCGGCTGGCGACTGGCGGGGTTGGAAACACAAAGGACAGAGACGTGCCGGCCCTGGAAGTGAGGGCTGGGACGCCGGGTGTGGGGCGCACAGCCCGGGATGCTGCAGGGTTGAGCAGCACCAACAGAAACAGAGTTAAAGTGGCCAGAACATCAGTGGAGAACGATCCGCGATCCCTCTGTTCTGAGACAGAGGCTGAATTTCAGCCGCTGCTGCTCTCTCAGAAGAGGCATAGCAAACCGCCAGGGAAAGCCGCCAGAGAACAAAAGCCCGGAAATACCGGCTCACAGGGTGCCCATCCCCATCCCCCCTCGCAAGGGACACAGAGACTCTACCCAAACAGGGTTTTCTGAGTACCTGCAGGCAGGCCCCTCCCCCAGAAGGCAGGCTGAAAAATCAAGAAGCCCACAACCCGGAGCGCCTGAGTGGCGCAGTCACCAAGCACCTGTCTTCGGATTAGGGTGTGATCACACGTTCCGGAAAGGAATCCCTCATCGGGCTTCTCCACCGGGAGCCTGCTTCTTCCTCTCCCACTCCTCTGCTTGGGTTCCCTTTCTTGCTGACTGTCTCTCTCTCTCTCAAATAAATAAATAAACTCTTTAAGGAAGAAGCCCACATCCCTAAGATCTCTATAAAACAAGGGCGCACGGCCTGGGTCCCAGTCAACACTTGGGCTCTGGACAACCCTGCAATCTCTCTTCATCAGAATGACGAGAAGGAGAAGTCCCCCCCAGCAAAGAAAAGATAATGAGTCTGTGGCCTCTGCCACAGAATTGGCCTCGGCCACAGAATTAATACATATGGATGTATCCCAATTATCAGAAATGGAATTCAGAGCAACAATGGTCAAGATGATGAGTAAACTTGAAAAAAGCATCAGAGAAAGCGTTGCTGAGAATATAGAATCCCTAAGGGCAGAAATGAGAGCGAATCTGACAGAAATTAAAAATTCTATGAGCCAAATGCAGTCAAAACTAGAGGCTCTGACGGCCAGGGTCACCGAGGCAGAGGAACGCGTTAGCGAATTGGAGGATGGGTTAGTAGAAGAAAAAACGAAAATAGAAGCTGGTCTTAAAAAAATCCACGCCCACGAATGTAGATTACGGGAGATTACTGACTCTATGAAACGATCCAATGTCAGAATCATCGGCATCCCTGAAGGGGTGGAGAAAAACAGAGGTCTAGAAGAGATATTTGAACAAATTGTAGCTGAAAACTTCCCTAATCTAGCAAGGGAAACAAGCATTCGTGTCCAAGAGGCAGAGAGGACCCCATCCAAGCTCAACCAGGACAAACCTACGCCACGGCATGTCATAGTGCAATTCGCAAATATTAGATCCAAGGATACAGTATTGAAAGCGGCCAGGGCAAAGAAATTTCTCACGTACCAAGGCAAAGGTATCAGGATTACGTCAGACCTGTCTACAGAGACCTGGAATGAGAGAAAGGCTTGGGGGGGCATTTTTAAAGCTCTTTCAGAGAAAAACATGCAGCCAAGGATCCTTTATCCAGCAAAGCTGTCATTCAGAATTGATGGAGAAATAAAGACGTTCCAAAATCGCCAATCATTAACCAATTTCGTAACCACGAAACCAGCCCTACAGGAGATATTAAGGGGGGCTCTATAAAGGTAAAAAGGCCCCAAGAGTGATACAGAGCAGCAAGTCACAACCGATACAAAGACTTTAAAGAGAAATGGCATCATTAAAATCATATCTGTCAATAATCTCTATCAATCTAAATGGCTTAAACTCTCCCATAAAACGCCACAGGGTTGCAGATTGGATAAAAAGACATGACCCATCCATTTGCTGTCTACAAGAGACTCATTTTGAACCCAAAGATGCATTCAGACTTAGAGTAAGGGGATGGAGTACCATCTTCCACGCAAATGGACCTCAAAAGAAAGCTGGAGTAGCAATTCTCATATCAGATAGACTGGATTTTAAACTAGAGGCCATAGAGAGAGATACAGAAGGGCACTATATTATTCTTAAAGGAAGTATTCAACAAGTGGATATGACAATTATTAATATATATGCCCCCAACAGGGGAGCAGCAAGATACACAAGCCAACTCTTAACCAAAATAAAGAGACATATAGATAAGAACACAGTAATAGTAGGGGACCTCAACACCCCACTATCAGAAATAGACAGAACACCCTGGCAAAAACTAAGCAAAGAATCAAAGGCTTTGAATGCCATACTCGACGAGTTGGACCTCATAGATATATATAGAACACTACACCCCAGAACCAAAGAATACTCATTCTATTCAAATGCCCATGGAACATTCTCAAGAATAGATCATGCTCTGGGACACAAAACAGGTCTCAGCCAATACCAAAAGATTGAAATTATCCCCTGCATATTCTCAGACCACAACGCTCTGAAATTGGAACTCAACCACAAGGAAAAACCTGGAAGAAACTCAAACACTTGGAGGCTAAGAACCATCCTGCTCAAGAATGACTCGATAAACCAGGAAATCAAAAAACAAATTAAACAATTTATGGAGACCAACGAGAATGAATACACAACGGTCCAAAACCTATGGGATACTGCAAAGGCAGTCCTAAGGGGGAAATACATAGCCATCCAAGCCTCACTCAAAAGAATAGAAAAATCTAAAATGCAGTTTCTATATTCTCACCTCAAGAAACTGGAACAGCAACAGAGGGACAGGCCTAACCCACTGACAAGGAAGGAGTTGACCAAGATTAGAGCAGAAATCAATGAATTAGAGACCAGAACCACAGTAGAGCAGATCAACAGGACTAGAAGCTGGTTCTTTGAGAGAATCCATAAAATTGATAGACCACTGGCAAAACTTGTCCAAAAACAAAGAGAAAGGACTGAGATTATTAAAATTATGACTGAAAAGGGAGAGGTCACGACCAGCACCATTGAAATTGCAAGGATTATTAGAAACTTTTATCAACAGCTATATGCCAAAAAACTAAACAATCTGGAAGAGATGGAGGCCTTCCTGGAAACCTATAAACTACCAAGACTGAAACAGGAAGAAATAGATTTCTTAAATAGGCCAATTAACTATGAAGAAATTGAGTCAGTGATAAACAACCTTCCAAATAATAAAACTCCAGGCCCAGACGGTTTTCCTGGGGAATTCTACCAAACATTCAAAGAAGAAATAATACCTATTCTCCTAAAGCTATTTCAAAAAATAGAAACAGAAGGAAAGCTACCAAACTCATTCTATGAGGCTAATATTACCTTGATCCCCAAACCAGGCAAAGACCCCCTCAAAAAGGAGAATTACAGACCGATTTCTCTAATGAATATGGATGCCAAAATCCTCAACAAGATCCTTGCTAATAGAATCCAACAGTACATTAAAAGGATTATCCATCATGACCAAGTGGGATTCATACCTGGGATGCAAGCATGGTTCAACACTCGCAAATCAATCAATGTGATACATCATATCAACAAGAAAAGACTCAAGAACCATATGATCCTCTCAATTGATGCAGAAAAAGCATTTGACAAAATACAGCATCCTTTCCTGATTAAAACCCTTCAGAGTGTAGGAATAGAGGGTACATTTCTCAATCTCATAAAAGCCATCTATGAAAAGCCTACTGCAAGCATTATTCTCAATGGGGAAAAGCTGGAAGCCTTTCCCTTAAGATCAGGAACACGACAAGGATGCCCACTCTCGCCACTATTATTCAACATAGTACTAGAAGTCCTTGCAACAGCAATCAGAAGACAAAAAGGGATCAAAGGTATCCAAATCGGCAAAGAAGAAGTCAAACTGTCTCTCTTTGCAGATGACATGATACTCTATATGGAAAACCCAAAGGAATCCACTCCCAAACTATTAGAAGTTATAGAACAATTCAGTAAGGTGGCAGGATACAAAATCAATGCCCAGAAATCAGTTGCATTTCTATACACGAATAACGAGACTGAAGAAAGAGAAATTAGGGAATCCATCCCATTTACAATAACACCAAAAACCATGCGTTACCTTGGAATTAACTTAACCAGAGACGTAAAGGACCTATATGCTAGAAACTATAGATCACTTTTGAAAGATATTGAGGAAGACATAAAAAGATGGAAAAATATTCCATGCTCATGGATTGGAAGAATTAACATAGTTAAAATGTCCATACTACCCAGAGCAATCTACACTTTCAATGCTATCCCGATCAAAATACCGAGGACATTTTTCAAAGAACTGGAACAAATAGTCCTTAAATTTGTATGGAACCAGAAAAGGCCCCGAATCTCCAAGGAACTGTTGAAAAGGAAAAACAAAGCTGGGGGCATCACAATGCCGGATTTCGAGCTGTACTACAAAGCTGTGATCACAAAGACAGCATGGTACTGGCACAAAAACAGACACATCGACCAATGGAACAGAATAGAGAACCCAGAAATGGACCCTCGGCTCTTTGGGCAACTAATCTTTGATAAAGCAGGAAAAAACATCCGGTGGAAAAAAGACAGTCTCTTCAATAAATGGTGCTGGGAAAATTGGACAGCTACATGCAAAAGAATGAAACTTGACCACTCTCTCACACCATACACAAAAATAAACTCCAAATGGATGAAAGACCTCAATGTGAGACAGGAATCCATCAAAATTCTAGAGGAGAACATAGGCAACAACTTCTATGACATCGGCCAGAGCAACCTTTTTCACGACACATCTCCAAAGGCAAGAGAAATAAAAGATAAAATGAACTTATGGGACTTTATCAGGATAAAGAGCTTCTGCACAGCCAAGGAAACAGTCAAAAAAACTAAGAGACAGCCCACGGAATGGGAGAATATATTTGCAAAGGACACCACAGATAAAGGACTGGTATCCAAGATCTACAAAGAACTTCTCAAACTCAATACACGAGAAACAAATAAACAAATCATAAAATGGGCAGAAGATATGAACAGACACTTTTCCAATGAAGACATACAAATGGCTAACAGACACATGAAAAAATGTTCAAAATCATTAGCCATCAGGGAAATTCAAATCAAAACCACACTGAGATACCACCTTACGCCAGTTAGAATGGCAAAGATAGACAAGGCAAGAAACAACAATTGTTGGAGAGGATGTGGAGAAAGGGGATCCCTCCTACATTGTTGGTGGGAATGCAAGTTGGTACAGCCACTCTGGAAAACAGTGTGGAGGTCCCTTAAAAAGTTAAAAATTGAACTACCCTATGACCCAGCCATTGCACTACTGGGTGTTTACCCCAAAGATACAGACGTAGTAAAGAGAAGGGCCATATGCACCCCAATGTTCATAGCTGCATTGTCCACAATAGCCAAATCATGGAAGGAGCCGAGATGCCCTTCAACAGATGACTGGATTAAGAAGCTGTGGTCCATATATACAATGGAATATTACTCAGCTATCAGAAAGAACGAATTCTCAACATTTGCTGCAACATGGACGGCACTGGAGGAGATAATGCTAAGTGAAATAAGTCAAGCAGAGAAAGACAATTATCATATGATTTCTCTCATCTATGGAACATAAGAACTAGGATGATCGGTAGGGGAAGAAAGGGATAAAGAAAGGGGGGGTAATCAGAAGGGGGAATGAAACATGAGAGACTATGGACTATGAGAAACAAACTGAAGACTTCAGAGGGGAGGGGGTGGGGGGAATGGGATAGACTGGTGATGGGTAGTAAGGAAGGCACGTATTGCATGGTGCACTGGGTGTTATATGCAACTAATGAAGCATTAAACTGTACATCGGAATCTGGGGATGTACTGTATGGTGATTAACATAATATAATAAAATTTAAAAAAATAAAAAAAAAAAGAAATCAACTTGATGAACCGAGGAAGCCACAGATGGTTTGAGCAATTAGCAGATGTGCATCATTTCTTCATTCCATTATCAGGCATTTATTATGTGCCTTCTGTATGCCAAGCTCACTGGAAGCTGAACAGGATTAGCCATACTGCAATTTCAGGCAGCCAAGAAATCATCACACAAGCAACAAGTGTAATACCAGTTACAAGTCTGATTCCTTTTTTTTACTTTTTTAAATTTCTTATTTAATTTTTTTAAAAATTTTATTTATTTATTTGTCTGAGAGAGAGAGAGAGAGAGAGAGAGCACACAAGCAGGGGGAGGGAGAAGCAGGCCCCCAGCTGAGCAAAGAGCCCGATGCAAGACTCGATCCCAGGAGCCTGGAATCATGACCTGAGCTGAAGGCAGATGCTTAACTGAACCATCCAGGCATCCCACAAGTCTGATTCCTAATAACTGGGCCCCCTCTACGAAAAAGGGACTTCTGCTATCAAGTGACTCAGAAAATAGGTCCCCCCACCCCGCCTCGATATTGCAGATGAAAAATTTACTTCAAGACTTTGATGGCTTAGATTCTTTTCAGGTACATATTAAAGACCTAAACTAGGTATTTTTTGTATTAAGTTTTTTAAAAAGCTAAGTGAAATATAGCAATATCTCTCCCTATCTATCTCACTTCTACATACAGATTCTTAGTTTGCATACAATTCCCAACATAAGTCACTTGACACGCTCTTCTAAAATACACCTTGATATAAAATGAGTGCAAAAATAGTGAGAGATGGAGTTAGGAATACAGCACACTGCTCAGAGAGCTGTTTTAATGCAATTTTGTTATTGAAGCTTGGAATCTAAAATATGAGTATGAGAGGAGATAGGATTCATGGTGGTCATGTACCGAGGTCCCTGCTCACCCTCCCCAGTATTAACATAACCACAGGAGTGGTAAAGCCATAGAAAAATGTTTGCTATTCTGAAAAGCTTCATTTGTGCTGACATTTCAACAAACCCCAGTATATGTTTGGTTCCCTTTTATAAAAACAGCATAATGCTTTCGGCCACAAGTCATTAAAAGACCATGGAGGACAATGTAGGTGTCAATTTTCATTTTCATCTCAACAACCCTCATTTCTGTCATCTTTAATCATACATCAATTACCTACTCAGTTTCCTCCGCCCTTCAAGTAAGAAAAGCAATTCCTTGGAGGAGACTGAAGGAAAAGCAACTGATAGGATGTTTGAAAAAGAGGTTAAAATGGATGAATCGAAGGTTCATGTCCCCTCAACCCAAAAAATGATCAGGCCAACTTAGAAAATAATCTGCCCTTCACTTGAAATCTGTGGCAGACTAGAACAAGGCAGCTTTGCCAGAAAGTTTGCATGACTTGGCTTCCAGGCAATTTGGTAGGTTAGGACCAGTGGAAAAGAGACCAAAACAAAAATAAAGAAAAATGTTAATAAATGATTGTGTTTTAGGAGAAACTTTGTTCAGTTTCATAAAACCACTCATTTCAATAATTATTACCATAGCTAACATCTAGTGCTGAGAAATACAAGGCACCATATCAAGCCCTTTACAAAGATCATATTTAATTCTCACAAAAGTCCTATGAAGAATGTACTATTATTATCCCCATTTTCCAGATGAGCACATTGAGATACACAGAAGTGAAGGAATTTGCACAAAGTCAAGAAGCTAGTAAGTTCCAGATTCTAACTCCAAAGTCCTAATGGTCAGCAATAGTCTGGGAGTCTGGCCTCTTCCCAGAGGAATTGTTCCAATTATCTATTGCTGTGTACAAACCACCCCCAAAATTTAGTGACTTAAAACTCTTATTTGCTCTTCTCTCTCAGGGTTCTGTGACTTGAGTGAGCTCAGTGAGGCAGTTCTTGCAGGTTCACACAGTTGCAATAATATGATGGCTGGGCCAAAAGCTGTCTGAGGGCATGAATGGGCTGGGCTGGGTGTCCAAGATGGCACATTTACATGGCTGTCCAGTGATGCTGGCGCCAGGTACACGCCCAGATGGGGACGTCAACTACAGTGCCAATACATGGCCACCTGTGTGACATGTGTTTCTCATAGCACAGCCCCAGTTTCCAAGAAGGAGTGTTCTGAGAAAGGAGTGTCCTAAGAGCAAGCATTCCAAGAGACCCAAGCAGAGGTTATAAGGTTTATGACCTAGTCTCATAAGTCATGTCATATCACCTCCACCAAATTCTATTGGTCAATAGTGAGTCCCAGCCACAGCCAGGTTCAAGGGGAGGAGACTATAAAAAAGCATGAATTCCAAGAGATGTTGGGTTGATCTCTGGAGACCCACTACCGTAGTCATATCTGTAAAGTACAAATTTTTATGCTCCCCTTTGAGAAGAAGCCAGAGAAGGGAATTCATCCGCACACAGCTCTGGGAATGGAGAAATTCTAACAAAGATGTTAACCTAAGGACATTACTAAGAGGCAGATCTGAAAACAATGACAAGAAAAGCAAATGCTAGTTAAAGACCTAAATTTAAATTTAATCCTACTACATGATCTGTGCAGAAATAACCACTTATTGCACAGAAATAATGAAATCCTCAGCATCTTCTCCAAAGCACTGCCCAAAACATAGTCCTCTGAAGGCCTAATACATTTTGTGGAATACATGTGATTTCTTCTTTTTTTACTTATCCTTCCTTTATATATCATACTAATTAGAGACATTATGGCATAAGCAGAAAGGTGGTGGTGAGCTCTGGAATCAAACAGGCCTGAATTCAAATTCAGACTCCATCAGTACTCTGAGTCCTTAGGTAAAACTTGAATTTTTCTGACATTCTGTTTCTTCATCTGAATAACGGAAATAATAATACCTGCATCTATAACTGAGTGTATGTGTGTCTCTGTGTGTTATTTACATACATAGTCATTATATATTCAATTGAATATTCAAATCAAATACATACACATATTCATTTTTCTCTACAGCTCACAGTAGCTAATAGAAAAAAAAAACAAGTCATGGTCAGGCTTCATTTTATAAAGAAGGACACCAAGAAAGAATTAAAGAAACTAGTAAGAACTTCAGCAGAGCAGCAGCCTCAAAGCTCTAGCCCTTGGAGACTGTCCATGGTCCACTTTGCTCTGTAGTGGGATGTCTACCCAGCCAGGTCCTGTATCTAGGAATATATGATTCTAAAAATTCTAAATCTAGGCAGGAAGACTGTGTGAGGCAGGAATAGAAAGGAGAGAAAAGGCATAGCACAAAGATGGCTTTCATTACACAGTACCTGCCTCAGAATAGATAAACTAATTCTTGTTGAGGGGTAAGGCACATGATTGGATGAGTAGATAAATGGATGGATAGACAGATGGCTTTTAGTTGCAAACCTTTTACTTCGTGGTGGCATCAGGAGATGGACTCCCACTTCCACCTCAAGAAGTTCCTAGCCATTCCATACTCCTTAAACAGAAATAGAACAAAAGACCATGTCGCCCTTCCCTGCAAATATTCTTTCCACCTCAGTTTGTTCTCTCAATGCATATTTTCCTCTTTTCTCCATCACCTGCCATAGAATATTTAAGGAGAGAGATCAATGGCCAAGGCCAATTCTGTGCACTTTTAGCCTATGAGGGGGGTGCATCCCTTTCCTCTCTGTTTAATTTTGAAAACATGGTCCTATCCTTCAGTTTCTATATCTAGTGTCAGGAGAAGTGTCCAGATTCCGGAAGTTTCCCCCAGCAGGGTGCTCCTATGTCAGAGGAGGTTGTGTAGGACTTTTCCTGTTGCCCTGGAAAAGGGACTAGGGCTCCTGGCTGAGTACAAAGAGGCTAAATACCATCATACTCTGAAGTGAGCCACAACAAAGGACTTTCTGAAAATCAGCAGAACCAGCCCTACTATCATCACCACCACCTCAACCACCCCCCTCTGCACACATAAAACCTTTTTCAATGTAATTTAAGAAGGAAAGAGAGAGGATAAAGAGTTGGAATTAAGAGCTACCAACCTCATGGGTCCTTGGAAAGAGATATTTCTGTACAGGACTGAAGGTGTATGCTTCCTTAACTTCACAAAGCCAAGAGATGGGCAGGATTGCAGAAAAATCACTTTTAGAGACTAAGGGTGTCTGAAAAAGAAGAAACTGGCATCTCACTCTTGGATGGATGCCCACTGAATTATACAATCTGAAGGTCCCATACTGGGGTTGTTATCCAAGTGGAATGTAGTAAGAGGTCTTCTAGGAGATCTTGGAATGCTCTTCCTAGATTTGGGGGCCATCCATGAATGTAGAGCTTGGTTCCTGCTGCTTGTCTAGAGATTTATGAAGGCAGACTCCTTGCTGAATAGCACTGAGAAGAAAATGGAAACGATATCTATCAGAGGATTCACAAAAGGGCTCCAGTAGCTCCCTAAGCTACCATATGGGACCTGGAGTTAGAAGAACATAAAGTTAGAGGGAGAAGCAGAATTTGGGGGTTGCCCAAGGGACTATCAGGCAAAGGGAAGTGAACCCTCCTTTTACCCTGGGGCTACCCCTTCCCCCAGAGAAAGTACAGGAGGCATGGATCACTGGTGGGGACAAAGGAAGACACACCTACTCTCAAAGATGGTCCTCAGCAATAGAGAGGTCCAGAGGAAGATAAACATCCATCAGGACTTCCAGTCACATTGTCTATACGGACATCACCACACTAGCGGCAGAAAGATCCAGATGAAACAAGACCCAAAGGACAATCTGGGATTCCTTCCTACCACTGATTCAGGCCCATAAATCTAGTAAGATCTTGCTCCTCCATCCCTTCTCCATGGCCCCAATCTAGGGTGGTTCCAATGGTACTCCACAGGGCAGAATGGTCCCCCTAGGAGCTGTTTGGAGAAGTGGGAAAGAGGTTGGTTCTCATAAAGATGAACATGCTATGGGGATTTTTATTGGGGATGGAGGGGAAGAAATGTCAAATATTCAGAAAAGTACAGAACATTTCCACTCTGAGTATCATCCCACCCAAAATGACAATAGCACTCCCCATGGGGAAACATACCGGTAGAGTCAGGAGAGGGAGGATGTCTGTATCTCTAGGTAGACTATTTCTCCTCCATCCCCCACCTCTTGCTCATCACCTCCCTCTCTGTTCCAAAGTGCTAGGTCTGAGGAAAAGTGAAAAGGTGGGACACCTGGGTGGCTCCATCGGTTAAGCATCTGCCTTCGGCTCAGGTTACGAGTCTAGGGTCCTGGGATCGAGTCCTGCATTGGGCTCCTTGCTCAGCGGGGAGCCTGCTTCTGTCTCTGCCTGCCACTCCGCCTGCTTGTGCACTCTCTCTCTCTCTGACAAATAAATAAATAAAATCTTTTTAAAAAAGTGGGGGGGAAGGCAGTTTATACATTACTGCCCCAGATTTCCCAGGCCTCAGGTCAAACCCATGGTTTAGATGAAGTAGGAGATTAGATTTAAATTGAGTCTGAGATGGACTTTTTAAACAAGAATGGACTGAAATTTTTATAAGTGAAAGAAAGCAGAAAGTTATGGAAACTGTCAGAGATGTTAAAGAGTGGAAAATGGGAATTCAGTTGAACACTATAGAAATCAATAATTGGAGGTGCTCCTGGGTGGCTCAGTCAGTTAAGCATCTAACTCTAGGTTTCAGCTCAGGTCATGATCTTGTTTCAGCTCAGGTCGTGATCTTGTGGTCGTGGGATCAAGCCCCAAGCTGGGCTCCACACTTAGTGCAGAGTCTGTTTCAGATTCTTTCTCTCTCCCCCTCTGCCCCTCCCTGCTCAGTCTCTCTCTCTCTCTCTCTGAAATAAACAAAATCTTAAAACAAAAAAATCAATAAGTGGAGAAAATACAAACATTTCATGTTTATGCCCCACGTACTTAAAACCCCTCAGTTACCTCCTCCATAAAGGGGAGTGGGGTCATGGTTTTCAAACACTCCAAGGAAGGAAGGTCACAGAGAATGTTTCTGTCTGCCATACTGACCACTGCAGATAAGCAGCTGCTGCTCACCCTGCTTGGAAACATTACATCCTGTTTCCACCAAGGGCACTGGGTGGAGCCCACAGGCTGCCATCTAGGCCTATGGCAGTCGGATGGGAACTCACTGGAAGCTTAGGAGGGGTCTGGCCATGGGCACAGACACTGCACTCCTACTAAAAGGTGACAATGGGTAATGAAGTGAGTTTTCCTTTCCCCTTGCCATGGCAGGTGCTTGATATCAGAGGCCACTGTTAAATGATCCAAGAGGGAAAATGCCCAGCTCAGGGCAAGTCTGGGGAGCATGTGCCTCTGACACCGCTCACAATTTTCCCTGAGCTTCCATTCTTCCATGCAGGTCTGGGTTGTCTCCACTCACACAAAACACAAATACTCAAATCCCAACTTCCCTTAGGATTCTTCCCAACTCCCTCCCTATCAATCCTTTCATCTACACTTAGAGAAGCACATAATTGGAAAGTGTTCTGGCTAAAACTATATCAGATAACAGCCCACCTAGTAAAAAATACCAGTTGGTATGGACTTTTGGAGGACAATTTAGCAAAATCTATTAAATTTTTAATGTGCTTACCCTCTGACCCAGCAATTCCTCTGGGTATTTATCCTGTGAGTGTGTAATGCACAGCTGTATTCCCAGTGCCTAGAGCCTTAGAATGAATGGTACCAGGTAGAGAGTGGGTGCTCAATAAAAATGTGTTAAATGATGAAATGAATGAATACGTAATTTGAAAAGATAAACTGGCAAGCAGGCTAACACATAAGTTATCACATGACCCAGGTTTATAAAAAGCACAAATTATATTTTTCCTGCCATTTAGAAAACTTTGTAAAACTTTTCAGTTCACAGCACATTATTGGAGGTCCAGAAGTCAACGACATGCTCTCTGTGCACGATCCTTCTGTTACCTTTTTTTATTCTTTTATCTTATTCTTCTATGTCTCTTCCCCCTTTCATATCCTTCACAGCTTCGCTTCCATTTCCTGCCCCACATTCATGTTTATGATAAATGTCCTTGCATCTGGATGTATTATTGAAAGATAAATAACGATTTTACATATGTGTTTTTATTTCCCATAAGCGATATTGCGTATAAATCTTACTCAACTTCTTGCTCTTTACTAGGTTTTTAAGATCAATCCATTTAAACTGTGGATACACTTGTTCGCTGAACTGTGGCTACTGCACAGTATTCTGTACTAGATATTCACTATAAATTACTTACCCATTCCCACTGTGATGGACAAGTCTCTTCCAACTCCCTATCATCACAAACAATGTTGCCAAAAAATATTAAAATGCTCCTATGTTGATTCCTTATACCTGTGCAAGACCTCTGGAGCATACGACCAGAAAAGGGATTGTGGGCGACAGAGAATATGCATCCTTCTCAATTTCACTAAGGAGCACCAGACTGTTCTTCAGAACGACTGCACCAAATCACACTCCCTATCATGTGAGGGTCTCTCTTTCCTCAAATACAGTTATCTGACCAGTGATCAGAATTATCAAACCTCACCATTTTTTGTTAATTTTATCCTCATAATGTGGTATCTTACTGCTTCATCTGCAGTTCTGATTTCAACAAGATTCATGTCCCTTGTACATGGTCTGCTTTTTCGTTAGGAAGATTTTAGAATTTTTTATCTTGGTCTTTGAGAATCTTTATTTTCACTTTAATCTATCTAATTGGTGAGTGTCCTATTCTCAATGATCTTGAAGAATGAATAAATGGCCAAGGTTATCCACACAGTTATAATGGTGAATAGATCTGAGAAGTCATTCATCTTCTATTCAAACTGCTCATGTGATGCCGAAATCCCCTTCTGCAGTATCTCTGTCCACATAAATCCAGTCTCTGTTTGAAATGTCGGAGCAGAATCCTCTCATACTGACGGACATCTCAGCTTGTTGTTCCCATCTTCCTTAGCGTTTGAGTACTTGAGTCAGGTGCAGCACCTGATACACATGGGTCTCAATAAATAAGGGCTTCCTTCCTTCCCTTCTATATGCCTAGTTCCAATGTCTTGGGTGCCAATCCTCATACAGCTCTTTAAGTATCTGAAAACAGCCACCCAGTCTCCCACCGTGTTCCCTTCCTTCAGTTTCATAGCTCCCTTATTGGATTTTCTATACCACTCAACTTCCTGTCGGTTCTCTCAGCAAACAATCTGATTTGGAAGTCTCCTGGTGCCCCTTAAAATGTGGTGGCCAAAAAATGGACCTCCAGGTAAACTCTAAACAGAACAAAGCACAGTGGGCCTATGACTTCCTCCTATTATGCAAAGTAAGGACGCATCCCAGTCTTAGCAGTAGCAGCACCTGATGGCTCACTGAACTTGCAGCCAGCTCAACCCCCCAGGCCTTTTTCACATGAATGCTTGCTTCTACCTGTGGAATTCATTCTGAGAACTGCTTGGATGGCTCAGAATGCAAATTGAAATCTAAATCTGTGGCTCAACCCACCCTTCCAGCGCTCACCTCCAATTTAATTAACTCCTGGCGTTTTCCCCTTTCTTTTCTCCATTCAGCTGCTATATGATTGCTCAGACTTTAGTACTACATAGACCAGGGTTCAAATCCTTCCTTTGTCTCTTCCTAACTCAGTGAACTTGGGAAAGTTATTTGTTCTCTCTGAACTGTTGTTGCTTGATCACCTTGGAAATAATAACCTTCACTTTAAGTATGTGAAGGTCTATGAAGATTAAATAAGATATAAAATTATAAAATGGCTGACACATAGAAGCCTCTCAGCGTGTGAGTTCCTTTCTCCTGACTCCTTGCCTTTTCTGTCTGGACTTCAAAAAGGAAAAGAAAGCACCCAATTCTTCTCAGCTATGTCTAGACTCCTGATTCCCACAACAAAAACTGTCCATCCGCCTTCACATTTCCTCAACTCTGCGCTCTCTGGTACAAAACACATTAACTGATTCAAGATAGTGCGGGAAGAGGTCACGGTGGATCGAGATGTTCCTCTTCCAGATGATATTTAAACTTCACAGAAGTTTCCCAGATTCTCATTGCCTTAATGCTTTGAGGATCAAAGTCAGAATATAGGATACAAAGTCAGGCAAAAAGGATTCTCCCCACCTCAGTGGTTTGATGTTGGCACAGTGTGGCTGTGATATGCCTCAGTGGGAGATGGCAGAGATGGGGGCATCAGACTGAGGAGCCATACCAGTCCAGTGGCTGCCACAGTGGTGAGGAGCTTTGCAGGGCTTGGAAGAGGCCAAGAGCATTCACATCAGACATTGCTTCACGGGCTCCAGCCACCTCTGTGCAATCAGACATCAAGCTCCCCCTGCACATTATCAGAAACCGTAGAGGAGAAGACGGAGGTCTGCAGCAAATGGTGGCTGTGGTCTTTGCCAGACTCCCTTTGGCCCACCTGATTTCAGCATAGCTATGGTGGGCACCCTTGCTTATGACACCAGATTCCAACTCAAGGTCCTGCCAACGTATCTCCAGATTTTCTGCTCCAGACATTTTCTCCAAAAAGCAAGGAAGACAACTGAGCCTGCATGTAGCCATAGCCCAGAAGAGAAAAAGAACTGACACCCCCAGACACAGCCTTCAACTAATGGGGTAACAGACTCAGTGGATAAATAAATGCCCCAGTTTCCTGCCCCATGGAAGAATTATTCTGAGGTGCCTTCTATAAGGTTCTTCAGAGCCAGGTGCTCACTGTAGCAACCAGCCAATAAAATACATTTATTGGATTTTCTTCCTTCCCTGTCTCATCCTCCCTACTTCTTCATTGTGCTTCCTGGGATTATTTTCCCCAAACTACCTGACCCTCGTCTGTCTCTCAGACTCTGCCACTGGAGATATCCAACGAAGGTTTTGATATCAGCTAGAGAAATGGTGAGCTTTTTGGTTCCTGTTAATTTGGCACCACTTTATCTTCAGACTGATGTGCTCTGAGAATACAGAAACTTCTTAAGTGTTACCTGAAACACTTGGTTATTCTCCAACCAGTAAGAGGGTTACAAATGGAATTAACTGCTCTTTCTTCTGTGATCTTCAGCATCTCATATGTGCTTTTAGTACTCATGGAGATGTCAAATAACTTGTCCAAGTTCACACAGCTGGTGAGAGGTAGAGCAGAGATTTGAACCTGTGACCCCAGAGTTTATACTCTTTCCACCAGACCTCCCAGGATGTGAACCAGACCTCCGCCTCCTCCCAGGGCTCCCTGGTCAGGGAATCTGGAGACAAGAGTTTAATTCCTGGCTTGACCACCAAGTAATTTAGGCCAATTTACCTCTTTAAAGGTTTTACTGACTCCACTGAAAATATAACTGTATTTTGAATAGCATCATAAGAACAAAGAAAGAATGAGCTCATGTTTATAAAGTACCATATGAAGCCTAAATATACTTTTATCTTTAGCATATTCTCATATACAGATGAAAATCATACTCAAAAAGGCATTCTAGAACCCCAAACTAAGATTAGGTTTCAATGTCTCCATTTCTTAACCAGCCAGACACCAAATAACATCTTTCCCAACAGCATAGACAATGTTTTTTTGGAGCCTAGAAAATAAATGTCAATACTTGTGGTAATTTCTGAGAATTTAAAAGTGTTAGTCCCAGAATAAATATATATTGGGGAAGGAGGTAATATAACCCAGGCCAATAAATATTCAAGAAAAATGCTCACATAGAAAACATGTGGGAATCTAAGTGTATTGATTCAAAAGGAGGAAAGTAAGTTGATACTCAGATAGGGATGTGATGGTACTTGAACCCAGGACTCCCCTAGCTGCCTGTGACGTGCTGCTCACCATTTCTGGGAAGTCAGGGCCAGACACAAAACTCACACCCTCCCCGTGGGACAGAAATACCCTCCATGTGTCTGAAACAGCCTTCCTTTTACTACCATGATATTTGATAAACTGGAGATTGGTTGCATTAATATGGATGCTACAACCACAGTCATTTCATTCTATGTTCATAGAAATTATTAAATATATCTAGAAACCATAATTAACCATATCTTCCCTGACAGCATCAACCCGTTACTAGATGTATTATTTAAAAGATCATAAATGTTGATAATCCAGGCCTAAAACTTCTCAAACTTTCTCGTGAAGTTTTCAAACTTTCCAACTTCATCAATCCCGCTTCAGCAAGGCCACCCACAGTGTATGCCAAGGACTTGCCACTGTCCTTATTTTCTGAGCCCTCGTGTGAGAGTTAATTTTATGGGTCAACGTAGCTAGGCCATGATACCCAGATATTTGGTCAACTATTATTGTAGATGTCTCTGTGAAGACACTTCGAGATAATATTAACACTTAAACCAGTAGGCTTTGAGTAAAGCAGATTACCTTCTACAACGTGAGGAGGCCTCATCCATTCAGTTGAAGAATACTCACCTTGTGGGAGAAGTCCAGCAGACCACCTTCAGACTCAAACTGCAACCCGTCCCTGGCTCTCTAGCCTGCCAGCCTACCCTGCAAATTTTAGGCCAAGCCCCACAATCATGTGAGCTAGCTCCTTAAAAAGAATCTAGGTAGGTAGTGGATAGATGATAGACAAATCAATCGATTGACCAATCGATCGAAAGATAGACATCCTATTGATTCAGTTTCTCTGAAGAATAATGACTAATACTCCTAGTTAAATCACAGAATTGACCATACTACCAAAGGGACATGAAAAACATTTGCAACGTGGCATGTGGGGTGCCTCCCAACAGCTGCAGATTCGGCCACAGCTATCTCAAATGCAACAGGTCCCAAAATAACAGGCAAGGGTTCAAATTCCGACTGTGCTTCTTGTTAGCTATGTGACTACAGGATGTTACCCAACCTCCTTGAGCCTCAGGGCCCTCGTCCGTCAAAGAATACTAGTACTTACTGCATAAAGTTATCATAAGGATAAAATAAGGTACAACACACGAAACATTTAGAAACACACCTGGCATAGAATGTGAGCTCGTTCGATGTTGTCATAATCCTCTCTCAACCTCTACCTGCTTCTGCTTTCCATCGAATTCTCACCTTAGGTAGGAGCTTCTCAGCAAGACCTAAAAATCTCGTCTTATCTTCATCTTCTCTCTTTCTCTTACCAACTTACTCTCCACCTGAACCTATGGATTCTACACCCCCAGTGTCTTTTCCATCTGTGCTTTATTTACTCTTCATTCTACAGACATCTACTGACCACTATTTCTGGGCCTGACACTGGGTTTGGAAGTGTTGTGAATGTACAAATAAGTAAACAAAGGACTACTATGTAGTGGAGGGGACTTTTCGTTCCCATTCCCCCACCTTTGGTCAGTCTCCAACCTCTTCCTTGGATTACTGATGGAGCTGCCTTAGCAGCTTTCCAATCTCTCACCCTGCAATCCATCCTTCATCTGACACTTCCCAAATTCAGGTCAGTTTGTTTCTCTTGGCCTTGGGAATAAAGTCCACAACTGTCCCTAAACAATGTTTATTTCATCTTCTCCCAATATTATTCTCCACAGTGGGCTTTCTGACATAGAACACTGTGCTCCTAGGTGCTCTGTGACCCTGCGCCTGCAGCTGGTCCTCACTCTGATCACCTGCCCAATGCCTTCCTTGACCTTCCTGGTCAGAAGTAACCATTCTTCCCTCTCATGGTTCTTGTCCTTGCACTTGACATTCCAGCTGTCATTGTTTATGTAGCTGAGCCCTGGCTTGAACCCAGGCCATCTTCACACCAGGATCCAGACAGGGCCTGGGCAAACCTGGAGGGCCCCTAGGGTGGGTCTGCCAAGGTTCTATTGCATGAGGGTCTGAGAAGCCTCCTGGGAAATGAACTCATCCTGAGGGAAAAGAAGGCCAAGTCACACAATCATGTTCCAAGGACAGTCAGCCAGTGTCCAAGGAAGGGATAATTTTGAGTGCAGCATGGTGTCTGTCACTCAGCTTGTCCTTGGCCAAGTTCACAGGGATGCATGCCTGAGTCATTTAGTCACCCATTCGCACTCAACAAACATTTAATGAGCGCCTACTCTGGGTCAGGCTCTATCCTGGGCACTGGGGAGACACAAGCAAGCAAGAGAGACCCATTCCCTGACCTGAAGGGGCTTAACTTGAAGCTTAGTGGGAGCTCTAAAGACAGGGCAACCAAAAAGTGGGCAGTTTTTCTGTGTTTTATTTGTTTATTTTTTTAATAATTTTTTGTAATTTTAATTTTTACATTTATAATTTGTATTCCTGTGTGACTGGGATACCAGAGCGTAACCTCCTTTGTGGTCTATGTGTGAGAATACACCAAGATTAGAGATAAAGGATGCTTTTCCCATGTGATATGAAAGTTGGGGAAAGCCAAGGTGAAAAGTAGCTCAATGGTGCGAGAATGGAGCTGGACCAGCCAGAGCAGAAACAAGATGGCATCGTCGTGCAGAGCATCCGAGCACCTGGGATGACTGGCAACCCGCCTCTGCAGCAGGAGCCCGTGAAAGACAGACACCGTGGGGGCCGGTGAGGCGGCACTGGAAAGGTATATGCCAGGAAGCCCTGCAATTCCTTATGTGTTAGGACCCTATTTCTGCCTCAAGAGAACATGTTAGGGAAACCAGAATTTTTTCATGTCTTGTCCACCAAGCTGTCATATCTGGAAGGCCAGGCACTATGTCATTTTGTTTGGGAAATCAAATCAATAACTAGCCAAAAGTAGGCATGGAACAAAATTTCATTGAATTAAAATGAATATGAAGAAGGTTCATTTAAGTAAATAGAGTATACAGGTGTGTAGAGAAAGAAAGTAAAGAATACTTAGAGTTAGGTGGGGGCTTCCCCCCTCTTATTACAAAGCAAATTTTGCACTTGTTCTTCATTCCACTTTGGAGGCTTAAGGGAGAATTAAAATAAATAGAGTTAGTGTGTTGCTGGTCATTTTATATTAGTTCTTTGTTGTTATTATAATACATTCTCATGATGAAAAAATAAACAGCCTGGTAAAAGGTGGAAAGGTGAAAGTAAGAGTAGATACCATGCAAACACAGGGTACAATGTTAAATGGTGGAATTGAATAGAATTGGATCATTTGGAAACTCCAGAACTATCTTTTTCCTCCCACTTCTCTACACTTCAATCATAATAATTCCATCACCTGGGACAGAGATGGAAACAGGAACAAAGTAATAGGGACTTTCTCACAATCACACAAACTAGTTGGCTTCAAAAATCCAGAGTAGTGTAAGAGTCAGCCTGATTTCTGGACAAAAGGAATTGAACATCACTGGTTCAGCAACCAAAGCTTTGGCCCTTTCTGAAGGCACTCATCACAAATTCCAACCATAACTCGCTGGTGAGAAGGAAGATACTAGCAATAGTCAAGCCACTCAACAGGGACTCCAAGTTCATTTTTCATTCATTGTTTTCTGGGGAAACAACAAAAGAAATTTTTAAATTATAAAGATTGAGTGTGTCTATTTTCACTCTTCATCTGCTCATACCATGATAGAGAAAAAGGGTGTTCTAGTGAAAGCAGAAACAGGAAACAGAAACACTAGACCTGCTTCGCTACTTAGTAGCTGGATGACCTACGGCAAATCATTTAACTTTCTGAGCTGCTGTTTTCTCTTTGGCAAAAAGGAACAATAATTCCTACCCTGCCTAGCTCCCAAAGCTGTGGTAAAGATAGATGAGTTTCCGTTTTTGAAAATTCTCAAGAGGGTTAGAAATGGACAGTATGAAGCCTACATCACTCTAAAATATTATACCAGAGGGTCTCAGATAATCTTTCCCTGTATTTCCCCCCAAATGCTTCACCCAAAACTTAACCCCCACTACGTCCTACTATCACATCATCCTCCTTCTGTCAGGATTCTCTTATTACTGGAAAAGTACCCAACACCCAAGGATCATCAGCACAAGGCCAAGAGATGACTGTCAGCAAGAAAGAAAAGCAGACCAAAGAAACGATGACCACATGAAAGGAAAACATTTTGTTTCCATGGCTTTGCCTCTAAGGTGCATATGAATGTGGGTATACCATAAAAACTCTGGCTGCTAGTGCTAGGGTGGGGGAGGGTGCTGCACAGTGTAACACAGAACACAGAGGGGAACTTGTTCCAAGAAAACCCAAGTGGGTGCAACACACCAGCCCTAGAGCCAGACTACAAGGGTCATTGGATAGTTATGGGACTTTGAGCAAGTCAGAGTCCTTCTGTGCTTCCGTTTCCTCGTCCACGAAAGGAAGATTCTAGTAACGGCACCTACTCCATGAGGCTGTCCTGAGGACTAGGTGAATGAACATGGGTGAGGTACTTAGCACTGTAGCTGAAGCAAGGGAGTGACAGGTGAGTGTTGATGGTGATAAATGGTGATAGTAATGATAACAGCACGGGTGATGGTGGTGGCAGTGATGGTGACAATGGTATGGTGGTGGTTTTGACTACACCTCCCACTTCTCCCACATAAAACCATGAGGCAGGACAGAACAGAGAAAGAAGTGCCCCAGGAAGAGGCAGCAAGCCTCTGCTTTCTACAGAGGGCACACTGAAGGAAACCAGGTGTCCTAGTCCATTCAGGCTGCTATGATAAGAGTACCAGAAACTGGGTGGCTCAAACAACAAACCTTTATTTCTCACACTTCTGGAGCCCGAATGGCCAAGACTGAGGTGCCTGCAGTTTCGGTGTCTGGTGAGAACCCACTTCCTGGTTCATTACTGGCCATCTTCTCACTGTGTCCTCACACAGTGGAAGGGACAAGAGTGCTCTTTTAAAAGGTTACTGCTAATCACCTACCAAAGGTTTCACCTCCAAATGCCATCACATTGGTAGTTAGAATGTCAACATATGAATTTGGGGTAGGAGGGACATAAACTTCAGTATAACACAAGGCTTCCTCAAGGTCAGGCCATGTAGAGGTCTTACAGTAGCAAAGCAGAAACAACAAGACCCCAAGCTGTAAGACTGGGTCTCCTTAGACTGTGCATTTTGCACAGCTTCATTCAGATGGACTGAGAAATCCTACTGATTTCTATCAAAACCCTGATAAAGAAAAGAGCCCATTCCAATGCATGTGAACATGAGGTGTGGATGAGTACGGTGCAGAAAAGAGCCTCTGGGACAACGCAAAGCCAGGGCCAAGAAAGAAAGTGAGCCAAGGCACATGGAGCCAGGGGAGAATGATTCCCCTGGCCTCTCTCCACTGAAGGGGTTACTGAGTTCACAGTTACTGAGGAGAGACGGGTTAATACCAGACCTGTTCTTTTCACATACTTAAAACGGTGCTTTTTAAGACATTTGCTTATGCGAACTGTTCAGTAAAGTGTTCATAGCTCATCCTGTAGTTGGGGTTCATCAATGAATTGTTTTCACTTGTTCATTCAGCAGATATTTATGGATTGCTACAGAATTCCACACCCTGTGCTCAGGAATGCAAGTCCAGGGCCAACAGCTTAGTGGGGGAGTTAGAATGGTAAACAACTGTAACCCAGCAGGCTGGAGTTCTGCTCGAGCACGAAGCACCCAGGGCTACAGAAGCACTGCAATGGTTAGGAGGGAAGATTTCGAAGGGCCCTGGAGCCTTGTTAAAGGTTTGGCATGGGAGCCATTAAAAGATACATCAGGTTAAATATTCTACCAGTATTGTTACAAATGCTCAGGCAAGGTGAACCCCAAATATCTCATCCAGATTCTGGTACCCAGAATGAACTGGATTAACCCCTTGCAGGGGCACCTGAGCGGCTCAGTTAAACATCCAACTCTTGATTTCGGCTCAGGTCATGATCTCAGGGTCATGATCTCAGGGTTGTGAGATTGAGCCCCACAGCAGGCTGGGTGTGGAGCCTGCTTAAGATTCCCTCTTTCCCTCTCCCTCTACCCCTCCCAAAACCTCCCCAAAAAAAAAACCCTCCCCTTGCAAAATCATTACCACCCACAGATTATTCCTTTTGGGGGTGGCTTTAGTTATATTGTGCTCCCCCCACAGCAGCACATGCCTAGGCAATGGCTCCCCTGAGGTCTCAGAGAGGTAAAACTTTATTCAGAGAGACTAAAACCCAGGAATCCTCTCTTTTTAAAATAGGAATGCTATTCAGGCAAGCAATGCTTTCATTTACTGTTAAGACTCCAAGATTATCCAAAGATTCTCATAAGATCAGAGATGCCCAAGGCCAGGGCTTTGCCAGTTAGCTACTAAAATTTTAAAGGCAAAAGGAAGGAATCTGAGTCACTTTCGTTGTAAAAATAGAGTATGCTGGAAGGAGGCCAGCCACCTATTGTAATAATCAAGACACTGCTCTTTCGGTGTTTGAGGGGTAAGGTCAAAATTCACACTAGCAATGTTTATTTTATTTTCTAAACCCTGTGAGAAGCCTTTCTCAGTGGCAGCAGCACAGTTCCCACAAAGGAGAGACTTAGGGCCAACCATCTGCTTGGAAGAGAGTCATCACGAAGCTACATTTGTGTAACCAGCACACTGTTTTTATTCAGATTGTATGATTATTTATAATGGCTGGGAGAGTAAAGAGAGGCAGCTAAAATACCCCAAACTACCCTTTCATCATGCCACCACTGCCCATCCACAAACATGGTGTATCTCACCGAGGGTAATTAACTACGAGGTTGGTCAGTACTCCTGATGGGACGTTAAGGCCAAGCTACTGGAAGGAAACGCGACGCTACCTGAGCGGTTTCATCCATGGATATTGTCTTCCCACTCAGTGCTATGATTTCTGCCCTCTAGGAATGAAATGAAAGAATAAATGTCATTACCTGTGGGCATGACACTTAGTCCAAACCAAGTATGAGGGAGATTTGGGGAGCACTGGGAGATCTCACATCATTTCTTTCTACCCCTTAAGCCCTCCCTGACTGATGCTGAAAAATCCCACATTTTTAACTTTTTTGAGTGAAGACATTAAAAGCTACTATGAAAATGCACATTTTATCTGGGAGGGGTAGCACGTTGAGTCATTAATAACAACAATTATTCGGATGACTTCATCTAGTTATCCGGCCAGTTACTGGGAAGTTTCCAGAGTCATAGTAAAGACGCCTTTTGATCCTGGGGAGGAGGCCAGAGGACGTCTGTCCGAAAGACAGACTCTGGGTGTGGGCCCAGGAAGACACTAAAAAGAACCTTACTGCTTCCCCCCCTTTGCCGGGACTGACCTGGTCTCAGTGTTGGAGTGATTTGGGCTGAGGTCATGAGAATTATTCTGGCTACAGCTAAGTACTTTATTGTAAACTTCAGGCCATGTGAACAGAATGGATGGGGTGTCTGGGTCACACATTAACAAACTATGTGAATTTACATGTTTTACTTGAAGTCTTAGGGCCTTGATTTCTCATAAAAAATGGAATAATAAATGGGCCTCCACTCAGAGAGCTCTGGTGAAAATCAAGTAAATTAATAAATGTGAGAGCATATAAAAGAGGCCATGTTTGATCCAGCAGTCACACTCCTTGGTATGTATTTATCCAAATGAGTCGAAAACTTCTGTCCATATAAATGATGCAACTGCCAATATATGGAAGCAACAAAGATGTTCTTCAGTAAGTAAATGGATAAACAAAGTGGTCCATCCATACGATGGAAAATTATTCAGCAATAAAAAGAAATGAGCTATCAAGCCACGTAAAGGTGTGCAGGAACCTTAAATGCATATCACTAAATGCAAGAAGCCAATCTAAAAAGGATACATACTGTATGATTCCAACTATCTGACATTCTGGAAAAGGCACAAACTATGGAGACAGTGAAAAGACCAGTGGTTGCCAGAGGTTTGGAAGGAAAGAAGGATCAATAGGTAAAGCATGAGGGATTTGTAGGACAGTAAAACTACACTGTGTGAGACTGTAAAGGTGGATACACGTCCCTACCCATTTGTCAAAACCCATAGAATGTACAACACAATGAATAAAACTTAACTATGCACTTCAGTTACTAATAATATGTGAAAGGACCATGTTACTTCTGATTCAAACCCTTCAGCACCCAACTAAATCCCATGCGCTGCACCACAGCATCCAAAGCCCTCCATCAACGGTCTTGTGTTCTGCCTATCCTGGATAACTAGGAGTTCCCTAAATAAACTTCCATGTTCATCTGCTGGTTTTGCCCAACATCCACTTTTCCTTCTTCTGCGAATATTACCCATTTTCCTTCAGGAAACAACACCTAATTCACCTTCAGTGAGGTGATTTGGTTGGGGCTGCCCTTCGACACTCCTATTCCAGGTTAGGAATGTGGTACACGTCAGTCCAATCAGAGATAATCCAAAAGCTTTATCTGGAACCATTAGGAAAAGCAAACTCTCTCTCTACTGGGGTGTCTCAGAGGCTAGATTGAAACCTGAGTGTTTGTGGCCATCTCTGCCACCTCATAGGAAGATCCTGCCTAACGGACGCCAACAGAGAGAAAACAGGGTCTGGAGAAGGAAGAAGCCCAGGCCTAATGGCAACCATCGAATGCCTGGATCCAGCTGACTCGGAAACTGGCTCTGCATTTCCCACCCCCTTAGAATATTCAATTATGTGAGCCAACGAAGCTTCCCTTTATGCTTAAACCCATTTGCATTGGCCTTTTATCATCTTACAATCATGATTCACGTAAGGAGGATGTTTTCTTGTGCTTCATTCTGCTCCTTCTCCTCACCGCATCCTATCAATCTACCAAACACCTCACTCCTCAAGATTCAGTTCTTATTTTTTAAAGATTTTATTTAGAGAGAGAGAGAGAGCATGCACGTGCAAATGGGGGCGAGGGGTTGAGGAAGAGAGAGAGAATCTCAAGCAGACTCCCCTCTGAGCACAGAGCCCAACACGAGACTCAATCTCACAACCCCAAGACCATGACCTGAGCCAAAATCAAGACTCTGACACTTAACCAACTGAGCCACCTAGGCGTCCCAAGATTCAGTTCTAAGACCACCTCTATGAACCTTTCTAGACCAGTCCCCAACTCCACTCTACTTAGAAAAGGTCCCTCTCTCCCTAGAGCCCCCACAACACCCTTACTGACTTCCAACAGAGTATTCCATCTCTGGTTTATACTAATCATGCTTCATTGTGTATTTGTCTCCACCAGCCACTAGACTATAAGTTCCTCAGTCCCTCAATGGGATGTATTATAGCCTGCTATCCCCAGCACTTTCTGAATGCTTATTGAATGTTAAAGACATTATCAAAACAGGACTTTGTGGATAGATGTGATAACAAGGAAAGGAAAAGAAAAAGTAGGAGAAACTGTGACCAAACATCTAGTTTAGAACAGAAACTGAATCTAAATAAGATGGAGGAAAGGTAATGTATAGGACAAAAGTGAGTTACATTCCTGATACATTCATTGCTCTGGTAGCCATTCTTATTCTCTTCTCGCTTCCCTATCACCTAACACCCTGGGTCGTTTCTGCTTTACTTCTTATTTTAAAAGCTCTCTGTTGTCTCTCAATATCTGTTCCCCTCTTCTCCTATAGAAATGGAAACCCAAATATAATGCTGGATACAAGGATGCCCAGAATTAAAACTACATTTCCCAGAGTCCATTGCAACAAGGTATGGCCACTGATCACATTCTAGCCACTAGAATGTGAGCTGAAGCAGTACACACAAATTCCTAAAGAGCAGATGCTTGCTTGCTTGCTTCCCCATTTTTTCCTTCCCACAAGCTGGATGACTGAGCCATTGTGCGCTATGAGGATGAGAACAACAGATGGAAGTAGGCCAGGTCCCTGAAGTTCCCGTGCCAGCCCTGGGCCATAACACCACAACTGTTACATGAGAGAAAAGACCAACTTCTAACTAACTTAAGCCACTATGATTGGGGAGAGGGCTGGCAAACTCATATCCTTATGTAACTCAGGTACCTCTCTTTTTTGTGTCTCATGTGTTTTTTCTTTCCCCTCCTTTTGCTCTGAATTGAAACTATTAGAATTGGGTGTTCCCAGAAGTCAAAGCTGCAGTCACAAGTAAAATTCATAATGTTTCTCTATCTTGCAGCCTTTCAACTGTCCTCAAGCAATCATATATATCCACTCCAAAAATCCCCACTGTTCTGCAAAACAGACTGGTTTCAAAAGCACGTTTGCCTAAAATACATTGATGACACCATCTTGTTTGGATACTAGAAAACCAACAAATCCCAACTTGCTCATGACAACATACATTTAGGGTAGTTAAAAATTGAAAACACCCCCATTCCCAACATAGGAATTGTCAAGTAAATTTGAATATATCTCCTGGGTTTAACATAACTTACTAGCCATTAAAACTAACATTTATAAGGAGTATATAATGATATGGGGGATGACTACAATGAAAAGAGAAAAAAGGCAGGATATAAAATTGTATCATACAAAAAACAGTATGATTTCCATATGTAGAAAAGATTGGAAAGAAAACAATACTCATGACAAAACCCTACCATGTATTCGGGACTTACTGCATACCAGGCACTGTGCTAAGCACTATATATACATTTTCTCATTTAATCCCCAAGAACACCACGATGTACAATTAGTATTTCAATTTTATTAATGAGAAAATGGACTGGATGAGACTAAGCAACTTTCCCAAAATTTCACAGAACACAAATTTGGGTGTGTCTCACACCAAAGCTTATGCTTATTAGACCGTGCTGTCAGCAAACTTTTCCATGAGGTATTAGAATGATTTTTTTTAATATCTTTTTGCTTTTCTTTAGTGTCTATATTTTCTAAAAGTAGTATTATCTTTCCACTTTAAAAAGACACAAAATAAACTGTTTTTAAAGAAGGAATTCGTGTCTGTAAAAAAGAAAATGTTTTGCTTTTTCCTAAAATGTTGGTGTCAGAGTGGTACATCAGAGCCTCAAAGAAGAGCCAACCTAAGTGAGCTGACAATTGAGTGGGTTTATAATTCTCGGGTTTCTTCACTTACCTTTCAACAAAGTCTCATCACCAGAAATGCTACAAGTCAGTAGTACTTAACCTCTGGGGGGTCATGACTCATCTGAGAATCTGTTGAGAGCCATGAACCCTCTTCTCAGGACAATGGGAGAAGCACACACATACATCCGCTCACACGCACACATTTGGCACATAATTTCAGAAGACTGACAGATGCATGGGGCGCCTGGGTGGCACAGCGGTTAAGCATCTGCCTTCGGCTCAGGGCGTGATCCCGGCGTTATGGGATCAAGCCCCACATCAGGTTCCTCCGCTATGAGCCTGCTTCTTCCTCTCCCACCCCCCCTGCTTGTGTTCCCTCTCTCGCTGGCTGTCTCTATCTCTGTCAAATAAAAAATAAAATCTATAAAAAAAAAAAAAAAAGACTGACAGATGCAACCACACTTGTGGATGAGCCCCAGGTAACACAAGAAGTCAACTTCTGTCTGACTTGTTGAAGCTCAGCTCCAACTCTGGCACCATCGTCTACACAAGAAGCCATAAATGCCAGCCTTGTTTGCCAAGAGAGCCTACCAACAGTAGGGATGTGCTCTGAGGTCTTTGTTGGCGGGAAGATGGATTTCAGCAGATTTATCTACATTTTTGATGGATTCCCTGATAAGTGTCTGGGGATGATGCTTAGGAAAACTAACAGGCTACATGGATACGAACTCATGCGGAAAGTCATGAAAACAACACAAGGGTAACTCCCAGGAGTCTATCCATTTACAGTTAGGAAACATTTTCAAACCCTTGATCTCAGTTGACACCCCCAGCCCAACTCCGTTACACAGAGAGCGTCATTAGCCTATTTTACATATAACCCAGGTCTCTGCTCTCAACTTCATCTACAAGAACCGACTATATTTTAGCCAAACCCCAAGCCTGACACAAACTCAATCCCTTCATCATTGCAATAAGAAATCCCATTGATTTAATTAAGTATATCATAATTTTTCTAGAATTATTAAAGATTCATGGAGCCCCTGGGTCATCTCATACGGTACACATCTCTACAAAATCCCAGTTAGACCCCTCTGGTGTCTCTCCTCCTGCTCCACTCCCCAGATGTCCCCATGCACCCCCATGACCCCCGCTTTCTCTTCTATATTACACAGAGTAGTTTTCTTCTTTTACATCAATAAAAGGCTATTAAAGCATCTTATCAACAAAGCTAATGCATTAGATAATTGGGGGGCGGTTCTTTGAATTATTTTGTTTCTTAACTTGCCACCCAGTATCCACTTCCTTTTCTTGTGGTTAATAAGCCTTTATTTTTCTTTAGAGAGACATTCTCCCCAGTTCTCAGTTCATGTGGTCCTAAATAGCTGATACCATGATCCTATGAACTTGGCCAAGCCAATCAGAGCCTCACATCCCCCTGGTCACAGTGACTGGTTTGGGAACAGATAAGTGACTCCTCAGATGCAAGGAAGCCCTGTAAGACTTTCTCTGAGGCTGGGAGAGAGGATTTGACTCAGTCAGTTATGAAGCTGAGAGGATATAAAATTGAGAGCTCCTGCCACCATCTTGCTATAAATGGAGCCTGAGACCAAAGCCACACATGAAGGATAGCTGAAAGATGGTATGAGACCGAGACCTGATGGCATAATTTGGGCCCGATGCCAGCAATATCTGAAGCCAGTGTCTGTACCGGGTTGAATGGTTGCCATAAAGATATATCTACATCCTAGCCCCTGGAACACATAAATGCTACCTTATACGGTAAAAAGTGACTATTATCTTATATGGCAAAAAAATGTGAGGAGGAACATCTCGAGGATTATCCAGGCTCTAAATGGAATCACACGCATTCCTATAAAGAGGGGAAGATTTGAGGCAGACCAAAGAAGAGAAAACACAGACACACAAAGAAGAAGCTGATACAAAGATGAAGGCCGAGAGGGGAGTGACACGGCTGTAATCACTCCACTTGTGGTTCTGGCCGTGGTTCCAGCCTAAGGAACACCAAGAATGCCAGGTAGCCACAAGAAGCTAGAAGAGACAAGACCCCCAGAGCCTCCAGAGAGAGTACAGCCCTGCCAACACCTTGATTTCAGACTTCGGGCCTCCAGAACTATGAAATGAATTTCTGTCATTTTAAGCCACCAATGTTGTAGCAATTTAGAAACTAATATACCAGCTCCATCCCTGAATTTTTCATTTACTGAGCCAGTAACTTTCCTTTTTCCTTAGGCCATTTTAAGCTGAGCTTTTTTGTCATTTGTAGCAGACTTTTAAAAAAAAAAGATTTTCTTTATTAATTTGAGAGACAGAGAAAGAGAGAGCATGAGCAGAGGGGTGGGGCAGAGGGAGAAGGAGAAGCAGACTCCCCATGGAGCAGGGAGCCAGATTCGAAGCTTGATCTCAGGACCCTGGGATCATGACCTCAGCCAAAGGCAGACGCTTAACCGACGGAGCCACCCAGGCACCCCTACAGCAGACTTTTAAACGATACAGTTGGTCTATCCTTAAAAATGAATTCCCATAATAGTCATTAAAATCATAAAATTTTCTACATTTCATTACATACAAATGAGGAAACCTTTCAAAGAGATGAGATTATTTTCTGAAGGTGATATCGCAAGTACACCCCAGACAGGCATCACAAGTATAAAATCCAAGATCTTGTCACATGGCTCCAGGAGAGTTCTCTGACTTGGCATGTCAGGTTCTGCAGGATGGGTTTTGCTCGAGTTAGAGAGCACCGTCTTGACCACACACAAGGGTCCAGCTGCACACAATGATGCAGACACCAGCATTAGCAAATTAAACTCCAGGGCGCACAGTGAAGTACAGGGGACCATGTGAAGAGTTCTAGTCCATTCATTTTGTTAGAGCCACCAAAATTCAAGACAGGATAAAGCCAATCCCCCAGGACATTTCTCACTTGGGCCATGATACCTCAGATGTTTTCACAGTTCCCTGCCCTATATTTTGTTTTAAGCCCCTATGCGAACCCTCACAGTACGTATGCACAGTTATCTTCTTTTCCCTAGATGATTTCTATCTTCTATTTAGAGTTTCACTCTAAAGGGAGTATATGATGGTAAATTTTTTTTAAAGATTTATTTATTTATTTGAGAGCAAGATCACGGATGGTGGGGAGGGGGGTGTGCAGAGGGCAAGAATCTCAGGCCGACTTCCCACAAAGCACAGAACCCAATCAGGGCTCGAGCTCACAATCCGAGATCTGACCTGAGCTGAAATCAAGAGTTGACCATCCAACCAACTGAGCCACCCAGGAGCCCCGTGATGGTTAATTTTATCTGTCAAGTTCACTGGGCCAAGGGGGTACTCAGATGTTTGGTTAAACATTACTCTGGGGTATGTCTAGCATGATGTTTCTGGATGAGATTAACATTTGAACCAGTAGACTCAGTAGTTTGCCCTTCCCAGTGCAGGCGGGCCTCTGCCAATCCATTCAAGGCCTGAATGGAATAAAAGGCAGAGTAAGGGAGCATTCATTGTCATTGTCATTCTCTTTCTCTCTCTCTGCCTGCTGTCTTTATGGGACATCGGTTTTATCCTCCCCTCAGACTTGGATTCAGCTGTCACACTGTTGGCTCTCCTGCTTCTGGGGCCTTTGGACTTGGATTGGACCTATCCCATTGGCTATCCTGAGAATAGACTTTTCTCCCTCCATAATTGTGTGAGTCAATTTCATATAACAAATCTCTTGACTTATAGATATAGATAGATAGATAGACAGATAGATCCTATTGGTTCTGTTTCTCTATATATGCATACATATGTCCTACATTGGTCCTCAGAAATTTGGAGACATTGTATATACAGGTATCCCCAGCTTCTCAAAAGTTCACATTATGCCACTTCACTTTTATGAAAGACCTACGTTAGTACCTGTTCTCACTAACTGAAAGAAATCCGAAGATGTTTTCACTTCTGCAGAAAAAGCAAAAGGGGGAAATAGCATTCAGCATGTTGATTTGCAGCGAGGCAGTATAGAGGCTGCATGCTACCCGAGCAGTGAGCAAGGGGGGCCCGGCCAAGCTGCTTCCCCAGGAACTGTATTCAGCATCATCAAGCCACCATAGCTTTGAACTGTGTCTGTGAGCATCTGTGCTTCATCTGGATTTATTTTGTGCATCCATTAGCAAGATGGGTGCTAAGGTATCAGAAAAGCCTAAGAGAGGTTATTATCTAGGTCTAGGAATGCTCAAAAATGTTTCCGTATAAATTAATGGTAATTATTTCTTTGTCTTATGCCATTTTGGTTTATAAAAGTTTTCATAGGAACACTCTACTTATCGGATGGCAGGGAAACCTGCATATATAAGGTACGTACATCATCGTTTCCATATACCATATATATGGTACTAATATAGTTTGAGTATCTCCCTGTATAGGGCAGTCTGCTGTTTGCAACATCTCTTTTTAAAAATATGATTCCTTCCAAAGGATAAAAAAAAAACCCTATACAGTTTACAAAGCTTCCATACCCTCGACCTTTATTTTAATCCACCCATCTTCCATTTTCAGAAAAGAAAATGAGGCTCAGAAATTGTAAGGAACTCACCCAGCCCCCACTATTAACCAGCTCTGGGGTCTTAGCCAAAATCTTCTGGAGCCGGAAGATCCTTCAACTGGTTGAAGGGAAGCGTTGATCTGTGGGAACAGAATGTGATACTTACCTTTTAAGGGGTTTCCTTGGTATCACCTCAAGTATAACAACCCTTGATCTGAGTGTTACATGTACTTGCATAACAGAAAAAAACTAGAAAATCTTTATGCTTCTAGTCACTTTCTGCTTCTATAAAGAAGCTCAGCAATGAAGCCAAGGGATCTTCATTGCTCATCCCTCCAGTCTTTTTCTAGCCATTAGCACTTCTCTGAGAATTAGGGACACTCTCAGGGGCTCTGAGGTGCCTTGTGTCTTAGGGAGTTGGTGAGTGAAACAGGGTGACCCCAGAACCCACTTGCCCCCAGCCAGAGGCCTTTGCTGGTGCCACCGACACCAAACTTCGCCAACCTGAGCCCCATTCTTCCTCCTCACTTTCAGATTATCTCCCCTTTATCCTCTCTCATTATTTCTCTCCCTAAACCCCAATTTCCTTTAGGGTGGCCCTTCCAAGGCCACAGCTAGGTGTGATATCCAGTTGGCTGGCTGGCTGGCCATATCCTACCATGCTCACCCTAGAATTCAGAGCTTTCTTCTGTAATCCCAGCACAAGCATCTTAGTCTTGAACATTGAGTCCCCCCTTGAGAATGCCACCAAAATTACAAGCAAATAAGAATCTTCCACCAACTCTTCCCAAAGCTAGCCACTGGCCCGTTCAACTGATCTCCACTCTTGATGCACTAATGAGGTCCAGCAGAGCCAGGGAACCACTACTTTCAGCCAATCAATCCAAAGATCTGATGGCACTTTTAAACAACAACCAATATTGGGAAATAAGGCTTTACTGTTCACAAATTCCTGCCAGGAACCACAGGCCCAGCTCATAAGGTGGGAGATTTCAGAAAGCACTTCCTCTACGATAGCGTGAAACCCTCTATTCTAAATCAAACGATTTCAATCATCACTTGATGTTCAGAGTCAATTAAACTGTGGACCAAGAAAGGAAACAAGTAGCAGCCAACAAATCATGTTCACAATAGAACTGAAATCATCAGAGCGTTTAATTCAACATTCCTTCTAACCAACTGTGAAAATTATAGAGCATTTATCTTAGCCATAATAACAAATATTTCTGTTGTGTTTATGAAAGAAAAACTGTCTCCAAGAATTTGGGGTGCAAAATTGCCAACCAGTTGACTCTGGCTGCACTGGGGAGTGGGAGCTAGAAGGTATCTTTGCCTCCCCCGCTGGCACAATGGAGGAGCTCAGTAAAAGGGCAAGGACACTGTGCAAGCGCAAGCTCCTACAAACCCTGATGTCCTGCTCCCCGACACCCAATCTGCCCCGTGTGGCTGGGCTTCTTCTCAGGGGCCTCAGGCCCCTCCTTAGGTCTGTGTTTTCTGACAACAGTTGCAGAGAGGATTTGTATTCTTGCCACTTGTGCAAAGTAGGTGTTCCTGAACAAACTGTGAGACAATTGTGACATTGCCCAATCACTCCAGAATAGTTAAGAGGCCTGTCTACCCTGAGGACCCACAGCACCTCAGGGTCTGAAGTCCCACTGAGCCAAGAGAGCCTCATACATTGCTGAGGTTTTAGTAGGCATGCAGGAGGAGCACCCATTTCATGCTGGGTTTCAACTCTAACTTTAAAGATACACAGTTGACCCTTGAGTAACATGGGTTTGAACTGTGCAAGTCCATGTATATGCAGATTTTTTTTCAGTAAATACAGTGCGTTACTCTAAATGTATTTTCTCTTCCTTATGATGTTCTTAACCTTTTCTTTTCTCTAGCTACTTTATTGTAAGAATAGAGAATATAACACATCTAACATACAAAATCTGTGTTAATCAACTGTTTATGTTCATGGTAAGGCTTCCAGTCAAGAGTAGGCTACTAGTAGCTGTGTTCTGGGGGAGTCAAAAGTTATACGTAGATTTTTGATGGCATGGGGGTCAACGCCCCTAACCTCTGCATTTTTCAAGGGCCAACTGTATTATATTCCAAATGAGCAATTCAGGAACATACTCATAAAGAAAATAACAGAGGAAATAAGAGAAAATGACCTCTCTGAGTGGTTAAAAAAAAAATGACTATAGCAGACATTTATAAAATCTGGATAAAAGGCTTATATCTGAAAATGCATTTTCTTCAAGACATCTATTTCATTTTAACAATGGTTGCCTCTGAGTGGAATTTTCTACATTATACTCCCTCAAAATTTTTCAGGTTTTGAATAATGCACGTGTAGTAGTTTCAAATCAAAAAATACATACTTATTGTTCAAATGCTACAGTGCAGGTCCCGATATCTAAAAACATTTCATAGACTGGACATAGAATGCACCTACCATAGAAACACAAGAAGGGGAAAGTGAGCATGTGATCATTGGATAGCATCTCTGAAGAACTTCTAAATAGAGCCTCATATTCCAGAGCTGCATCATGGATTGGGATACTATGAGAATTTCCAGTATGGGACCCAGAGCCCTGTTGCGTATGGAACTCTGGACCTCACCACAATGCCAAGCATTTTCTCTGGCCCCTATCTAGGGGTGCTGGGAAGGACTAGATCTGGAAAGGGACTCCTCACTACTTAATGAGGACATAAGAACTCATTAAGGAGGACATTTCTGCCATAAGAAGAAAATTAGGGTAAAAACGCAAATCCACACAACAATGAAATGTCTTTTTCATCCATCCCATCAGAATGGCATAATGTTTAATGTTTGAAAATATCAGGTATTGATGAGGATTTGAGGAAATGTGTTTTCTTGCACAGTGCTGGCAAGAGTATAAGTTGGTATAGACGTTTGGGAGGGCAGTTTGGATTGCACTATTAATTCATTAACTACACATACATAAACACACAGAACTGGGTCAAATGCACACTTGATTATTGCAAGAGTAACACAAACAATACTTTAAAAACAAAAACCCAATACTTTTCAGTCAGTCTGTAATATCACAAAAGCACAAAAATAAAGACCTTAAAAATTGTATTGTACAAAACTGGCAATGTACTGAAATGAGAGAATCTCAAGTGATCATGGTAAGAGATCTTTAGTTAACTGCCTTTTGAGAACAAGAGTTAGGTGGAGGATGGAGGCCAGTCAACAGATTTTGTTATATCCAGATTCACGGCATTATAGTATCTACCCTAGAGAAACATCATATGATACGAGATCACTCATTGGAACCCTGTGGTGGAATGGAAATCACCTACAAGTCCGTCAGTAGGGGAAGTACTTAACTTACCATCCTGGCTTCATACTATGAAGGAGTCAAAGAATGAGGCAGATATGTATGTCCAGACATGGGAATATTTCCAAGACATGGTATTGGATAAAATTTTAAAAATAAGCTGTAGGATGATAAATGCAACTGTCACCAGTCATGTAAAAATAATAATAATATATGTTTATCTAGATAAACGTGTGCAAATTAATTTCAAAAGTTTTAGAAAATACATACTAAAATGATAGCAATAGTTTCACTTGAAAGCAGGGCTAAAGGAGGTCAAAAGAGACTTTAATTTGATCTGTAATATTTAATTTTTAGAATTTACTATGGAAATGTATTTGTGTACTTCCTGTGCAGTTAACATAAACGTTTAAAAAAAAAAAAGCTCTTAGAAAGACAGGCACAAACCCATGTAAGCTGTAACCACCAGAGAAACTCCACGTATTTATGGCTTCACTTCTTTGGTGCTTTCCCTGAAAATTCGGGAAAAAAACCATATTTAGCAAAAAAAAGACTTCCAACGCTTGCTCACGTGTGTTCTAATTTCTTTTTAAATTTCCCCTGGTTATGTAGTAAAGAAAGCTTCATACCTCAAGGAGAAAAAGGTGGGGAGAAGGGGAGAGGGGGAGAGGGTGCGGGAGAGAAGCGGGGGAAGAGGAGGAAGAGAGGAAGGTAAAGTGGACAAAACTAGGGAGAACTACACTCGCTTCCATACCCTGTGAGAAAAAAAGGGCTCCTGCCTTTGAACCCTGACCCTCCCACTTCATGGCTCTGTGAACTTGAGCAAGTGTCTTCATTTCTGGATCCTGTGTTTTCCCTTCTGCAGACAAGTGAGTACGAAAGCCCAGGTAAGTTGTGTAGCTTGGTGTCCGGTGCACAGCAGGAAGTAAGGCAGCCTGCTTGTGAGCAGGGCAATAGGGAGCTGAGAACCTGGGGGCAAGGTGCGGGCAGGCTCTTCTACTCTGCAGTATGATTAATTCCATCTGATGGGGGCTGACCAACCTCCCATCTGTTATTACACAAAGAAAAGAGAAGAAGATTTCATCAGCAAACCTGAACCTTCAGTCTGCAGAAATCTGCAGACGTAAGATTCATTGGTTCCATAGGTCTTTGTTATCATTAGACCACATTTGCAGCCCTTGATAATTTGCAAAGCGCTTTCCTTTCCATTACCTAATGTAATTCTCACAACAACTTGGTTAGGTTATCGGGCAGATAATATTTGCATTTCCAGAGGAGGAAATTGAGGTTCAGGGTAGCTAAGTGACTCTAGGAGAGCAGAGATTCATTCAAAGTCAGACCCATGTGGTTATGAAGCCTATCCCACTTCCACGCCCTGCTGTACCTTACCATTGATCACTCAATAAGGGCAATGAGTGTAGGTGGAGTGAGTGAGGAGGGTGAGGGTGTGGGAGAGGCGAAAGCATTATCACTTCTGGATTATCTCCCACTCCCACTTTATCCCATGTCACTATCTACTTTGTGGCTACTCCATAGAAGAGACCAGCTTCCTCTGTGGGAAAATTCTCTCTCAATTCAACCTTGTACAGAATCCAAAACCATCACAGTTGAATCTCTCTGTCTGCTTTAAGATAGCATTCATGTCAGGGCCGTTGTCCGTTATTCTACTTGATAAAGTTTTCCCCCTTTCTCCAGCTCTCCACTCTGTTTCCAAACACACAACACGGGGAAAGTCTCAGACTCCATATTTGTTTGGGCATCTTCTGAATCCTTGGAGGCTATTCTGAGATCATGTTCTGTCCATGAATCGTTTTTTCCAGGACCCCCTTCCAGTCTCAGAAGCAGACTGTCCCTTAATCTTTGGGTATTAAAATAGATTTTCCTTCTCCGTATGTGTGTAGTGAACTGTGACCGCTTGGCTTAGGTGGCTTTGTTCCTGGCCAGCAACAAAAGAGGGAATTTGATGAGGAAAAATCATTTGGGCTGGTTTGCAAGAACCTAGTGAAAAGTTTTACGATTGCTGTGTTCTCAGATGTAGTCACACGCGGAGAAGAAGAAAAAGGTGAAAGGGGGTGGGAGGAAGAAGTGGAAGAGGGAGAAAGAGAAGAAAAGAAAAAACAAATCAAAAAGAAAAGAATCCCTTTTGTATCAGGAAATGTTGACACTTTAAAAACAATGTATCTTTTTCCTCCTGTGAAACTTAAGCAAGGCATCCAAATCAGGACCTACAAAAGTCAGCCCGAAGGCACGTTTCCATAGTGTCTCTGTGCTTCAATAATATGCTAAAGTAGTTATAAACCCTTTGTCTGAAAGATAGCAAGGAAAGACAGATTTTTCATCCAGGCGACTAGGATAAGATAGGAAGCCAAGTACCATAATGTCTTCATATGCCCTTCAACAAAATTACTTAACAGACTGGTTTTCACCACCAAAGCAAAGTAAAAAACTAAAGCAGTTTGCTGCATAAGTTAGATGAACTTGGCCCAATTCCATCAAAAAACGGAGAATTGGGAGACTTGGGGGGAGTAGACTTTCTTTGAGGAGCAGCCTCACTTCTGTGCTCCATTTGTCACTGGATATCAAGTTGCCCTAAAAAGTAAAGTCAGCACGCATGAATGTAGCTTATTGATAATTCCCTTAGTCTACAAAATTAACATTATTGAGTATTAAGTTATGCTACAGACTTTGCATATATCATCTCACTTAATTCTTATGACATATCCTCAGGAAAAAAAATGTATCAACTCTAATTTTCAGGTGAGGAAATTTATGTTCCAAGAGAGCTTCACTAAGCTACCCAAGGTAACAGTGCCAGGGGGCCACAAAGAAAGGATTTGAACTGAATTCTATCTCTCTCTCTCTCACACACACACACCATTTTGTATTATATGCATCAAAAACAGCACATAAAAACTGCTGGGAAATCCATGCGTGATACAATATAATGCATATATTTTTACAACGGTTATATGGGAGGAATTTATATTATGATGTGAGTTGTCAGAAATCATATCATGAATTCAACCTATACAGCCATGAAAGAGATTTCCTATTCTTTGTCTTTTTTAAATTTAAAATCAATTAATTAACATACAGTGTATTATTAGTTTCAGAGGCAGAGTTTAGTGATTCATCAGTTGCATGTAACACCCAGTGCTCATTACATCACATGCCCTCCTGAATGCCCATCACCCAGTTACCCCATCCGCCCCTCCAGCAACCTTCAGTTTGTTTCCTATAATTAAGAGTCTCTTATGGTTTGTCTCCCTCTCTGATTTCATCTTATTTTATGTTTCCTTCCCTTCCCCTATGTTCATCCGTTTTGTTTCTTAAATTCCACATATAAGTGAAATCATATAATAATTATCTTTCTCTGATATGCCTTATTTCACTTAACGTAATACCCTCTAGTTCCACCCACATCATTGCAAATGGCAAGATTTCATTCTTTCTGATGGCTGAGTGGTATTCCATTGTATATATATACCACCTCTTCTTTATCCATTCAGCTGTCTATGGGCATCTGGACTCTTTAGATAGTTTGGCTATTGTGGACATTACTGCTATAAACATTGGGGTGCAGGTGCCCCTTCGGGTCACTACATTAGTATCTTTGGGGTAAATACCCAGTAGTGCAATCGCTGGGTTGTAGGGTAGCTCTATTTTCAACTTTTTGAGGAACCTCCATACTGTTTTCCAGACTGGCTGCACCAGCTTGCATTCCCACCCACAGAGTAGGAGGGTTACCCTTTCTCCACAACCTCGCCAACATCTGTTGTTTCCTGACTTGTTCATTTTAGCCATTCTGACTGGTGTGAGGTGGTATCTCATTGTGGTTTTGATTTGTATTTCCCTGATGCCCACTGATGTGGAGCATGTTTTCGTGCATCTGTTGGCCATTTGTATGTCTTCTGTAGAGAAGTGTTTGTTCATGTCTTATAGATGTAGAAATACAGTTTCAATGACTTGGCTGAGGTTGTCATTATAGAGTCACGAGAACTAAGAGCAAAAGTACCTGGAATTTTTGCTCTCTGATATTATTTTAAATATGTTAGCTTTTATCATTATAAAAGACAACCCTCTTCCTCAAATTCAGCTTAAGAAAGAGGAAAAGAGCTTCTTCAAGTAGTGTAGTAGTTATGGAAATGAACTGCAGGGTCCAACAGACTAGATTTGAATTCATGTTCCACTTCCTTAAATTTTGTTTAAGTTTGGGGGGTGGGGAGAGAGAGAATCTCAAGCCAGCTCCCTGCTGAGCATGGAGCCTAACTCAGGGCTAACTCATGACCCATGAGATCTTACCTGAGCCAAAACCAAGAGTTGATGCTTAAACAACTGAGCCACCCAGGTGCCCCCATGCTCTACCTCCTAATGGTCATGTGCCCAGCACAAGTTCTTAAATCCCCAGAGCACCTATTTCCTCTCTTGAAATGTGGGGATAATGAAAGTATCTATCTTACTGGTTAGCTGTGAAGATGAGTTAACACTTTTTTTTTTTTTTAGTTAACACATTTAAACCCTTGTTCACCATACCTGACATATTTTTGTTATCATTAGAGACACACTCAAAAGAAATAATACAAAGCTTTCAAAAAATTGGAGATTGGGCATATCTTCTTAAAACTAAGCCTAAGTATTAAAATTATTCTTCCAGAAAATGTAATCTCCCAGGTATAGCATGACTAAAATATAGACAAAATTACAGGGTTGAAATTGAAAATTAATTTTTGTATTCATCATTTCCCTTTCACAAAATTCAACATGTAAAACCACCAATGCAAAGTGCTAGTCATCCTGTACTAGATAAAACTGAAGAAGAAATATTTTCCTCCTCTTCATATAAGAACAATGTCACAAAGTTACTGTTCAAATCAGTAAGCATTTAAAGTCAGCAGTTCTCCTATTTCCACTTGTCCTCTATTAAAGAGCTGGTCACCATACTATGTCTAAAAATATTATATTATCAGACATCAATCTTCTATAGCTTGTCCTTCCAAGATTGGGTAACAGTGATTTTATGTATTTCTTCCATAATTCACTTTGGCATAACTACCAAAATTTTGTTGGGTGTTAGTTATTGGACAAAGTTACAGAGAATATAATATGCTTACCATTAATATGCCCTGTAAACATAAATTATGAAATGAATCAATGAAGAGAAGAAACTAAATGAGTAAATAAATAGTGTTCAAGTGGCCTTTGTAGTGCTCTCCCGCACGCAAAAACGTTTTCATGGACGAAACAAAGTACATTAGCGCCACCTGGAGGCAGGAGTCTATTAGACTTAGAAAGTAGACCTGAATTGTGGGAAAATGCTATCAGGGCTAAACTGGGCAGCGGAGATGGTCTAGCCCTGTGGTCCTACTTGGTACACATGTTGCTATTGAGCCCTTGAAATATGACTAGTCCAAACTGAGATGTGTATACACCAGATTTCAAAGACTTAATATGGAAAAAAATATTAAATATCTTATTCATCATTTTATATTGATGTTACAAAAATATTTTTGATTCTATCAGGTTAAAATATGTTACCACAATTAATTTTACCTATTTATTTTTACCTTCTTAATGTGGCTTCTAGACATTTAAAATTATACATGTACCTCACCTTATCTTTCTATCCGACAATGATGATCTCACCTTCACCACTCAGAATGTGGGCCATAGATCAGCACGGGGGTGTTCCTTACCTGAGAGCTTCTTGGAAATGCAGAAACTCAGGCCCCATCCCCCACCTACTGAATAGGAATCTACATTTTAGCAAAATCCCCAGGGCACTCTTCTTTTGAAACAATCCAGGCCCCTTGTTTTACAAATGAGCAAACTGAGACCCAGAGTGGTAATGTGGCTTGTTCATGGTTATCTAGTTGGCTGTCCTAAAGTCTGACTGCCTGGGGGTCTTGAAACTGCCAAATACCGCACCAACACTGTATCTTCCTGCGGATCTTTCCCTCTCAGAGTAAAAATAAAACAGATTGCTGCTTCACTGGCATAAAACAAAATATTATTATAAATACATAAGACAATATGGTGTCTTCAAGAATAATTGTAACAGAATTCTAAGGTATTCTTCGGCACATGTACAAAATTCACTGTAAGTCACTACATAAGACATACAAAACCTGTACCTAAACCATTCCTACAAATAACATCCTTTGAGCATGAAAAAAGGCCAGAGTTTGAAATCAATAATGTGCAGTCCAATCACTGAGTCACTAAGAACAGTTTATTTTTTTTTCCTTTTCAGATTTTAGCTAAATCCTGTTTCCATCAGTATTCACTCTTTGCGCTGTACAGTTCTACGGATTGCGTCAAATGCATGTCATGTACCCACTATTACAGCATGATACAAATGGTTTCATCACCCTAAAGATTCCCTGTGCTCCACCTATTCATCCCTCCCTACTCACCTTATACATGTATAAGCATGTATAAGCAACTGCTTTTTTTTTTTTACACTCTATAATTGTCTTTTTCAGAATGATGTCCCATGGTCAAAATCAAACAATATGTAGCCTTCTCAGTATGTAGGCTTCTTTCACTTAGCATAGTCATTTCTTATCCACCCATGTCTTTGGGAGGCTCGATAGCTCATTTCTTTTTATTACTCATCCCTATGCAATTGTATGGATGTATCATGGTTTGTTCATTCATTCACCTATTGAGAGACATCTTGGCTGTGTCCAGTTTTTAGAAATCCAGCATAACTCCTATCCTTGTTCCTCTATAGGTTTTCAAGATTTTTTCTGTCTCTGATTTTCTGCAACATTAATCCAATATGGCTAGGGTGTAGATTTTTTGGTACTTATCCTGCTGATGTTCTCTGAGCTTTCTGGATCTGAATGTCATTAATTTTGAAAATTCTCAGCCATTATTATTAGATATTTTTGCTGCTCCTTTCTCCTCCTGCTCCCTCTGATATTCCCGTTACGCATAGATCAACTTCTTTGTAATTGGCCCCCACAGTTCTTTGATATTCTGTTCAAGTTTTCCATTCTCTTTTTCTGTTTGCATTTCAGTCTAGGAAGTTTCTATTGAAGCATCTTCAAACTCACTGATTCTCTCCATAGCCGTGTCCAGTTTAACGATCAGCCCTTTCAAAGTATTTTTCATTTCTGTTACCCTGTTTTTGACTTACAGCATTTCTTTTGAACTCTTAGAGTCTCCCTCTCTCTGCTTCACCTACCCATCTGGTCTTGCATGTTATCCACTTTTTTTCATTGGATACCATAAAACATAGTTATTTTAAATTCCTGGTCTCCGGGAATTTAAATTCCAAAAACTCTGCCATATCTGAATCTTGTGGTGTACTGCTTGCTTTGTTGTTGTTTCTTGCCTCGTAATTTTTTGTTGAAAGACACATGTGATGTTTCAGGGAATAGGAATTGAGGAGAGACCATTAGTTGTGAGGTTTTATGTTTACCTAGCTAGGAGGTAGGCCAGGTTTACAAGAGGGTTTTTTTCCCAGCTTTTTCTGAGTCAGTAGCGTATACTCCCCATTGCCTTCTCAAGGCTGCGTCCTTGCAAATGGCCAAGAACAGTTTAAAGGAGACAGATTCCTTCAGGATAAGAAAGAAGGTAGAAGAAGGAGTTTTAGTTTATAACCCAGCTCCTTGCAAGACGGTCTTATTCATTCCTTGAATGTCAAGCTCTTCACATTATGTGTAGCACACAGAAGAATTTTGAATAATACGTGGTGAATGAGCAGATTCGTTTCTGTTGATCAGGTTCTATACCTCAGGAAATGTTCCCTTCTTTACATTGTCTGGTAACAATGTAAAGAAATTCAGGAAAACACTTTAAGTAGGACCGTGTCTAAAATTAGTAGTGCTTTTATGTCAAAACCCCTCTGTAACTAACACAGTGTTAAAAGAAAATACATATAGATACCAACTTTGGTGGTGAGAATATAATCTATTGCATAGGAAAAGGGGGTTCCAGGTAAAAATAATATTGGCAAGGAATTCCAAGGAGCAGATGTTGTTAAAATATTTTCACTCATTTTTGTAAAGATTTTTACTAACAGATGTGCATATGACCCAAATGTTTTCTCTCATAAGACATTATTCCTTTTTATGCCAACTGGAAAATGTAGATTTAACTTAGGAAATGAATTTCCGTGTTATATAAATTGAACATACCAAGTGGAATAGGAAGCACATTAATGAAATGAATTTTTTTTAATGATGTAAGTCACATAGGAAGGAAAGTTTAACTCCCACTCTCTTCCTTTCAATTGTCCCATTTCCTCATGTTTTATCCATTACTCATGTCAGGTTTTGTTATTAACCTAAATAAAATAATAGGACATCAATCCTGCTTGTTTTATGTAACAATGAACAGATAGTTGTTGCATATAATTACTGGAATGTAATAATAATGAAAATAATATGCAAAAATATTAATTTCTATACCATTGATTTGGCAATGAAGCGTGCACTGCCTTACATTTCTTGTATTGATGACTTGAATAGATACGGAATGATTCATTATTCAATCGTTCAACAATATACATTTTGTACATATATGGCAGGCAGTGACACAGGAATTAGAAAAATAGGAAATAAAACAATTGCTACCCCCTGGTGCATTTATTTTTTTGGGAAAAACAGAAAATAAACACATAAATGATGGAATACATGGTATATTAGACTGTAATAAATGATGTGGGGCATATTGGGGGAGGGAGTGCAAAGGAAGGAGGTACTATTTTATATAGGGTGGTATCCCTTAATTTTGAGTGGGAACCCAAAGGAATGGAGGGACGCGGTCATGCAGATAACTGGGGGAGAGCTGCCTGGTCAAATGGAACGAAAACACAAAGGCCATAAGGCAGGACCCTGCTTAGCGGTTTGAGGAGCATCACAGAGGCCAGTGTGAAGGGGGTGGGGCATGGCGAGAGGAGGAGGAGATGAAGTCAGAGAGGTAGCAGGGGCCAGATCAGGGAGGACCAAGGACGCCACTGTAAGGATTTTGGATGTTGCTCTAAGCACAAGGAAAGCTACTAGAGGGTTTCGCAGAGGCGTAACATGAACTGACTTCACCTTTGGAAGGACTCACTCCAGCTGCTGTAGGGAAATAGACCTTAGGGACTAAGGCAGAAGCAGGAATTAGAAGATTATTATAATAATCCAGGCAGCCAGGAAGTGATGGGAACTTGAACAAGAATGACAGTCACAGGGATACTGAAATGGTATCGAGTTCTAGATATATTTTGAAGGTGAAACTTGCAGGATTTTCAGGTAGATTAGATGTGGTGTGTGAGACGACAAGATCGAGATTTTTTAAGCAATGGAGATAACCACCTCCTGGGAAAACTGAGACATGAATAGATTTGCATGGGGAAAAGAAGGGAGGAAGGGAAGATCAGAAATTGCTTTTAGAGATGAATTTAAGATGACTTTTAAATATTCATTTTTAAAATTAGATGGACTAGACTAATTCAAGGGAAAGGTTGAGGTCTTGGCATTATTTCAGTCCCTGAGACATGAGATTCCCCAAAGAAGTGAGTGGAAACAGAGCTGAGAGGAGTTTCAGGACCAAGACTTGGAATATTCAACACCGAAAGGGGCTGAGCTGATTGTTGTGCAGCTGTCCAGATGTTTCATGTTGTCATCCCCCCCAACCAAAATGCCAGCTCCCGGAGGCTACAGCCCCGTCTTTCTATTCCCTACTATGCACTGTGCCCACAGTGAGGGCTCGATAAATAGTTGGTGTATGAGTGAATAAAGGAACATACCAGGCAATGTTTAGAGGGGCTACCAAGATAAAGGAAGAAAAAGTACAGGAGGACCATACCAGATGTACTTCTCCAGTCCCCATCACTCACTCCTTCCTCCCCATGGGAGAAAGAATGACTTACCTGCTTGATGAATTTGGGAAAGGAAATTGAGACTGAAAAGCTCAGCAGACTCTGCGCCAGTGGGGGCTAGGAGAGGGAGAGGGGAGTGATACATTACACACACACACACACCACCCCCAAATCTCAATGTATTGTTCTGTGGTCTTGGGTGACTGGTTTCTTTTACTTAGCATACTGTTTTCAAGGTTCATCGTGTCATTGCTCGTATTGGTCCATCATTCGTTTTTGCGGCCAAATATTATTCCATTGTATGGCTCTACCTTTTGCATAAGCAAAAGGTTCATCAGCTGATAGACATTTGGATTGTTTCCACCTTCAGCTAGTAGGAAGAATGCTGCTGCGAACATGCATGCCCAAGCTTCTGTGTGGGCACATGTTTTCAATTCTTGTGGTTACAAGCCTAGCAGTACAATTGCTAGACCACATGGTATCTCCATGTTTAACTTGTTGAGGAATTTCCCGACCGTTTTTCAAGGTAGGCGCACCACTTTACATTCCCACTAGTAATGTATGAGGGTTCTGATTTCTCCACCTTTGTTATTATCTGATTATAGTTGTACCACAGGGTGTGAAGTGGTGTCTCACTGAGGTTTCAGTTTGCATTTTGCTGAAAGATAACAATGTTGAGGATCTTTTGCCACGCTTACTGGCCATTTATATATTTTCCTTTATTCCTTTCCCCACCACATACAAACTGGTTTGAATCCTACTTGTATTTTAAGTATAAGTTGACCTTACATTTTTAACATTAACTTTAGGCTTTGAGTCAAACATGGTAGTTCTTATCCTCCCAAACACAAACACCTTAAAAGAAATGTACCACTTCATCCCATCGACTGTTATCTAGTAATTTATTCCAACTTTATTTTTTATACAAGCTTGTCAATAACATTATCTTATGAAATCAGTGCTCACTTAGTAACCTGAGAACACTCACACTTGCCAATTACATTGTTTACCATCGTTCACTACATTTCACTCTTTCTTTCTGGGTTTGATTTCCTTCGTTCCAGAGGACTGTACTTTTTTCAGTAGGACCTTATGAGTGATAAATTACATTCCTTCAATTTTCAAAAATTCTATTCTTGAATGGTAGTTTCTTGTGTGTCGATTCTAATTGACAGTTACTTTGCTTTAATATTTTGAAATATGATTCCACTGATTTCTGAATTATATTATTATTGTTGTTGGTCTAATTATTACTCCTCTAGGTAATTTGTCTTTTTTCTCTGGCTGCATTTAAGACTTTCTGTGTGTGTTTTGTCTGACTCATTTTTACTTCTGGTCCAGATGTATATTTTTATTTATTCTGCTTAAGTTTCATTCTGTTCCTTAGATATGAAGAGTCAGAATTTTAGTCAAATTGGAAAAATTCTCAACTGCTACCTTTTCAAATTTTATCTGTTCTGTATTTTCTCTCGTCTTTCCTTCTGGCCTCCTATTCGTTATAGGTTGGCCCACTTCCTTCCTCCTCGTTTCTTTTCTTCTTTCATTTTCCATCTCTGACAATTCACTGCTTTCTGAGTATTTACCACAGATTTAGCTTCCCAGTCTCTTTTCAGCTCTCTAATGGGTTATCAATCACTTTTTGCCTTTTCTTTTTTTTTTTAAGATTGATTGATTGATTGATTGATTGATTTGAGGGACAGGGGAGAGGGAGAGAAATTCCCAGGCAGACTCCATGCTGAGCACAGAGCCTGACTCAGGGCTTGATCCCACAACCCTGAGACCATGACCTANAAGATTGATTGATTGATTGATTGATTGATTGATTTGAGGGACAGGGGAGAGGGAGAGAAATTCCCAGGCAGACTCCATGCTGAGCACAGAGCCTGACTCAGGGCTTGATCCCACAACCCTGAGACCATGACCTAAGCCGAAACCAAGAGTCAGAAGCTTAACCCACTGCGCCACCAAAACGCCCTGTGCCCCACTTTTGCCTTTTCCAGAACCTGTCTGGTCTTTTCCAATAGTGCATTATTTCTAGGGTTTTGATTCTTTCTATTGTGTCTTTGATCATTTTGAACATACTAATTTTATACCTTTCAGACTGTGATTTAATTATCTCAGTTTCTTAGAGTTCTATATTCCTGATTTCTGTCATTCAAAGTAGATTGATTCCATATGAGTTCATTACCTTTTTAGGAACCCATCTTTAAAGAACCCAGAGTTCTCTTTCTCTGACAATCTTTTCCAAGTGGTTTGGCATTTGGTTGTGCCAGGCAGAAGTATCAAAGGCTTAGACCAATATTTTATGTTATTTTTTCAGTTGAGAAAGACAACTAAGTGAAAAGATAGAACCATTGTCCAGGAAATTGGATCTAAGGTAGACATGTAGAAAGCAGACAGGTAGAGAGTTTTGAGCAGAGGAGTGACATGATTCACTTACATTTCTAACAAGATTACCTCTGGCTACTGTGTTGAGAATAGATTGTAAGGGGGGACAAGTGATAGAAGCAGGATACTAGTTAGGAAGCTATTACAATAATACAGTAGAGAGGCAAAAGTGGCTTGGACTGGGGTAGTAGGAATGACTTGGTAAGAAATGGTCAGATTACGAATATACTTTTCTAACACTTTTACGGTGACATGCAATAAAAATATGTAAAAGTACATAAACACAAGTATACAGCGTAACAATAATTATAAAGTAAACACCTATGCAGCCACCACACAGGTCAATAAATACAACACCACCAGGACCCCAGAAGTCTCTCATACAAATCCCTTACCCAACACAAACTTCTCTCCCTTGAAAGTAACCTGCCTTTTATAACGTTACATCTCTGCCTTTCTTTCCTGTTTTTAAATTTTATGTAAGTAGGATAATACAGTGTATAATTTTGCGTCTTGCCTTTTCTCACCCAACATTGTTTATGAGATTTGTCTATATCACGCGGACCTATATCAGGTTCCTTGCAATCACGCTAGAATATTGGATTGTCTGAAAATGGCTCACTGTATTTATCTATTCTATTGCTGATAGACATTTGGGTTGTTTCCAGTTTTGAATTATCATGAATGTCCTTTGAATATTATTGTCTATATCTCTTGGAGCACATGCATGGGTCCTGCTTTAACATACATCCAGGAGTGGAAGAGCTAAGTCATAGAATATGATATCTTCAACTTTGCTAGATAATGCCAACCTGTCTCCCAAAATGGTTGTAACAATTTATCCTGCCTCAGCACTGTTCGATGATTCCAGTTGCTCTAGAACTTTAACACTCAGTATCTCAGTTGTTTTAATTTTAACCATTCTGATATAATATTATATTCCATTTTAGTTTGATTTTCAATTCCCTGGTTATTTATACGATTGGTCACATTATTGTATGTTCTTGGTAATCTGAGTATCTTTGGGGAAGTGTCCACTCAAGTCTTTTGCCCATTTTTCTATCAAGTTGCTTGTCTTTTTTTTTTCTGTTTGCATTTTTAAAACTTTTTAAAATTTAATCCTATATTGGTTATATGTATAGCAAATATCTTTCCCCATTCTGTGCCTTGTATTTCACTCTGTGGTGTCTTTGGATGAAGATAAAATTTTAATTTTAATGTTGTAGAATATACTGATATTTTCTTCTAGTTGTTTTTTTATATCTGGGGGGTGGGTGGGGGGGGACTTCCCTACCATGAGATCAGGTAGTTTCTTATATAACCTTCTAGAAGATACAGGAGAAGGTAGTCTCCTATATTACCTTCTAAGTTTATTTTTGCCTTTCACATTAGGTCTTTAATCCACCTGGAATTGATTTTTTACTAATGGAGTGAGGAAGGCGTCCCATTTCTTTCTCTCTCTTCCTTATCTGTCACTACCCATGTCTATCTCCTGAGATTTACTCATTTTTTCTAGCCTCACTTATTATAAAGTACATCCTTTCCCAACTGATGTATCATGGAACCTCAATCATACATCAAGTGTTTGTATACATGGGGATTAGTTTCTGGGCTCTCTACCATGCTCCATTGTCTATTGTCTATCCCTTCTTCCATACCACACTGACATCATTACTATAGCTCTGTGTTGCCTTGGCGTCTCATAGAGCAAGCCCTCCAACCTTCTCCTTCATCTTCAAGAGTGCCTTGGCCATCTTTAACCCTTCCTACTTCAATACAAATTTTTAAAAAAGATTTATTTACTTGATATAGAGAGAGAGCAAGAGAGTGAGAGCAGAGGGAGGGGTAGAGGGAGAGGGAGAGAATCTCAAGCAGACACCCCACTGAGCACAGAGCCCAAGGCGGGGCTCAATCTCATGACCCCAAGATTATGACCTGAGCCGAAACTAAGTCTGATGCTCAACTGACTGAGCCACACAGATGCCCCTTCCGTATAAATTTTAGAATCAACTTGTTAAGTTCCACAAAAAGTTGGGATTTAATCAGGATTACATTTATTCCATAAATCAACCTGGGGAGAATTATCATCTTAACCAGTCCGTGAGCTTAGTATAGCTCTCATTTTAGATATGTCTTTCTTAATACCAGTATGATTTCATTTTCTTTGAAAAAGACTGACATATCTTTTATGAGATTTAGTACTAAATGTAATATTTTATGCCATTTAAAATCGAATCTTCTGGTTTTGCTTGGAAATAAAATGATCAATATTTATAAATTGATTTTTGTATCCAGCAACCTTACCAAACTCTCCAATTAGTTCGAATATCTTATCTTAGACTCTATTGGAGTTTCTGATTATCTCCAAATAATGACAGTTTGTTTCTTGTTTTGCAGGCCTTAGAACTTTCCTTTCTTTTTCTTATTTATTGACCTGGCTAGGGTCTTTAGTAAAGCACTGACTCCAAAGGTTTCATTGAATTGATTGAATTTGGGTTTCATATTTTGAAGCACAACCAGCAGGATTTGCTGACTAATTGTAGTTAGGCTGTGCAAGAAAGAGTGGAATCAAGGTTGAGTTAAAGGTTTTTGGCCTGAACTACTGGAAGAATGGCATTGCCATTTTAGGGAAGGCAAGGCCAGAGATTTGTTGATCATATAGTCCTGGTAATTAAATGAAGAAAGATAAAAATGGGCTTTTACTTTTTGGTAATGATCTCTTGAACAGACTTTAGCATGGTTTTCCACTTCTGAAATAATTCACTCCAGGAAGGATTTAAACATATACAAATTGCTCTCCATAGGGCTTGACTTGTGACTTCCTCTTCAGCCACTGCCCTCTACAGGGGTTTGCCTGAATATAAGTTGTACACTCTGATTAAAATCTGAGCCAAAAAGGAGAGAGAGAGAAATAACTTGTTCCTCTAGCCTCACTCTTTCCTATTTTATTACACACTCTCTCTCTCTCTCTCACACACACACACCTATCTTGTTTTGCAATCTTTCCCAAGTCAAATAATTAAAAGAGAACCTCACTCACCCAGGAAACTTGGTCCCAGAAGTAGTCTGGAAAGATGTCCTAGAAAGACCAGCTGCACTTCTGTGGTGTTGACCTAAAAACAATGAAGAAAAATGAAGGGGTGACTCCTGCTGAAGTGATTCTGAGTCATACAAAAAGGCCTCATTGTCCCAGCTAGAAGGTCAATTAGAGGATCCTTTATCACATGGCTCTCAGGGTACTGGTAAAGCCTCAAGTATTCTTGCACAAAGAAGCAAAACTCTAATAATCCTTTATATTGTCAAAGTCACATTAACCTACCCACCCAGTTGCTTGATGTTTATTCAACACACATGTAGCGTATCTCGTTGTGGTAAGAGTGATAAGCCAACTGCTTCTCCCCTTCTCACCTCTCACCTGCCACTCAAATCACAAGAACGTAAGCTCCAAAAAAGCAGTGACACTGTCCTGTAAACCTCTCTGTTCTCACTATCCGGAATGGTGCTCGTCATATAATAGGCATACAGTATTTTTTTGAAACTAACGTTTCAAAGGTTTTTTAAAAATTATCTAAGAGTTAAATTTTCATTTATCATAACTGAAAATCAATATTTAAAGTGATTGAACTTATTGATTTAAATCCAAATTTTAAAAGTTTAAAATTGATGAGTCAATAGCATTGTTATTACATAGAGTTAAAAACTGCCTCTGGGGAGTAGAACCCTAAGGAAAGGAATGCTGTTTTTCAAATACGATCTTTACCACTTTCACTTTTGGGTTATACGCAATTGCCTTGATGATTTTCTATTTCACAGGTTTAAATTATACGTATTCCCAACATTCTAATGCAACTACTCATTTTTGTGTATGACGTGCCTTCTTCATCAATATTTACATGTATTTGTATTAGTATGGTTGTTTGCAATGACAGCTATGAATTTTATAGTCAACTGATTTTCACTTAACCTACTGTTTCAGCTATCATAAACGGCGTTCCGTGTTTCTACAGTCTTCATCATTACCATGTTGTCTGCATGATATTACAACGTGTTATTGTAACATAATGTAACTAAATACCTTAAAGTGAACCATTCACGGTTGTTTCCATTTTTCCATTGAAAATAATGCAGCACTCAGGCTTGCAGTTCTTCGAATCATATTGATGAATCATACTCTGGGGTTCCGCCTATAGGTCCCGGAGTCACATTAGGGACTGAAGACGACCAAGGAGCGTCAGCGTGACCCCGCCCCCGAGGCGGGTCCTGGGCGGGGCCGCGCACGTTCCCGTTCCGCACTGCGTCTCCGACGCCCCGCCCAGCTGAGGCAAGCGTGCGGCGCGTGAGCGACCGCGGTAGTGAGGGCGGGTGTTTTGGGCCGTGGGGCGCGGAAGCCTGGCGTGTTGGCTATGGCTCCCTGGGCTGCGGCCCAGCTCTGGGCGCTGAACCCGCTGCGCGCTCTGTGGCTCACGCTGGCCGCCGCCTTCCTGCTGACCCTGCTGCTGCAGCTGGTGCCGCCTGGCCTGCTCCCGGGCTGCGCGCTTTTCCAGGACCTGATCCGCTATGGGAAAACCAAGCGTGAGGGGCAGTCGCGCCCAGCCGTCTGCCGGGTCTTTGATGTCCCCAAGAGGTAACCGCGCCCCGGCTCGAGCCCGGGAAGCCGAGGCGCGGAGAGCCCGGAGCGCCCGGCTCGGGCAGCCGGCAGGGGGCAGCAGAGGCGGGCGCGGGGCCGGCGCGGCCCGGACCCCCGGCGACCCTAACGGGTCTCCGGGTGCGCCGCTGCCTCGGCTGGGCCGCCGGGTTCTGCCGCGTCCGCGTCGTGGCCCAGAGGGCGGAATGCCCCGAGGGACTGCGGACACTGAGGATGCTGAGCCGCGGGTGAACGTGAACTGGTGGCCCGCACTGAGTCTTTCCTCGGGGAAAATGGCAGCGCTTCCGAATGTAGGCCTGGTCACCAGGTGGCAGGTTAAAGCCTTTTGGCCCCAAATTCTCCTTTTTCGCCACCCCTGCACTCTAGGGCTCATAATCTAACTGAGGTCACTCACTTGTAGACGTGAAGGCAGGCCGGCGCTTCGCTCCTCTGTTTCCCCCATTAGTCCCTCCGATCCTCGAAGTCCGGATGAGGGGCTAGCCGCTCGTCACCACCCGGGCGCCACCTCCTTCGGCCGCACCGACCGTCCTAACTAGCACCTTGGCGGGTGCCCCTGGAGAAAGTGGCCCAGGAGTGCACATTTTTGGCAAGCCCGACCCCGAAGCTTTGACTTTCAACAGATTTCATAACAAAGTTCAATGAAACATTACATCGTTAGGGCTTAAGTAGGAGTCTTTCAGAAATTTGTAAAGACTTGTTATAGTTTGCTTTTGTTTGGAGGTTTTTTGTTTGCTTTTTTACTTTGAATTCAGAACATAGCTTGGAAGAGTCAGCCAAACACTTCTAGACGGTAGGGAGATAGCTGTGGCTTTTCTGTCCTTAAGTTGCATCTAAAGTTGACATTTAGGAAGGAATCTAAAGGAACGTGGTAAGGTTTCAATGTATTAAAACACCAGGGTTATCGCTTGAACCTCTCAGAGACAGTGTCCCAGGTCCACAGACAAGAAGGCAGCTGAGAGTAACTTGGCTTCTGAAACTGGGTAACGCCCCGCCCCCACTTTTGTCTGTTGGAGAAAGATTCATCAGGTGTTAACACTGAGAAGGAAGAACTAGGTCATTCACAGGAAGAGGAAAGGGAATGAGGCCCTGAGAAGAGACAGAAGTATTGAGGACAAATTAGTCGAACCCCCTATATATTAGAAGCTCTTTTTAGTAAAAATTATCCATCATCCTATTTTTATTTTTTTATTTATTATTTTTTTAAGATTTTCTTTATTTATTTGACAGAGAGACAGCCAGCGAGAGAGGGAACACAAGCATAAGGAGTGGGAGAGGAAGAAGCAGGCTCATAGCGGAGGAGCCTGATGTGGGGCTCCATCTCAGAACACCAGGATCACGCCCTGAGCCAAAGGCAGACGCTTAACGACTGAGCCATCCAGGCGCCCCCATCATCCTATTTTTAATTAAGTTTTATTACAGTGCATCCTTTTCTGCTTTATAGCAATGGCATTCCCAGATTACCATTTTTTAATGTTGTAAAGAAAAAATATTTCTTAGTGTGATTTCTAACAATTTGTTGTCAGAATTTTGAAAAAGGTATTGGTGTCCCTAGATTAAAGGACACATTCCCCAGCTGTTAGTGCTCAAGCACATGATTATATGACAGCTAAGAAACAGACTTGATACCTTTCCTTTACTCCTTACTACTCTTTGGGCTTGTTGTAATTTCTCCCGTAGTTTACACCTTTGTCTTCAAGAATTCTAAAGTAGAGCCTCCCATGGTGTCCAAGTGATGTTTTGTTTTGTTTTTTTCCTAAATTTAAACCATTTCTTTTAGTATTGAAAGAAGATAGAGCAAGTCCACGCCAAGAAAGAAAGACAAATATGCCTAGATACTATATTTAAATACTTTTCCTTGCGGAAAATTCAATCGTACTCTTAAAAGCAAAAATAAGCCTGTAATTTTTACACTTAGAGGCAGCTGCAAATCACATTTCTGCATCTAAAATGGTGCTTAGGTAATTTTGTTTCAGGTTATTTTTTCCTAAGGAGGCAAGAATAAAACCTGAAATCAGTTCATGGCATGTTCAGTTCCATTACCGCTGTTGGGTAGGGTTTTTTCCTAAATTAAGGTGATGATGGTTTTCTTGTTTTCCTTTTGATTCATAGATTATTGATTTCCCAGAAAATCTGAATAAATAGGCGATGTCCAACATGAGTCACGATGATCTTGACTTGTGTAATGTGTACAGTAGTACTTCTGCTTCTAAATTTCAAAATGGTATCAAAGCATTACAATTGAATTGAGCTCTGGAGGCAAAGAGCCATCCAGACTTTTCTCCAGGGGTTCAGCAGTCCTAACCAGAGGTCTGGGGGACCTATGGACAGAATTCAGTGCAAACCTGGATTAGAAAAAATTATATCTTTATTTCACTAACCTCTAGCCAAAAGTCAGCATTTCCTTAGTGATAAATGTAATCAATAGACCACAGTAGAATTAGCAGTACTTGCAATATTGTGACAGGTTTTTTTAATATCACTTTGAAAATATTGAAAAGACATCAAAACATTTTCATCACCACAAGAATAAATCCCTAGGTCTTGTTATTTGATACAGTAATTAAGCACTTGTATTACTATATCACAAATTTCTTTTTTTAGTAGTTATGGTACCTGTATTTCAATATAATTGGTTTCCTTGGTAATCCCTATGTGTTTTATAATTGAAGTAACATTTTGAGAAGTGTCCACTAGCCTTCACCAGACTGCCAGTGGAGTCCATGGAAGAAAAATGTTAAGAACCCCTGCTCTGGACTATAAACAGGCCATAAGTTTACATTTGTCTTGTTTGTTACCATATCCCTGGTTCAGTACCTGACAAATAATAAGGTCCTTGATCACTATGTTTTGAATGAATTTAAGAAAAAGAGGGTTTAGGTTTAGTTGGTTTGTTGATTAACTGCTGAACCAGTGTTTATAGAGTACTTATGTGCCAAGAGCTTTCGTTCTTATAAGACAGGCAGTAAATATATAAACAAATCTTACAAAACAAGATAATTTTGGATGGTAATAAGTGCTTCAGAGGAAATCCAGCAGGATTACTTGATCATGAGCAAAATGGGGTAGCCATGACAATGACAACACTGGAGAGGATGGTCAGGGAGGGGTGGGGCAGGAGATGAGCTCACTGGGGGAGGCAGGGTTGGCTCACCAGGGCCATGGTGGAGAAGAGATTTTATTCTGAGTGTATGGAAAGCCTTTGATGGCTTTAGCTTAGGGAAGAAGGCATGGCATGATGTGATTCATGTTTTGAAGGGATGACTAGCCATTGTGTGGAGAAGACCTAATGAGAGGCTATTATAATGGTCCAGGCAAACGGCAGTGGTATGGATTAGAGTGCTCACATAGTAATACTGCCCTGTCATATAGGTGGTGATGACATTAAAGCACTTAGCACAGGCCAGGCACCTAGTCAGAACTCAGTAAACATTACTCCGCTAATGGGGCCTTGGATCAGTTCCAGCCATCAGCAAATATGTATTATTAGATCTTGCCTCCTGGCTCAAAAGTATCCAGTGGCTTCCAGCTCACTCACAGGAAGAGCCCAAGACCCTATATAGTTTTGTTCCCACCACCTCACTGACTTTGTGTCCTATAGTTAGCCCCTCATGGTGCCAATCCAGTTTTGTAGGCTTTTCTGCTACTCTTTTTTCCCACCTCAGGGCCTTTGCACTACCTATTCCTTCTACCTAAAAGCTCTTCCCCCACGTAGCCACATACATGGTTTTTGTTCTTACTTCCTATAATTCTACTCAGATATTACCTTCTCAATGAGATATTGCCTCTCCACCCTGTTTAAAAGTATAATTCGGCCATCCCCCGTTATTCCTTCTTCTTCCCGGCTTTCATTTTCTCAGTGACAATTACCACCTGCTGGCATGCTACAAATTTTACTTTTGTGTGTGAGTGTGAGTGTAAGTGCCATGAAGGCCAGAATTAACTGTTGTTTTTATTGCTGTATCCCTAGAGCAGTCCCTAGCTTCTAATTAAAACTGAAATATTTATTAAAGGAGTGCTTGTTTGGTGTCAAGTCCTGTGTTACCATAAGGATCTCCTTATCTGTTTTCCCACGGGCTTGGAAAATAGTGCTACATTTAAGCAAAGCGCCAAGGGAGGAAAAAGAGGGAGAATGTCTAAAACAAAAAGTGGAGTTCTTAGATCTGTTGTTTGAGGCTAAAGCTGGGTCTTTGTAAAAAGCAAGAGATTTATAGAGTAGAAGGTGTTTCTCATAGAGGGAAATCAGGCAAGCAAAACGAGATAGGATGTATAAAACGTAGGAATGGGGCGCCTGGGTAGCGCAGTCATTAAGCGTCTGCCTTCAGCTCAGGGCGTGATCCCGGCGTTCTGGGATCAAGACCCACATCCGGCTCCTCCGCTAGGAGCCTGCTTCATCCTCTCCCACTCCCCTGCTGTGTTCCCTCTCTTGCTGGCTGTCTCTCTGTCACATAAATAAATAAAAACCTTTAAAAAAAAAAAACCCACGTGGGAATAAGAACAGCAGTCTGCCTGTGAATTAGCAACATCAGGGCACAGTAGGTCATAGTAAGTTGTGGCTTAGCATTATACCAAACCCATTGGAGTGATTGGTTGACTTTAAGCTTGGTATAAATTGGCACATGTATAGAAAAGTTCAGGTTCAGGCAGGTGTAGGTTGCATGAATTACAAGTGCAGCGGTGTAGGGGCATCTGGGTGGTTCAGCTGGTTAAGTGTCCGAATATTGTTCTCAGCTTGGGTCTTGGTCTCAGGGTTGTTGAGTTCAAGCCCTACGTTGGGCGTGGAGCCTACTTAAAAAAAAAAGAAAAAAAAAGTGTGATTTTAACTTTAGAGTCATCCAGGCTGAGTCTGGAGCTAAATGCTGCCACTTACTGTGTGACCTTGGCTGTGTAACTTAACATCTGACCTTTCATTTTCTCATCTGCCACATGAAGATAGCCAAATAAACTTTACAGGATTGTTTCTGCCTACTTACCAGAGGGATTTCTTTTTAACTTTAAAAAGAGTGAAATGAATAAGCAATGTGTGTGTGTCTGTGTGTGTGTGTGGTAAACTATACATGACATAACACTTAATATTTTAACCCTTTTCAGGTGTGGAGTTCATTGGTTTTGAATACATTCACATTGTTGTGCAGCCATCAGCACTATCAATTTCCAGAACTTTTCTATCAGCCAGAAGGATTTTAAAACATAACTTATTTAAGTCGCTCTGCACAAATGGCTCTCCACCACACTGAATAAAAGCTGGTGTCCTTCTAAGACCCTATAGCATCTGCTTCTCCACACAAGTGCCCTTTATTGTTCCTCAGAGCCTTTGTGGTTGTCATTTCCTCTGCCTAGAAAATTCTTAACCCTAGAAGTTCACTGGGGTTTTTCATTCTAGCCAAATTCACTTCCAGAGAGACCATTCTTGACCACCCATCCAGAATGGCCTCCCTTTTGCACCCTCTCTGGCCCCTAACCCACTATTATGCTAGATATCTATAGGTTCATTTGTTGACCATATGCTGAAAGGTAAACATCAAGGCAGAGACCTGGTCTGTTTGCTCCCTGCAGAGTTCCCAGATCCTAGAAGATTGCCCGGCATATTCTAAGTTCTCAATAAATATTTGTGAAGAAATGAAGTAGGTAGAGTGGCTGGCCCAGAAGATGCTTTTCAAAAGTCAGCGCCTTCTCTTTGCATGGAATCTTTCAGGGCAGGGTGCTGCTGACATTCTGCTCCACTCCTACAGCTCAGACCATACCTGGGCTCAGTTCTAGGAAGTGTGTTTTAAGAAAGACCCTGGAAGGTAGCCAAAAACCAGTGGCCAGGTGGGGGAGGGGGTATTGGAAGTGACACGGGTGAACTTTTGAGGAAATGAAGCTCTGGAGCCCAGAGAAGATCGGAATCAGAAACAACAAGGGCAGCTCAGCAAGGGCAGATCCAGTGATAGAATTTGTAACAGTAGTTAGGAGAATTAAGAGGGTTGCTTTGGAATGATCAGATTAGATCAGTATTTGTCAGACGGGGTTGTGGGCATGGTCTTGGGCGGAGCTATAAATTCTGGCACAAACATATTCTGGATCATCTGGGAGAAGAATCCCTGAGTTCGATTTACTTTATTGCTATGGGGAGGAGGCTTAATACAAAGTGATGTGTTGAAGACCAGGGAGGACCCCCTGCAGAGTCAGAAAGATTTTTTTTTGAATTGATTTAAATAAAGAAAAATAGGAGAAGGTTAGGTAAAGGGGCCTCAAAAGAACCTGTGTTAGGCCTTTGTGCCATAGTAGGTGATTTCATTTCAGTAAGCCAGCATCCACTTTCACATTAAAGTATCCTTGCTAATTTCAATGTCCATTGGCTCTGGTCTTATTTGTATTTCATTTATAGCTGTGCTGATTGCAAAATACTCACTGAACTTAATGAGAGCTTTAACCATCAGGAGTGATACCTTGTTTTATGAGTTAATATTTGTCGTGTTATTATAAAAGTAATTTAGGTCAACACAATTTAGGAAAACATTGAATCAGAAGACCTTTAAGGTTCCTGGCAGCGCTGAGAGCTTGTGGTTTTGCAAATCTTGTGTAACAGTTGTATGGCTATTGCAGCAACATGGCTCAGGATTTGGAAATCTTTCACACATTTGGCTTCTGTTGGCACAATCTAGGTTCTCTATGCCAGGGTCTGGTGCCCCCCTTTGGAACTTGAGCCAATCCTGTTACCCAGAGATAAGAGAGATTGCTAATTGACCCTCTATCCAGGTTTAACAAGGTCAATCATGTTCTCGTTAACCTCAGGAGGCCTCTTTTTCCTGAGTTAACCAGTCCCACCATTTGAAAGGAAATTTTAGAAGTCTGAACGCCTGCAGGATTCGGGTTCTATTAAAAAACAAAACTGTACTTTGGGAAAGGGGGAAAGAGGCTCCAGAGCCTAAAAATAGTGTTCCTGCCTAATGCTTCACAGTGGACCTCCTCTGATGATTGCCTAACTGGTTCAACCTTGCAGGTATTTTTCTCACTTCTACATCATCTCAGCGCTATGGAATGGCTTCCTGCTTTGGCACCTTACTCAGTCTGTGTTCCTGGGAGTGCCTTTTCCAAACTGGCTTCATGGTCTGCTCAGAATTCTCGGGGCTTCCCAGTTCCAAGGTACGACTCTGCTGGTTAGTTACAACCGTTTCATCCTGTTCCCACCTTTCCTGCCTGCTGGGAGCTGTTCCTGGTATTTCGCAGCCATCCCCAGGCTCCTCTGTGGGCCTAGGAAGTGGAGGGTGAGGGCAAAAAAGAGTTCTGCATGGTTCCTAGCCTGGTGGCCACGGGGATGTCTCCATGTTCTTCACTGAGATTACAGCAGACCGAGAGTGAGCTCTTCGTCCCTGCCTTCCCAGCGAGTGCTAGGCTGTGTACAGGACTGGCTGTTCCCCCTCTGATATTTTTAGTACTATCGATAAATTTATACAGAAGTCTTTACACTTCAGTGGAAAAGCTCTTAGGATCCATCAGGTTTGCCTTGAAACATGTGTCATTTCTGTAGTTGAACCGAAGTCATGTCTCAGAACCCCAGACACATAATAGAAAATTACTTTTTGATCACCAGTTAAAGATGTTTGTTATACTGTAAGCTTTAGTCAAGTAATAAAATTGACTCTAAAGAGTTCTTGACCAGAAGTTAATAAAATAGCCTTTAAATTCACCTCACTCTACCTCAGATAAAGGATACATGGAAGAATTTTGAAAATCAGGAGTTGAAGATGAAAACCATAAGGTGGCCTCAGTGTCAGGGAGAGGGTGAGGAGCAGAATTAGAAACAAATTGTACTCGTGCTATCTCTGTCCTTTGTTCCAGCAGCCAAACCACTGGCTCCCTGGGAACAATCCTTTTCTGTATAACCAGAGGAACTTGTTGCAAAAGATGACAGCCAGAGGGAACACCTCTGCAGATCCTATTTGGGAGGGATGGAGACCTCAGCAGATCCCACTTCACCCATTAAAACTTCATCTCTCCCTTTGTTTACTGTGGGGCTAGCTGGGGTTCTGGAATTTGGAAGGTTGGTTGTGAGTTTTATTTGTTTATTTGCTTTAACCTATTCCTAAAGAATTAAAACTAGGATTTACCGTATTTAAAATAGAAAAACAGCCAAAGCTATTCTGTACGATAGAAGTCTGGATAGTGCTTACCTTCGTGGGGGGAGGCAGTGCCTGGAGGGGAGACAAGGGAGTGCTGGTTGTGTTCTGTTTTTTGATCTGGGTGCTGGGTATATGGGTGGAATAGGTTGGTTTAGTTTGTAAAAATGCGTTGAACTGTATCCTTATTATGTTCTTATGTGTGTGTATGTATCTGTGTGTGTGTACATGTGACACTCATTTAAAAAACATCTAGGTGTTATGTCATTTTAAAAACCAGCATTTCTTCCGAATTCTTTTGGCAGAGGGATGAGAGGCAGGTAGGAAGATAGATCTCAAGGCTCACAGTCCCCTGAAAGTATAATTTTCTTTTTTTGTTGTTGTTTTTTTAATATGGAAAGAAATGCGTAGTTCCCTCTGTTTCTGTTCCTGTCCCCTTTTCTGCCTGTCCGGGTGCCTGTGTCTCATCTCCTCTGACCCAGGGATCCCACCGGTGGGGGGGCAGGTTGTTAGAGGTCATCCGGGCATTCTTCCTGACCATCTTCAGCTGGCTGCTAGTGCCAGGAGGCGGAGATCCACAGACAGGTTCTGAGTGCACAGCCTCCTTCATAGTGACATACGTGTAACCAGAAGGCTTTCATGTGACAGAGGAGAGTCCAGAGACCTGAGTTTGTCACTGGCCAAATTCCTTAATTTCACTTGGCCCACTTCCTCATGACTAAAAAAAGAAAAAAAACCAAAAACTTTTAGGCTAGATGATTTTTAGGGCCCTCTCCTAGCTCTAGTCTTAAATTTAATACTCTGTTGAACAGCAGGGAAAAAATATAACTTTGTATTAGTGCTGGGAAGAGAGATGCTAACGTTGCATTCTGAATTACAGGGGGTGAGCTGGCGCTGTCCGCATTCTTGGTATTAGTATTTCTGTGGCTACACAGCTTGCGAAGGCTCTTCGAATGCTTCTATGTCAGTGTCTTCTCCAATACTGTAATTCATATCGTGCAGTACTGTTTTGGACTTGTCTACTATGTCCTCACCGGCCTAACTGTGCTGAGTCAAGTGCCAATGGACGGCAGGAATGGTGAGTCACCCCTGGGGTCTATTAGCTGAGTCACTGGGCACATGAGGGGCTCTTAAGGCAAAGCAGTCCAGCATGACAGAAGTTTGAGAGTAGACCAGTCCAACCCACTTTGCATTTGAAGAGTTTGAACTCTGCTAGCCCTTAGAAGAAGTCAACATGCTCAAGAGTGTATACACCAACTGTTACAAAATTGCTAAAGCCTGAAAGACACCAAGATAAGCACTCATGCCCATGGTAAAGATAGTACCAGGTGTTCAAGAGGCTTGGTGTAAGGGCAAAGAATTGGGATGTGGGTCTGCCTTGGTGGGATTGAAGTCTGTGAATTCAAGCGGTGTTACTCTGGAAAGAAAGAGGGAGTATGGTCAAGAGTAGCACAGGAAGCAGGGGACACCCAGGAACAGGAGAAAAGCTCAGCAAGGAAAGTTGCTCCACCAAAGGTTCAGTCTTCCTGGGGTGCGTGTGTGGAAGGGGAAGGGTGGTGCAGGATTAAATCTCAGAAAACCAGAGGAGAAAGGGGTGGCCTAGGCCAGTGGTGAACAGTTGTGATTTGAAGAGGGAGTAGAGAGCCATTTTGTGGTCATTATTTCTTAGGATGATTCCGATTATAACAAAGCTTTTCTTCAAGGGAGGCAGCCTGAGGGGAGAGGACAAAAGAGTACTGTGATGAGTCAGAATTGTGTCTGAACATTTTTGAGCTCCCACTAGCCAGGAAGAGGGAAGCAAAATCATGACCTTTGTTTATGAGGAGGAAATGAAGTGTGTTTGTGGGGGGGAGGCTAGAGATCTAACATATAGGACTATCATTTTTGTAAAATATTATACAGAACTCGAGTCATTTGGGGTGACTGACATTAGTTTTTAGCGCTGAGGCTAACTTCACCCTGGACCTTTGGTGTCCATCCGCCCAGACACTGTGGGTCAGACCATTCATGACTGTTTTCTCTAAGTTCAAGTCTTCATGTTTCCTAGCCATCCGTGTAAATAGAGACCAAAGTCTAGATGTTTCCAATACTCAGTGAGTGAGCTTTCTCCTCAGGTTTGTTTTCAGCATCAGAATAGCCCCTTGAATGTCCTCTCTCTGTTGCTGTAGTACAACCCGAGGCCTCTATGGCTTGAGGAATGCTTTTATTATTTTTTTTTAATAATTTTTATTATGTTATGTTAGTCATCATACAGTATATCCTTAGTTTCTCATGTAGTGTTCCATGATTCATTATTTGCGTATAACACCCAGCGCACCATGCAATTTGTGGAATGCTTTTAGAGTACGACTTAGTAATGATCTCTCTTAATTCCTGAATTATTGATTGGCTCCAGCCACTCAGCTAACATCTCTCCATCTGATTCCACTGAATTTAATCAAGTCAGTGTTTCCTCCCTGAGCTTTCTGCTGTGGCATTCATGTGCAGCCGGTATCAAGGTTTGAACTCTTACTCGTGGTGAACAGTGCTAGGATTTCCACCCAAAGGAGCTTTCTAAAGCATGCGGCTAACCCGCCCGCTAGCTTTCAGTCTGTTGGCCTCTGTTGGCATTACACAATCTCTTCTAGAGCTTCGTCTGCTAGCTCGACCCCAGCTTCTGCCCTCCCTCCCATAGAAACAGTAAAGAAAAGGCAGCTGAGATACCCACAAAAATCGCTTTCTAGACACTCCTTTCTGAAGCTGTCTTCTGTTTCACCTACTTGTCTTTCATAAGGTCGTATGCAGGCGTTTGGGACAATATGGGGAGAACTGGTTTCAGGAGTTCGTTGAGAGAGAACATACTGGGGCATTTGCCAGCTTTGGGGTCTGATAGGAATAGCCTGGGCTTGGGAGTCAGGGGGGCCTGAGTCTGAATTCCAGCTTACTTAACCACCCTGAACCTCAGAACCTTCATCTCTAACAGGGACATATCCCGATTTCAGAGAGTTCTTGTGAAAAGGAAGAGAAAGAATGTCTGTAAGCTGCCCAGACCTTCTCGTCTCCTTGTCTTCAAAGTCTAGAGGGTCTTTTTCCAGCCACTCTCCATTACACTGTTGTATTTTATTTTCTCCAGAGTGCTGTCTCTACATGAGCTTGTCTTGGTTATCGATTTGCCTACTTGTTTCTGTCTGTGCCTTGCCACTGGAACGTGGGTTCCTGGGGACTGAGATCTTGCCTTACTTACTCTCTGCTTTATCCCTTGTGCAAGATGCCAGGCTCAGTAGACACTCAATCGGTAATTAATGGATAAACAAAGAGTTAAACACTACACAGATTGGACTGTCAGCCTCCACTTGCCTCCCCTTTCCTGCATTTTAATTCCATCTTATTCTTAGGAATCTTTCCCTCATAGGTACTTTCTCTGATTCAGAGTAGGTGACTTGGCAGTGATGGGAACTCTCAAACACTTGCTTCAGTTTTTAATCCTAAAATGACTTGCTCTTAGAGCCCTCCAATTTAAAGCTATTTTTCATATTTTGTTTATCTTTAACCTATAAAAATGTAACTTGTTCATTAAATGGGGAAGTCTAGGAAACATTAAGAGTCTACAGTGAACTGTTTATATAGGGCAAGTTTTTAAAAGAAATTAACACAGGTAGACATCGGTGGACTCTCATTAGTCATTAGCATTCATCACCTGAATCCCACCTCCAGGTGCCTTTATGGAATCGCATGATTCTCGGTTCTCATACCTGAATCAACTCTGTAGGGGCTGTCTCTTCGTTCCAGACCCTCAGGCTCTTCCCCGCAGTCAGTCCGCAGTCAATGGACAGCTTTGTTTCTTCAGTCAAGTTCCTACCTAGCCTGACTGCTTCCTGCTGATCATAAGGAAGTCCTTAATTTGCTTTTCTGATGCCAGTCCTCAGAAGTCCTGCATTCTTCCTGTCTTCTTGGTAGCTAGAGAAGAAAAAGGAAGATGATACTATGAGTGTTTCTACTTCTGAAAGAAACCCAACATGGTTCTCTCTAATCAGAAAGGGATATTGTTTGTTTTCATCTTGCAGTTTACATTTCTTCTCTTTTGAGAAGCCCCATCATGAGCCTTCGCTTCCAGTGCTTTTCTTCATCGGCTGGAGCCAGTCAAGTCAGTGTTCTGCATTCAGGGTCTCCCCTGAATGGCTTAGGGTGGCAGCTCAGGGTAAGATTCGTTTAGGAAGTGTTTTCCTGACAGTAGACTGTAAGAAAGAAGACATAAAACCGGGTTGAGAATTATAAACACGAAGCAGTCTCGCCGCATAAGAGTACATCACAAGAGGAGGAGACAGAGCCGACCTCTGTGCTTGAAGCATTTGAAGAGGGAGCAGGAGAATGTGTCCATGGAGCACTCTCTCTCAGGGGCCACTGAAGCAGCCCCCAGCTGAGTAGCATATGCCTTCACCCACAGGGCAGTGCTCACCTCTCTGGACTTGGTAAATTATGTCAGGATAATTTTCTAGTCATGAGGAACAAAATAAGTGGATAATTGTGTTCTGCTAACTGTACGAGTCTACGATCATCCCCCGAGCCTCTGAAATTTTGTAGGCTGGCTAATAAGCTAATTCTTTTTTCTGTAGCCTATGTGATAGGGAAAAATCTCTTGATGCAAGCTCGGTGGTTCCATATCCTCGGAATGCTGATGTTTATCTGGTCGTCTGTCCATCAGTACAAGTGCCATGTCATTCTTGGCAATCTCAGGAAAAATAAAGCAGGTGAGAGGTCTTTCAGAGCCACTGCATGTGGATTTTAACCCTCAGAAATTAGTTGTCCTTGTTCCTTTATTTTTTCCCCTCCGGCCCTAAATTAATCGATTCATCTATCAAATGCTCATTTTTGACAAGACACCTCTCTGGGTCTTGATCTTCCCCTTTGTAAAATGAGAGCAATATGCTAAAAGATTTCCCCGGCCCCTGACACTCTGTGATTCTATTCTGTGCCCACATCTGGGGGCCTGCACAGCAGATACGTGCCTAACCAGCATGTGAGCATTCATATTACCGTGCTAAGTTAGTGTCATTCCAGCCACAGCAAAAACAAATTTGACTTTTTAGTTAGCTTGTGTTGACTTACCACAGGTACAGTTTTTATTAGGTTTTTTAAATGTTAAAAATGGAATAATATTATTCAACATTTATCAAGTGCTTATTCTGTGCCATGCCCTGTTCCTGGAGCTTTACATATAGCCTCATAGTGCTTAGTTGAGGTGGGGACACTCTTATCGTCCCTTTACAAATGTGGAAATTAAGGTACAGAGATGTGAAGCAACTTCTCTAAAGTTCCACAGCATGCAAGTGGTAGAGTCAGGATTTGAACTCAAGCAGTCTGACTCTGCAGTCTGAGCTCTTAATGACTAGCTTGGAGGCCTGGTGGAGAAACAGGCTTTCCTCTGTGCTTATTTTCAGCTGATAGTATAACCTAAGCATGTAACTTTTTAATACATAGTAGGTTGGCAATGGAAGTGTGACAGGAAGTGGGTTTGCACACAGGTCAGCAATCCTCTTTTTTAAATAAGAGTTTTTGTAAATGACTTGGGACCTGAGGTGGTAAACTCTTTCCACAACTTCATTTGTTCAGGAAGTCTTCTGTTTCTGTTTCAGGGGTGGTCATTCACTGTAACCACCGAATCCCTTTTGGAGACTGGTTTGAATACGTTTCTTCCCCAAACTACTTAGCAGAGCTGATGATCTACATTTCCATGGCTGTCACCTTTGGATTCCACAACTTAACTTGGTGGCTAGTGGTGACATATGTTTTCTTCAGCCAGGCCCTGTCTGCTTTCCTCAGCCACAAATTCTACAAAAGCAAATTTGTCTCCTATCCAAAGCATAGGAAAGCTTTCCTACCATTCCTGTTTTAATATAACCTCAGTCATGAAGCATGCAAACTAGGTGACAGGTTCAATTCCTCAGGACAACAAAGTCTAGGGACCAAAGCACAGTTTCTGCAGAACTGTTTGAAATCCTGCGTTCCGTTTTTACACCCAAAAGTCTTCACTGAATTAGCAAAGCAAGACCCCTCAAGAAAATGAATCTTCAAAGAAGAAATCCTTCTGGCAGGCCTGGGAGTGCTGTGTCTGCCTTCCGAGATGCTTTATCAAACCAACCAACTGCTAACAAGTAGATGAGACTTCTCCAAGCTGCCCCACAAGCACACTAACCAAGAATATACAAATGGCTTCACACATGCACGTACATCCCCCAAGAAAGAGAGGAGACCATCCATGGCTTTTTGTCAGGGATAAATGAGCTGGACTACATAGTAACCAATATAGTAGGTGCTCAGTAACTGTTGCATTTCAATAAAAGCAGAAAAGCTTTTAAAATAACAATATATAATTTCACACCAACAGAGTCAGGGGAAAATGAGGTTGTTGGAGATAGTTTATACTTTCACATACGGCCACAAAGATTTCCAGTTATGTAACCAGCAAGAGTGGTTTCCACTCATCTCCCCCTCAAATCATAGGAAACCTCTTTTATTTAATACTTTTTTTGACATGACTTTCAAGGAAGTACCTTAAAAGTGAAAGCATCTGAAAATAAAATATTTTTATATTTATGTGTGAAGAGCCTCCATGAATGGACCGACCTTCACTGCAGATGGCCTAGTGCTCTCCCTTGTTCATATGGAGTGACTCACACTGGAGTAAGGTTTGCCTGAGTTTAACTATTGAATTATTTTAATAAAGTGAATCTGAAGATTTTTAGGAATAAATTTTACACTAAGACAGTTTACGTTCAAGAAAATACCCATGATTAAATCAAAGGGAAATAAATGTATGGTTTAAAAGAAAAACAAGAACTTGAAGAAAAGTACCACTACAGCCTGAGCAGCGCTGTAAAAACTGCACATTGTGCAGCGTAAGATTTACCGGCTCAGTGACTGAGGTATTAACTTGATGGCTTTTGTGCAGGCGTCACATTATAGTCTAGCTACTAAAGTTTTGTCCTAATGGGTACCTTGCTATGGGAGAAAGAACCTCATTATTAATCAGACACATAATCAAATGCAGTCTGAGAACCTCCTCCCACCCTCACCCCTGGCGTAGTAACAGCTTTGGTAGCTGTTAGACTGAGCTTCTTCTTAATCTAAACTTTCACTATAGGCATATGAAAGCACATCCTATGGTTTTTAAAATAATTCTGCTGTAGCATTTTCTCTCCCATCCATCAAATACCACTTCGATCTAGTTAGTCCAGGGAATGCTGTTGGGAGGTAGTCGGGTGTCATTTCCCCTTAGTAGCAACAGAATGACAGGTTGAGGCTATGCGACTAGGGTAGAGTTGCTCAGGCTATTCCAGTAAATGACATATTTATTTCATTTAGCATTTAGGTGCACCATCCTCAGGACCCGGACTCAGGAACAAGACTTTCCACGCTTTAAATGGAAAGCATATTGCAGTTTGGTCTTAATTTCCACACAAATGGCACGAATAAATTTTAATGGCAAACTATTTGAGGGGAAAATGTATTTTGCTTTAGCATGTCATTTCATACCTAGGTTAGTCTAGGAATTCGAATGGTGTTCTGGAATTTCATTGTTCTTTTAAGTAAAATGATGATATCCCCTGTGAAGAGCCCTATCAGGGGCTGTTAGAAGGCATTCCCAGTCTCCAGTGCCCTCATCTCAAGCCTGCCATCCCCTGCTGTCCCTCACACTCACTTCCATGTCTTTTACTTTCCCTCTCCCTTCTTGCCCAAATACTGCGTTTCCAGGTGAAGGCTAAAGAGGAAGTAGTGATGTCCTCCAAGGGTTTCAGAACAAAATAGCGTGCTCTTTGATGAGAGCTTAACTGTGGAGAATAGCTGAGAATTGTGCTGTGCTTGCGAGATCACGACCAGCTTTGCTCTGCGTGGTAGTGGAAATGCTCTGTGCGCCGAAGCAGAGAGGGGGCAAACCTGTCCCGTGCAGAAGCCAGAAATAGGTTGGGGGTGGAGGCTCTTGATCCTCCTGCCACCCTAGTCGCATAGCCTCAACCTGTCATTCTGTTGCTACTAAGGAGAAACGACACCCGACTACCTCCCAGCAGCGTTCCCTGGACTAACTACCGGCTGTAAAAGTGTGCTGAAAATAGCCTTTGTTTTTGTTAAGTCTCCAAGTTGTAGCTCACCCCCTACACTAACATTTGCTGTTAGTGAGTATGGATCATTTTGTCTCCACAGAGCCGTGTCCTATGTTATGTTTTTAATGTAATGAGTGATTATTGCTAGAATTCCTACCAAAAAAGAGGGGGTCTTTTCAGATATTTTTATATGACACTTAATAGTTTAAGGAGACTAAATTTTTGTATAGCTACCTGAGAATGCCAGGACATTGATAAGTAATGTACCTCTAAGTGAACCAATATTTTAAAGAAGATCTTAAAATAGTAAATGAGCAAGTAGAAGTTTTTTACACCTGTCTAAAGCAATTTCTGCCCACTCTTTCACATTGCTTATCAGGGGAAAAAAGTCATTTAACTGGTTTTATAAATTACATGTATTAGTCTAACCTTCTAAGATTTATCTAATAAATGGACAGAAACAGGGGAGCTGGCAGTGATCCACAAATAATTCATGCTACACATACTTTATCATGTTTCTCAAATACCAGTGACCTAGAAAGGCAGGTATTGATTTTAGGGAAAGCAAAATTTAATTATCCAAGAAAAATTGAATGATAAAGAGCTACTGTATGCACATAATTGAGAAAGTTTAGTTTGAGTCTCTTCCTTGAAAAAGATTCTCAGGGCACCTGGGTGGCTCAGTCGGTTGAGCATTTGCCTTCGGCTCAGGTCATGATCCCAGGGTCCAGGGATCGAGTCCCACATCAGGCTGCATGCTCAGTGGGGAGCCTGCTTCTCCCTCTGCCTCTGCTCCTCCCCTGTGCTTGTGTGTGTGCTCTCTCTCTGTGAAAGAAAGAAAAAGAAAAAGAAATAAAAAGAAAAAGGGGGGGAAAGAGGAAGGGAGGGAGGAAGGAAAGAAGGAACGAAGGAAGGAAAAGATTCTCAATTCTTTTTTTTTTTTTAAAGATTTTATTTGACAGAGATAGAGACAGCCAGGGAGAGAGGGAACACAAGCAGGGGGAGTGGGAGAGGAAGAAGCAGGCTCATAGCGGAGGAGCCTGATGTGGGGCTCGAATCCCATAACGCCGGGATCACGCCCTGAGCCGAAGGCAGACGCTTAACCACTGTGCCACCCAGGTGCCCCAAGATTCTCAATTCTTGAAGCACGTAGAGGACAAAAGAACACAAGGGATTTCTCAGCAGAAAGACAAAGCTGCCTCCTGAGTCTAGCCCTCTGGTAAAACTTCGTGGCATGCGTGCAGTTTTTATCAGGGCTCCTTGGCCTATACAACACCTTTCTGGGAATTAGAAAAGATATCACTCAGAACATCCCCATAATAGCAGAGCATGAATCTTTGTGGGCACAGAAGGCCTCTGGTGATGAGACTTCCGCTCAGTGAGCAGAGCTCAGGCTGAATCTCAGCTCCGCTCACCCTTTGTGCCTGGTGTCCTTTGTGCAGTGTTCCAACCGCACAACCTTCCACAGCACAGAGACCAGGTTCACTGCGCTGCCTATCTCTGCAGATTCTGTTCACTCTTGAAAAATCAAGACTTGATTTCATGGAATCATCTCATTGAGAAAGAAGAATAAAACTAGGAGAAGGTGGAATTAAGCAGTTCGTGCAAAACATCTGTGCTTCCACTACAAAAAGGGGAATCTGATGGACAACAGGTGAGTGACCCTCAAACAGTAGGATGTCGGTTTGGATGCCGGAATTCCAGCCCCAAATAGAGAAAATAATTTGCTTACTTTCTGACTACCGACTCCTGTCTTTCCAGCTCATTGTTCTAGGACTGCAACTCCAACAGTCTTGCCACCCTATTGAGATCTCTAATCTATTGATCTCACGGCATTTTTATTGTCCTTCACCCATAAGTCTTCTCTAATCTCATTACCCTGCTTAAATTCCAAGAAATCACTGTCATCATTCCTTCATGTATATCTTCAACTCTTGCCTCTTATATTGCCTCTTCCTATTGATTTAGCAAAGCCACAACCCCGATTAGAGTCAGCTCTTCCCCTGGGTGTGTGGTGTGTGTGCCCACGCAACTGAACAGTGGCTAGAGAAATACAGTCCATGGACAGCCCACTTCAAATTCATGACTGCCCAAGTGGTCTTTCATGCTGCAATCATACTAAAATTCTCTAGTCCATTCACTGTCCCATGCTGCTGACTATGTTACTTCTCTGTCCCCAGGAGAATGAAGCTACTGGAAGAGAATCCCCCACAGGTTATCACCACCTCCTCCACCCACCTAAGACATCTGTTCCTCCATACGCTACTTTCCCTCGTTTCTATTATTGAAGGATACTTTTTTTTTTAAATGTAAACTCATGATTCTCATACAAATATAAAATGGACATGTGTCAACAATTTTACTTTACTCATTAAGTAAGGGAGGAACCAGTAAATGTTAGAAACAGTTCAAAGAAGAATTCCTAAAAGGCACATGTATGGATAACAAGGCATGCCAAAATGAATGTAATAGATGCAAATTAATTGCTCAATAGTTGCAAAACTAGCATCTACAGCAGGGGAGGGAAAGCAGTTGTGCCTCCATCAGACAAAATTCATTTGTATGTCTATGAAAATTATTTGCATTCCTATCAATTGTCTGAGTTGTAAAATAGCTCAAAGACTAGGGGTAGAGAACACAAAGAGTGTGCTAGAAAGGACACCAGTAATATTTTTTGCTTACTTCAAAGTCATTACAATTTTTTCCTGAAACTATAAACCACCTCTCTGGATTTCTTCCCAAAGCTAGGTCCCCTACTTGAGCACGACATTCTACCTAAGGAGAATGCTTGGCCGTTCCTCCTGCTAGATCAACACATGTTTGCCCTTTCCTCAACATTTCTAAAAGCAGACAAATACTCTAACTCCATTTCCCTCATCAGATAATAAGCCCATTTCTGGGGGTTTGGTTTGGTTTGGTTTTGGTTTTGGGTTTTTTGCAGCAAAACTATAAAGATTTATTATATTCTTACTAGCTTTGGTTCTTCTCCCACTGTCAAGCCCGCTTCCGTCACTCTGTAGACCTCATGACTCCAGTGAAACTGCTCCGGGAAAGATCTCCAATGACTCTACTAAATCCGGTGCTGGCTTCTCAGTATCGGTCCCAACATAGCAGCACCTGGTTACTTGCCCTAATTGTCTCCAAGACACCACACCCCTGGATTCTCCTCCTAGCCCCCTGGCTGCTCCCACCCAGATTTCTCTACTGACTCCTTCCCTCTTTCCTGACTTCCGGATGCTTGGAGTGCACCAATTCGCAGTTCTTGGACCCTTTCTCTCTCTGTACTTGGTGATCTTATCTGGTCTCAGGACCTTAAATACTATTTATATGCTGACAACTCCTGCGTTTATATACCCGGCCTAAACATCATTCCTGCACTCTAGGCTTATACACCCAGTTGTCTACTCAACATCTCTCCTTGATGTATGATAGATGTCTCAAGTTTTGACATGATTAAAAGTTAGTTTCTGATTTTCCATCCACCACACCTGATCCACCTACAGTCTTAGCATTTTTTACTTTCTCAAACCAAAAATGATGGCATCTTCCTTGACTCTCCTTCTTTCACACTCCACAAACCGATCTGTGGTTCTACCCTCAGAGTACATCCAGAATCCGTCCCTGTCATCATAAGTCTACTGACTACCATCTTGATCTGAGCTGCCATCATTTCTTGCCTCATTTACTGCAACAGACTCTAATTGGTCTCCCTGCTTTCTCCCTTAATTCCTTACAGCTGATTTTCAGCACAGGCTAGAGATCTTTCAAAAATCTGTATCAGCTCATGTCGTACTCTTTCAAAACCTGTAACAGTTCCTCCTTTCTCTCAGATAAAGGCAAAAGATCCTATGATAACCTCCTAGCCCTCACATGATTTGGCCTCCAGTCACCTCTCTTACCTCATCTCCTACTTGTGTCCTCATCCACTCCTCCCACACAGTGGCCTCCTTGCCCTTCCTTATACATGTCAGTCCTGTTCCTCTGGTAGGCCTTTGCACTGGCTGTGCCCTCTGCCTGGAATGCTTTTCCCCTAGATAGCTGCCTCATGGTGAACTCCCTCACATCCTTCAAGTCACTATATTAGTTATCTATTGCTGTATAACAAAGTACTCCAAATTTTATCAGCTTGAAACAGCAAACATCTGTTAGCTTCCGTGCATCAGGATTTCAGGTGCAACGGAGCTGGGTGTCTCCACCCCAAGGATTCACTGCAGTCAAGGTGGCATCAGGGCTGAGATCTCATCCGGAAGCTCCACTGAAGGAGGACCCACCTCCCAACTTGCCCTTAGTTGTTAGCAGGATTCAGTTCCTTGTGAGCTATTGAACTAAGGGCCAGGAGCCTCCCTTGGTTCCCTGCCACTCAGGATTCCAGCCATAGAGCAGCTCATAGCACAGTACCCAGGTCCCATCAGAGCAAGCAGGCAGGGCTGTGCAAGACGGGAACACCAACTCTTTGCAACCTGATCTTCGAAGTGACATCCCATTGCTCTTGCCATATTACTCTCTTTGTTGGAAGGCAGTCGCTGGTCCAGTCCACACTCAAAGGAAGGTAATTATACAAAGGCAGGATGACCAGGAGGTGTGGCTAAGGGGGGCCATTCAAGAGCCTGTTTACCACAGTCACCTTCTCAATGAAGTGACCTCCTCACTTAAAGTTGCAGCTTAGCCCTCTCTCCTTTCCAACCCCCTTTGCTCTTATGAGCATTAACAAACGCTTACTGTTTTGAGCCCCTTCGTTTTGAGGTGATTTGTTCTATAGCAATAGCTAACTGATGCACTCTCTTCTAAAAACAACTCTATAACGTGCCTTTTCACTTATGCTTATTATTTCATTGTCTGTCTCTCCTCATTAGAATCTAAAATGTTGTTTTGAGGTTTTCGGTTTTGTTTTGTTTTGCTTGCAGATGTATCCCCAGCATCAGAAGAGTGTCTGGTACATAATAGACACTCAATAAATACTCATCTAGAGAATGCTCCTATTGTCACCATTTTCTGCATAATCACTAACCTCCTGCCTTCACTTTGTTGCAGAGTTGCAATAATATCTACCTTGTGAACACTGAGCATCATTCGTATTCACGTGCATGAAAAGCAATGATCCAATTGTGCATTCATACCACCCAGAAACCAGTTACAATTATGGTAAAGAGGAAATAAAATGAAGTTCAGTCAAAGAAATGCTTAGGAATCCATAAATTGTTACAATCCCACCCCCATAGTTTTTATCAGGTTTTATAAAAGAAATGCAGCATTTATGGGAAATTGGAATAAATACATTTATTCTTCAAAATATGAAGATTAAAGCCTATTTAGTGAAGAGGAAAGTGATTACTCTTCAACTTGATGCCTGTATCTAATCCTTCTTCCTACCCTACACTTTAAAAGAAAAAATCAGCACTTTGAGATTTTTTTGCTTCTTGACCTCTAGACCTATTACTCTGTGGCAGGCTATGACTATGACCATCATTTTTTGAACATGTGTTTTAGATAAAATCTTTGAGATTTAAAGAAAAAACAAAAACCCACACCAGAAGTATGTAATTCAGTAAATTGGAAAGAACTTAATCTGTTCCTCTGTAATACGCCTTCAATTCTGAGCTTTTTTTTGTTTTTGTTTTTTCAAGATTTTATTTGTGAGTAATCTCTACACCCAACATGGGGCTCGAACTTAGAACTCTGAGATCAAGAGTCTCACGCTCAACCAACTGAGCCAGGCAGGTACCCCCAATTCTATGCTTATGAAATGGTGAGAATAAGTCATTTTTAGTGCAGAATATGGCCCATGCTAATGATTGAAAAGGGTGGACATTAATTCAGTATCCCACTTCTCATTCCCACCTAATTTTGGCCAAATTGCATTTCCAATTCATCTTTCTCCCTACCCATCTATAATTATCTGTTGGAGTCTCCTTCCATGATTTTGCTTTAAGACATGGAAGAAAACTTTAGATTTCAGAGTAATCATCCAATTCAGGACTACAGCAATAGATGAGGGGCAATGAATTAGGGATGGATCCCCTTCCTTGTCTTCCATACTTCAGGGATTACAATTCTGAGAGTAAAATTTGTTAGTAGATGAGGGCCTTCCATGAAATCAAGCTCAGAAACCTGGAGATGGAAAAGACCTCAAAATGCTTGATTTTTCTAAATAATGTATTAATCTATTACAAATTTACCTAAGTCCATTTGCGCCTCTTGTTCATAATCTCAGTAATAGCTTTGGTGATCTGTATCCTCTAACTTTATTACACAACTTTTGTCTTTTATAAAACTCTCTCTTTCATTCTTTGAAAATTTGTTTTTCCATTCTAGAATTCCAGAATGTGTAGAACAAATCAGTATACCCTCTCTACATTCATGATACTATGTGCTGTAATGTTTTTCCCTTCTCAGAACAACTCTCCAGATTGTCAAGTTGTTAAATTTTGTTGTTGTTCTTACTGTTGTTTTATACAAGAGGGGCATGAGCTTTTAACTCGGGTGAGTTTTACTTGATTCACTGGACTACATCTTTATCAGGGGGTGGCAGTTTAAATGCAGAAGCACCTGATAGCATGAGAAAATCTCAGAAATAAATAAGCATCTGAGTATGCCATTTTGGGCATGCATGCTAATAAATTTTACTCATTAATAGGGCATTAACTTATCACGATGAAAAGGCATTTGGGGATATGGATAGACCTTAAACCTGGTTAGTAGAAGCTCACAAGGGCATGGTTACCTACAGATTGAGCATTATATTGCCTTACAATATCCAGGCCTACCTTTCATTTCCTGGCTTGACAAGGTCTGTCTTCATGACCATAAAATCCAAACTGTTTTATAGTAAGTAAAACAAGAAGGACCTCAAGGCATGTACTTCTGCTACATGATGGAGCCATAGCACCCTGACTTGCCTAGTAAAGGAGACAGTCTTTAATTAAAAGTTAGGGGCACAGTTAGAAATCCCACTCCTTCCTTTGTGTCCCACTTGCATAAACAGGCCCTCTGAATTATAGTCAAATCATGAAGCCACTTCAGTTGCTTGCATGACTTCCACAGGTTTCAGGAAACATTGCCTCGTGTGTGAGGAAACATTAAATTGCCATTGTATGAATTTATACTTACAATTAAATTCAGATTTACATAAAACTAATTCATATGAGGAATTAAATCTGCTGGGAGAAACTGTTCCACAAGAATCAACACTCTAGAAGTACCAAATTTATATTTCAAAATGATTTATTAACATTATCATAGTGTTATCACAGCCTATAAAACATTCTTAACAGTTACATCAACAGATCTTTTCCAAAATGACAATGATCTTCTTGAGATCTTGCATTTGCCAAGAGTGACAGGTGTTGCTTTCAGTCATATCTACTGCAAAAGAAACTGCATGAAATGAATTTCTTATCTATGGAAAATGAAAATAAAATGACAGGACAAGTCTTGGTGAATTTGCAGACAAGTAAGCCAGAAAATTTTCATAATCAATCAAGATATCACATTAATGAACTATTATAATTTATTGTATTATAATTATGACATATCATTACATATTATTTTGCAGTTTTTAAGTTCATGTTCTTACTCCTGTATCACATTAGCACCTTTAATTAACTGCACTTTTTCCCCTGCTTTTATTTTTTTTTAAGAGAGAGCAAGAGTGAGTGGGGAGGAAGGGGCAGAGGGAGAGGGAGACAATCTTAAGCAGGACTCCATCTCACGACCCTGAGATCATGACCTGAGCCAAAATCAAGAGTGGGACACTTAACTGACTGAGCCACCCAGGCTCCTCTTTCCCTGCTTTTTGAACAGAGGTCCCCCATTTTCATTTTGCACTGGGCCCAACAAATTATGTAGCTAGCCTTGACCACAGATAAGAGTATAAAAGGTTTTTGTCATAAGCCATTACTGAAGACAGTCCGTGGCTATGAATGCTTAAAAAGTGTAGAAAAGAGCATGAAATGCAAGAAAATGCATGTTCTTAATGTGTTCCATAGAAAATCTAGCAGCTAGTAGACATTTAATCTATGTTAAGAGTTAAACAATGTAATAGTATGAGCTGGAGTGCAGAATTTTGCATAAGGAAAAATCTGTTTATATTTGATCCAAGACAGATGTCATGAAATTTAGGACAATGCCTCCAACGGGTTGGCATACTCATTAAATATGATTTCTGCCATCTAAAAGAATGAGTTTAACAAGGACAAACACCCTTTCAAATGAAGGTGAAACTCAGGTACATTATTAAATGTAAGCCTGATTACCCTTCTATCAGCATTCTCTGATTTCTAAGTATGGAAAGCTATTTTTCCAAAGATCTGAGAAATGGTCACCACAGTAAGGGTCCCCCTTCTATTCTTGGTTTCTTCTGAAATGACCCCTTCCAGTAACTCTGCCTGAGAAACAAAATCACAATAGAGATGACTAACATTTGAGAATGAAACAACAAGCAATAGAACTTACACCAGATAAACCAAATTTGCATCCCATAAAGCTAAAAAAGACCCACTTAATTATAATTGTTCTAATTTTTGTACAATGATTATTGTATAAAACTATTACAGGAATTAAGAAACATAGAAAAGATGCATATTTACCCAAAACAATTTTAGTTCTATCTTTTTGCCTTTTAATAACATAATGGATTTCTAAGTGGTATAATTTGTACGTCAATGCTTTTATTGGGCCCATTTTAGCCCCATTTCTAATGCTTGTCTTCTTAAAATAGATTGAGAAAAGGTGCATGCATGCACAGAATTATGGTGAAAGGTATCATCACTGTTTAAAAATTAGGAAGAACATTGCAATATATATAAGAATCAGAAAATAAACACGCATAGGGGCGCCTGGGTGGCACAGCGGTTAAGCGCCTGCCTTCGGCTCAGGGCGTGATCCCGGCGTTATGGGAGAGCCCCACATCAGGCTCCTCCGCTATGAGCCTGCTTCTTCCTCTCCCACTCCCCCTGCTTGTGTTCCCTCTCTCGCTGGCTGTCTCTGTCTCTGTCGAATAAATAAATAAAAAAAATCTTAAAAAAAAAAAAGAAAATAAACACGCATAATATAGATTTGTGAGAGGTACATATATCTTATAAGATATATCTTGTATATAAATGTATCTTACGAGTAAGTGACAAAATGACTGCAGCATGCCTCCGCTTTCACGGCTGACTGTATCAGTTAACTCTGAAAGACAAAAACAAATCAGAAAGAGCTGTCTGAAGAGTGTGCGGAGAAGAGTGGCCTTCCTGTCTCCCTGGTGCTGGGTGAGAGGCCAGTGATCATAGACCGAAAAGCCATGGGGCTTTTGTCAGCCCCGGCTCCCTATTTCCCTTCTCACCCGTCCCTCCTCTGCCTCACTAAAGGACTACCTAGCACCAGAGCTTGGATTTTATAGTGAAAATAACTTAATGAGTTAGAAAGGGGTCAGAGAGGAAATCATGTTGTTTACCATACAGCATCTCACCAACACAGTGGTACACACACACACACACACACACACACGAGACTAGCTATTTATTTAGGTATAGTCTCCCAGAAAGGGTGGAACTTTGGCACATTCACTGCAGGCTTCTTGTTACCACACATGTGTGATCCCGGTTATACCGAGGGTATCCGGCATCTAGTACTTCCATACTGTGGGTCTCTAAAGGACCAGGCTTCCTGCTCCAGCACGTAGAGGAGGGATCACAAACGGGCAGGCTGCCAGCCAAACCCAATGCACAGATAGGTGTTTTTTAAAAATTTTGAATTAGTGACTGTAATAGTTAATTTTACGTGTCGACTCGGCTAGGCTATGGTGCTTATTTGGTCAAACACTAATCTAGATGTTGCTATGAAGATATTTGGTAGATGTGATTAACACCTACAATCATTTTTAAAATATATCTTTTAAGTAGTCTCCATCCCCAACGTGGGGCTTGAACTCACAACCCCAAGATCAAGGATCGCATGCCCTACCGACTGAGCTCGCCAGGCCCCCCAACATCTGTGATCATTTTAAGTGAAGGAGATTACCCTCAATGGTGTAGGTGGGCCTCATCTAATAAACTGAAGGCCTTGAGAGCAAACTCTGAGGTTTCCTGGAGAAGGAATTCTGCCCCAGAACTGTAATATAAAAATATTGCCCAAGTTTCCACCCTGCTGGCCTGCCAGAAGCATTTCAGCCACACCAGCACCCCCATCACCTGAGCCAACTCCTTAAGATAAATTTATTTCTCTTTCTGTACACACACACACACACACACACACACACACACGTATTTGTGATATTTCCCAAATTCCATTGCAATTAACTGTGGCCATGGGGTTAGGTTCTCACCCAGATGTAAGCAGATGTGCTTTGTGGCAGCTTCCTTAAAAGACACATACCTTGTATCCTCTTCTTTCTCCAGCCAGTCCTCCATCCTGCTTCCTGAAACAGGCTGCTAGAGTTCTAGCAGCCAGACAGGGTCATGAAGATAAAGGCACAGCCCAGGAATGATAGAGCAGAAAGCTGGAAAGCACCCGGATCCCTGATCACCATGGAGCTGCTGGATTGTTCTCAACTGCCTCTCACAAGAGAAAAACTTCCTATCTAATTTACCCTAGATACTGTTTTGGATTTTCTGTTATAGTTAGTGGAATGTAATCCTAATTCAAAAACCAGGAAATTTTGCATTAAAAAAATCTGCATCGTTTTCCACAAGAACATTCTCAAATTGGTGTAGTTCACAAAGGAAGGTGTTTCTGATGCTGGTGGAAGTGAGGCATTCCTCCACCCTTGAGATGCCACATTAGTAGCAGTCCTGCAGGCCTGCCTGTGGTAGGAGGGACAGGTCTCAGTGTCCACAGACTTTTCATGGCATGGCTTTCAAGCTCTGCTGTCAAGGCAGGACAGGAGAGAAACACAGGATCTTCCATTCCCTGGCTATGAACCTATTTCTCATTTATTTCATCTAGTCAAATAAATTTGTATTCCTCTAGTCCACACAATTTTGACCTAATATCTTACTAATACTCAGATTTTTTAGTGAAAGAGCATTGCCCCCACCCAATTTCCAACCGGCTCTCTGCCCTGGATAGCATCACCAAACTTCTTCCATTAACTTGACAATGGAGGGAGTTGGGCCTGAGAGGATGTCCCTAATCTGGGGCAGGGGCTGAGGGATAGAGGCTGGAGTCTCAGTCACTGTCAGGCTTAAATGGACCAAGCAATCATTTGGGGAGGAGGGGTATTCTGGGTTGAAGAGTTCTTGGTGAGTTAAAGGCTGATTCTTATCTTTGGCTGTGAATGAACTCAGGCCACTAGGATGTAAGCAGAAAGTAGGATGAACTCTGTCTCTCAGAATCAGGCCAAAGACAAGGAGTAGAAGACCCTTCAGAGCTGCTCAGGCCATGTGGGAAGAATGTATGAGTGTGGAATGAGGCTGACCTTCAAAGATGAAGCTATGACAAGATCAAAAATCTGTGTTTCTGAGACATCTGTCTATGTCTAGATTTGTCTTTGTCTTTTCATTCTCTTAATTTCATTAAACTAATGCTTCATTCATATCAGAGAATGTTCTATGGCCAGTCACTATTTTAGACCTTGGAAATACAATGAGCAAAACAGGATTTCTGCCCTGATGGAGCTTACGTTTTGGTTGACGAATACAGATAACAAATATAATGAGTAAACAATTAGAAAATCAAGATAAGTTCAGATAGTGATAAGTACTATGAAAAAATGAAAAAGCTAAAAAAAAAAAAAGAAGAAGGTGAGACAGAGTGACTTGTAGAGGGGAGGGAGAGGTCTACCTACTTCAGATGGATGGACAGGAAGGTCTCCCTTGAGGAGGTGATATTTACCCTACGTGACCAGAAGATCTGAAGAAGGAGTGACCCAAGAAGAGTAACAAGTACTGGACAAAGGTCTTGAGGTCGAAACAGGCTTGGTTGGACATGGCACATGAGATAGAGAAAGCCAAGGGATGAAGTCACACAGAAGGCAGGGGTTAGATGACACAGAACTTTAATTCAGAGAGAGGGACTTTGGACTTTATTCTAAGGGCATTTAGAAGCCATTAGATAATGTTAAGCAGGGGAATGAAATGACTTATTTTCATTTTGAAAGCTCACCTGGGTGCTGGTTAGATTACATATTGGCAAGAGCAGAAGCAGGGAGGCCATTACATTAAAAGTCTCTTTTAAGAGTCCGGGTGAGAAATAACACCTACTTTGGACAAGGGGGTTATTTTGGACAAGGAGCTAGAAGGAGGTGAACAGACTCAGGATCTATTTTAGAGGCAGAGACAACAGAACTTGCTAATGGATTGAATGTGAGGTAGGAGGAAATTAGTGGAATCTAACAGGGAGGTGCTGGTTCCATTTACTGAGATGGGAAGACTGGGAAAGGAACGGGTCTTTGGAAAGAAATCAAGAGACCTGTTTTGATCATGCTTTGTTTGAAATGCCTGTGATACACCAGATGGAGACAGCAAGCAGATAGCTTGAGAAGTGGGAATGAAGCAGGTCGCTGGCCATCTTCCTGAATTGTCAGCCTGTTTGCAGAAATCTAGGAAAGTCTGAGAATGGGCCTGGAAGGACATCCCTCTTTCCTCTGGATCAGCGGAGGTCCCCTAGAAGGCCCAGATCCCTATCATCTGAAGGGTTTGGCGTGCCCGTGGGTAGCAGGATGCTTCATTTCACATAGTGGAAGTGCGTCAAGAGTCGAGGAGGTCAAGCAAGTTGTAAATTGCTATTTGTCATTTGCCTACATATCAATTTGCCAAGTGCCTTCTCTTTAATTTTGAGTGATCTTCAGCTGACTCTTAGCATGAAGTTTCTGGTTTCTGCTTCTTTCTCATCACTCCCTGTTCTGGCTTCTCTAGCCAGCCTTTACTCTGCGGACTGTTTAAAGTAAAAAAGCTTTAATCCAGCCCTTGATGATTTGGGAGTGCCAGAGAGCTCTCTAAAGGAGCAGGAAATAGCTTGTCTCTTCACTACTTTTGAAAAGTTGAGGAGGAAAACAAAGTGTGAGACAGGTGGTTATGCTGGAAGGAGGGACTTTAGGTCTGGTAGCCAGGTGTGCTGGGCTAATATTGAATTCTAGATTCAAAACCTGTCTCCATCCACTTGCAAGCAGCACTGAGCTCAGAGCAGACAGGCTTCCCCGCCCCTGCTGCCTCCCACCCCGGGGAGGGGAGGAGCAGAGATAATTCTCCCTGTGGGCTGCATCTCCTCAGAGGAAAAAGGTGGCAGAGCTAAACCCAGTATACGATTACTCTGCCAAATTTAGTTTATAAGATCAGTGGTAAAATGGTTACATCTCTGAGAGTGCCAGGAAACAGTCCTCCCCATGGGAACCTGGAGCAGAGAGAGGGCATTTTCCTCTGACAGATAATGGAAATGTTCACCATTAATTGGTTCGTTTTATATATTTCTATTTTCAGTAAGTATGGTACAGTTAAATTCAACAAAGAGGTATCAAGCACAATTCTGCCACTTATTAGCTGTGTAATTTTGGGAAAGTTTCTTGACCTACGTCTCACATTTCTCATTTGTAAAAATGAGGATACTGGTACCTACCTTGTAAGATCATTCATGTAACATATTCAGTGCACTGCCTGGATCAGAATAAGCACTCGATAGTGACTTATTACTACTATTATTACTGTAATGATGGCTACCACTATTACCACGTTAGGAAAATCTGCTAGGTGCTAGGGATATAGAGATAAAAGACATAATCTTACCATCTAGAAACTCAAGACTCAGGAAGGAGGTAGGAATCAAAAAACATTAAAAGACAGTGTAACACATATGTGGCAGGGTTTCTTCACCAGAAGGATGCCTGCCAGTGACAGACTGTAGTGAGACTCTATGTATGTAGGCCGGGACAAAAAAACCAAAAAAACCTACAAAACATCTTGGAATTGTTGAGTCTCTCACATCCTTACTGGATAGGGGGTCAAGTAAGTAGCTCCATTTGTTTGCCAAGAAATGTATCAGGAAATCTATGTTTTTAGACTTTTTTTTTTTTTTTAAGGGAGGTAATCACCAGTGAGGTTAGAACAACGATGGCTGTAAATCCTCAGAGTGGGGAAGCCAGGGTTCTGATTAGCCCTCCATCATGCAAAGAACTCATTACTTTGAAATCTGACACCTGGGGCCTAAACTGTCAGAGCCTGAGGTCCATGGGATTCAGGTGACACTGGGACAGGCTGGATGGGCCCTACTCAGGCTCAGATTCTGACACTGCACTCCCCATGAGGACAAGGTGTTGTCTGTTTACTTTAGTTCTGTAAATAGCTTTGCTGTCTTACCCCTGAGCCACCTCACATGCAGCAGCTATGCCTAGGCTTCCTGTAGCTGTAACCCATTAATCCTCACGGCCTTATTTCGCTGAGAATTTGGCCAGGAGCACTTCCTGTTAGAGAGTTCTGGAGTGTGGGCAGCTCACCCCAGAAAATAAGCCAAGCACCTTCCAGGAATCAGGGACACATGGCCAGTTTTGCCACATTTACCCTTTTGCCTCAGCCATTAGACTGAGTCACAGGACCCCCTTTCAGGTACCTCTCAAGCACAGAAAATTCTGTATGCATTAAGGAGAGGGCATTGGAAGTAGGAGAGTGTGGACTTCTGGGTATCTATGACTGGTCTGTGAGGGCTCGAGCATTTACCCTTTAGGGATAAACTGAGAGGCACAACATTTGTACCCCAAACTATGTAGGAGGCATCCTGGTTACTTACGTGCCAAGAGAAGCGTGCACGAGCTGCAGCAGCACGATGCCAGGGATAATGAATTCTGTAAGAGGAGGTGTTGCAGGAAGACTTCTGAGAGGTCAGGCCTGAACAGGTTTTAGAAGTATGAGTAGGAGTTTAGAGTGGTAGAACAGAGGAAGTTAACCGGACAGGAAGAACAGCATGCACAAAAACTTTACTACCTGACGACAGAACGTGGTATCCTCAGTGAACTCAACATAGGTTTGCCCACTTTGCCACAAATTGTTTTGGTGGATTCATTTCTTGTTCCAGTATTTAATAGATAACTTCCATAGCTCTTCACAAAGTACAGGCTTAATGTAAATGCATTTATGTTAAGTATTTAGATTATTGCTTGGCACATGGTTAGCACTCTTAGTCAACCTTCTGATAACTAAATAGCTCGACTTTTTTTGTATAAGATGTGCAAATACTTTCAAGCCCAACCAACAACCGTCCTTTCCTGTTTTCTACTCGTCTGCCCCAATGCCCATCCTTCAAAAATCCTAAACACTCAATTTCTGTTGTTATTATTATTATTATTATTATTATTTATAGAGGGAGAAGGAGAGAGGGAATCTTAAGCAGCTTGGAGCCCCACCAGAGGCTGGATCTCCGGACCGAAGTCATGACCTGAGACACAATCAAGAGTTGGATGCTGACACTGAGCCACCCGAGCACCCCCAAACACTTAATTTCAAAAGCCAAACGTGTTAAGAGACCAGTCTAAGATAGGTGCAGTATAAAACATCCAAAATAGAAATGCTTCAAATGTTTCAGGTCTGAGGATAATTATAGGCAAACAAGTAATATCTAAAACAAGTCTTGAGGATTTTCGTGTGTTATTTCCGAAGTCCCATTTCAGAAATTTCTTTTAAACACTCGCATTTGACTCTCCAAGAACACCGCCCTCAATAGATGGCCGCACGTTCAAGGCGGCACCGAGAATTGTGAGGAAGCGCGGAACTCGGCTAGGTGCGGCGGATCCCACAGCGAGTGCCACGTAACCACCGCGCTCCAACTAATTTGACATCTAGGACAGGCTACGGGCAGCGTAGACCGGCCCCGATATGAGGGCAGAAGACTCGGGTGGGAGCAGAAGCAAAGCGCCGTGCGGTCCCGGGCCGGTGGACAGACACCGGGGAGGAAGGAGCCGCGTGGAGCGCGAAAAGGATGCGAGGAGAGGAACGTCACGCGCCGCCCGGTACCTCCCAGGAGCGCTGGGTCCAATAGGAAGAGGGCGCGAGCCGCACCTCAACCTGCCCGAGGACGTCACGACGCCGAGGAGGACGCCGGGCCAATGGGAGGCTGTCACCAGCAGGGGCGGGGCCCCGAGGAATTGGGCTGGGCCGCAGCGAGACTGTTGGCTGAGTCTCTGGCCGCCGCGGGAGAGGGGAAGGACCGAGCCGGCCGCTGCGGACGCCGGCCTGCGCTAAGCCTTTCGCCCACCCTTGCCACTTCCCGCATGGTGCCGATTTCTCACTAAGCGGCAGCGGCGGCGGCGAGGCGTAAGGGACGCACGGCGGGGGCAGCTCGGGGTCGACGCTTCCCGTCGCCCGCCTTCCTCCTGCGGCGCCCGTGCGTGGCTGTCTCGGCCGGCGGGATGGCGGCGGCGGCGGCCCGGGGGAGTGGCCGCGCATCGGCGCCCCGGCTGCCTCTGCTCCTGCTGCTCGCGCTCTTGTGGGCCCGGACCGGCGTACGCGCTGTCCCCGACGAAGACTTTAGCCACCGGAACAAGGAGCCGCCGGCGCCTGCCCAGCAGCTGCAGCCGCAGCCCGCGGCCGTGCAGGGCCCCGAGCCAGCCCGGGCCGAGGTGAGCAGGACGTCCTGGGCAGCCGGTGCCCCGGGTACCAGGCTTGCGGCCGCCGGGAGCCCGGCGCTCGGCCCCTGCGGCCGGCGAGGGGGAGGGGAGTCCGATCCGGCTCCTTGGGGGTGGAGATGGTGGAGGGCGCTTCTTCCCGGGTCGCGCCCGGCCCCGCCCGGCTCCTTACGGGGGGAGGGGAGGGGAGCGCTCAGCCCGGCGTCCGTTGTAAATCTCCAGACCGGGAGCACCGGGATGCTGCCTAGGCATGGGCTTCGTGATGATCGGACGTGTCTTAAAGAGCGGCAGATACTCATCCCGGGTAGAAAGTTTTTAACACAGGACAGTGGGAGGCTTTTCGTGTTCTCTGAGGATAACAGCATAGGACATTTCATTGCTGAAACCGCTCGTCCCAAACTGCTTACCCAAACTCAGCTTTGCACGGCCTGTGTGTTTTGCCAAATGTATATGGATTATGAAGCGTGACTCTCACTTTTTAAAAACGTGCTCAGGCTTGCAGGAAGTAGCCCTCAGGAACGCAGAGGAATAATCAGTCTTTGACAGTACAGAGTGCTGCAGCGGTGTGGGATGCCAAAACTAAATTCATAAGCTACCAGAACCTGTTCCTTTGGTATTATTAACATCTAAATTTATGTTAATAGAATCACTTAGTCACTTGTATGCAGAACCTCGGCGGCATTTTTAAAGGCCTTCCCTGTACCAGGGAAGCTTTCTCCTCATTTCCAATTAGGACTCCTGAATTGAGGCCTCTGGGATCTCTTCTAGTGGGAGAGGTTTGGCGCTCAGCCTTTCCTAGGCCTCCATTCCCACCCAGGCTACATTTAGCCAGTCACCACCAAACTCATCTTTCTGAAATTGAATTCCCTTTCACTGCTCCGAAATCCTCAGTGAGTTGCCCCTGCATACTGACTTCAGCCATCCTGTTCTGCCGGATGTTGAGATTTCTTCCTGATTTGGCCCCAGCCGGCCTCCAGGCTTTTTCGACACCACTCCCTTGCTCCTACGCAATACTCAAACCACTCAAACAGGAGATGTGCCATGTACTCTGTGGCTAGCCTCCCCAGCAGGCAGCCTCCCTAAAAAGGCTTCGGTGAGCTTGGAGCCCACTGGTCAAAACCCTACCCACCTTTCAAGAGCCAGCAGATATCTACACTTTGAAGACTTCCCTAAAACTTCCTGGTCGAAAGTAATTTCTCTCTTGCCTGTCACTCCTGAGCTCAGCTGACTCTGCTAGCCATTTTCACTTCTGAAATTGAACTAAGATGCTGATTCATGAAATGTATTTTTAGTGTTTATCCTTTAACCTTCTGTCATATAAACTCATTATCTGTCATTAACTCATCATTTTCACACAAAACTACTTTTGGTTAAGTAATTTTGTGAGAGAGATTTTGAATGTAACGTTCCAGGCCTTTCATCAGAATTTTAGTCATATAGTGATTTTTGAGATATAAATAGTGGTAGGTGTGTCTATTAATAATACCCTTTTAGGCAGTGAGGAAAAATCTAGCCTTGTAAAATAAAGCAGCAGTGTGCAGTGACTATATTTAAGTGGACTTAAGGATCCTTGTCTTTAAAACTGGAGATGGGAAGGGAAGGAACAGGCACAATATAATATGATTTTTGTCTTTAATATTTTGATATACAGTTGACCCTTGAACAACGGGTTTGAAGTGCATGCGTCCACTTACATGTGGATTTTTTTTCAATACAGTACGTTAAATGTATTTTATGATTTTAACATTTCTAGCTTACTTTAGGAACACAGTATATAATACATATAACATGCAAAATATGTGTTAATCGATATCAGTGTATGTTATCAATAAGCCTTCCTGTCAACAGTAGGCTATTAGTAGTTAAGTTTTGGGGGAGCCCAGAGTTATAAGCAGATTTCCCACTGTGCGGGGCCCCTAACCCCACATTGTTCAAGGGTCAGCTGTCTTATTGGTGCTTCTTTTAAGATAGGAATTTATTCTTTTTTTTTTTTTTAAGAGATATTATTTATTTGTCAGAGAGAGAGTGAGCACAGGCAGGGGAGGCAGCAGGCAGAGGGAGAGAAGCAGACTCCCCGCTGAGCAAGGAGCCCAGTGCAGGACTCCATTCCAGTGTCCTGGGATTATCACCTGAGCCGAAGGCAGACGCTTAACCCACTGAGCCACCCAGGCGTCCCAAGATAGGAATTTATTCTAAATTGTTCTATATTGTAGTAGAATCTAATTATCTTGTTTTAATTATATTTTCATCTAATGTTTTGATAAGGCTCAGGTTTTTTCTCGATGGTGCTACAGTATGTTGGAAGAGATTTTTCTTTCATGTTTTCTAAACTATGTAATATAAGGATCATTTGCTTTTTTTGTCCCATTGTTAAAAGTAACATATGGTCAGGGTTCAATTTAATAATCATATAAGTAAGGGCTGAATGTTGCTGGATATCTGGAAGTTTCAACTGATTTGCTTTGCAGCTACATCCAGTATATTTTAAAAGGATAGGAAATTTAAACTTTTTTTGTGCCACTGTGTGACAGTGGACTTCTGAAACTGGAGGGGGAAGAGTCTCTCCTTCACTGATAGACATTCACATGTAAGATGTATTATAAAAATGTTATATCTCAGGGTACTTTGAAGCAAGATAACTTCTGACAGGGCTTTCTACATTGGGTATTTTTTTCTATAATCAGCTAAAAAAGTTGGGGGGGTTCACTCTGTACTTACAAATAAACCCCAGTTTACAAATCCTGGAAAGAGTAGTTGTTGACCACTTGGATCTTTTCATTTATGCAGTTTATGCTTCTAGTGACTTACTCAGTTGTTTTCTTATTCCTTCCCCAGTCAGAACAGGTAATACAAGAAGCATTAAGTCCATTTAGTTGAGGGAGATCAGACAGATTTAATAAAGGCAGTTTATCATTCACTGTGTATTCTGGAAGTCCGAAGAACTGCTCTGGCTGCGTAGCATGGTTGATAAAGCCACAAAAGCCTATTACCTCACCCAGTACAAATTCTTGTTATTGTCTTTCTGCTTTACTGTTTCTTGGCATTTCTTTTTTTTATTATCTTTGAACTGTGAGAAGGCCTTCTGTATGATATTTTAAACTTTTTACATTTTCATGAGGTTGCACTCCTGCTCCATCCAGCCCAACCTCCCAGTTCTAGCCTCTTTATAGCAAAGATAGAGGCTGTCATGTGACTCCTGTCTTACTCATGATTGGTGTGTCAGAATGAAGTGATCAGTATGTTACTGAATTTGGTGGTATTCTACCATCAAAGCAATTAAAAAATCAGTGAAGTGAAATACATTTAATACATTTCAAATCTCAGTTTATAAATATATTACAAAACAGTAACATTTATAAAAATAAAGTTGTTTAACCCATTAAAATAAAATGTATTTGTAAAAATCTAATTGTTAAATATATAGTATTCTAATATGAATTAACAAGTAGCAATAAAAAACAACAAACCTAACCATTCACAAATGAAAGGACAGAATAGTGAAAATTTGTAATAAAATACAATTTTATCTTTAAATACAATCTCATTTTTTATTTATGTATTTATTTTAAACATTTTATTTAGAGGGTGTGCACAAGCCGGGGCAGAGGGAGAGAGAGCATTTCAAGCAGACTCGCTGCTGAACCTGGAGCCCGACACAGGACCCGGGGTGAATCTCAGGACCCTGAGATCACGACCTGAGCCGAAATCAGGAGTCTGACGCTTAACTGACCGGGCCACCCAGTCAACCTTTACAAAATCTTTTAAAGCCAGGTTTTTCCATGGTGTCTTAATTAAGTTGCACATATATTTTCGTGCACATTTTCCACTTTGTGGGAAAGGCTTTTCTGACTTGATTCAGTAAAGGAATGGTGAGGAGACCGTTCTAAGCCATCTCTAAGCATTTTCCTCTAGACTTCTTTACCTCCAGATTTCACCTCTCGTCTGATGCCTTTCGTTGAGCGGCTTTAGTGCTGTTTTCTTGCAGGGAGCCCGTTCTTTTCCCGGCTCGCTGGTTGTGGCTCCTGTTTCGCAGGGGCCTCGGCGTCTTCTCTGGCTCTGCCAGGTGGACGCGTGTGGTGCGGTGGGGTCCCCACGCAGCTTTCCTTCGGGTCACTGCCGCCCGACGTGAGTGGCATTTGCATCCTTCTCTTGAAGATCATGAGAGCACAAAGGAATGTTTTCTAAACAAGGGAACTCCCCTCCCCCCCCCCCACACTGTTTTTCAGTTTGGAGCTAATTTTAATTGAGTAAAAGATGAGTTTTATTCAGCAATTAAAAAAAGATTTATTTATTTATTTGAGAGAGAGAGAGCATGCACAGATTGGCAGAGCGCCAGGGAGAGGGAGAGGCAGGCTCCCTGCTGAGCTGGGAGCCCCATGTGGGGTTCGAACCCAGAGCTGAATCAGGCCCTTAACCAACTGAGCCACCCAGGCGCCCCATTCAGCAATTTTTTTAAAGATGAGTTTTATTCAGCAATTTTTTTTAACATCTCAGGATGTAAATAATTTGCATCTGACACCCAAATTAAAATACTGAAATGGTGGTATTTGTACGAAGGCAGGCACGGGTGTTCCACGACTGACTGGTAGGACACGGTGTAACTGGATAGTGGGGTAGCAGAGTTGTGTTACTGTCCCTGCCTTTGACCCGCCTGTAGCACCTACACTTTCTGCCTTTCCCCATGTGTGGGGCAAGACTACCATCCCCGTGCCTCTTCTCTGTGTCCCTGTTCTCTTCTGACCTCCACTGCTTTCCCTCCTCGGAGTCTTTATTCTCTCCCTTTCGTTGGCTCCTTTCTGTCTGCTGACACATGCCCATGGGCTCCTCCTTTTTGGGAAAGGGGGGAATAAAAGAGACCAATAATTTAACTGCTTGACTGTATTCATTTCTATTCAGTTTTATAGATGAGATTTCTTTTTTTTGAGATTTTATTTATTTGTCGGGGGCAGGGGGGCAGGCAGAGGGAGATGCAGGCTCAGTGCTGAGCAAGGAGCCTGATATGGGACTGAATCCCAGCACCCTGGGATCATGACCTGAGCCAAAGGCAAATGCTTACCCGACTGAGCCACCCAGGCGTCCCTAGACCAGATTTCTAACTGGGAATTTGGGAATTAGCTGCTCTTTTGCTTCACTTTAGTCTTCCCTTGTTTGGCTTCAATCATTGTCCTTTCACTGAAATTTGGGTTTTGAAGGATACCTAAAACCCACCAACTTGCTACATCCTGGGGTCTTTTTCAGCTCTCATTTCACACTGCTCACCCTCTTTAAGAGCCCTACCCCATCTGGGCTGGATGATCTTGAGTCTTAATAAGTTTCAGTCTCTCCTCTCAAGTTGAGATAACAGTTCTCAGGTTTTTTGAGTAGCTGGTTAAACCGTGTATGTGAAAATACTTGACATCTGCTAGTTAGTAGTTTAGCAAATGGTGCCTGCCCCTAACTTGACCATCTGCTGTGCTCGCCTGCCTGGCTCTCTGAGTATTTCAAAGACAGTTGTGGTGTTCTTTTTTCCCTCTCCACCCCCTTCCCTAGGTAAAGACCTTCTCTAAGGCTCATTTTTTCATCTTAATCTCCCTTTCCCTTGGAAATACCGTTTACTTGCAAAGCTCTGGCTGATCAGTGTAGGTTGCCAGCAGGCAGACACATACCTTGAGACTTTGCTGGCCTCAACTCACGTGGCCTCTTGGAAACCTTCATTTGAAATGCTTTTTACTGCCTCACAGCGAACGTATCTGAAGCCAAACCTATTTTTTTTTCCCACTTGTCCAAATATTTTGTAGGAATATAAATATTCCTCCCAGTAAACCCAGCAGAAAACCTTACTATCATCTTTGATCCATTCCCCTCCACTGCGATTTTTAAAGTTCTATTGATATTTTCCCTTTCCATGATGTGCAGAATTTTCCCTTCTCTGAATTGTCTTCAACATTGGTCTTAATGCAGCGACCTCCTCATTAATTGGTCCACTGGCTGGCCTTCTTTACTTTCTGCCCTGATCTGTTAGCCACAGTGCCTTAATCATATTTGTGCCTTCGTCTCAGAAGCTTTTAAGGGCTTCTTGCTGGTCAGAACAGACAAGATTTTCAGTCCAGGCTCAATTTATTTTTCTCATCTTACCTCAGCCATTCATCTGATGAGTTTACTCCCTGTTCCCAGAACATGCCTGTATTCTTTCTAGTCGTCCGTCCTGAGAATGACATAAGGGCACATACCCCAGTGCATTTTGAAGTTAGTTCACTGTGTGGGTGGCTCGCACCGAATCCTGCTGAGGCTTCAGGGAGGCTTATGAGATGAATTTCAGAGCCGACCTTCCCCCTTGGTCAAAGGTTGCCCCACAGGTGTTAACTCCTCCATACTTACGGGTAGTGAAGGGGTACAGAGCCCTTACTTTGTGGTTGGTTGGACCTGCCTGAAACCAATTACTAGCCTTCAGAGAATTGGTTCTCTATAAGCAGAGCACGAGATCAGGCCAAGAGAGGAAGCAGTGCACAACAGGTGTCTGTAATCATGCGCGTGGTAAAAACAAGAAACCAAAAGTACAGAGAACGTAGAGTGAAACAGTATGTCTCCTCCTTTTCTTGTCTTCTGGTTCAGGGGTCAGCAAACTGCATTTTACCACTGGCTGCTTGTTTTTGTAAAACAGTTTTTTATCAGAGCAGAGCCATGCCCATTCATTCAGGTATTACCTGTGGCTCTGCCCAGCTACGGCGTCTGAGTTGGGTAGTTACCACAGAGACTATAACATGAGGTTAAATATTTGGCCCTTTAAGAAAAAGTTTGCCGACTTCTGTTCTAGTCATCCTGGTTTCTTTCCTGTGAACATCAAACAGTTGACTGTTTGCTGAGATCTGGCATGCATTGACAACTGTACTAAACTGTAAACCTCCCTCCCTCCCATGCCCCTCCACATATACGTACAGTGACTACACATGTAATAGGTGCTTTTTTCCAACTTAAAAATATCTTACTGATTTTTCTTTATTGGTATAAATAAATCCTTCTATTTTTTACTTATATTTTGGAGTATAATATTCTGATACACAGAGCGACTGTTTAACCAGTTCCCCGTTGCCCGACATTTATTTTGTCCTTTGTTATTACGACAGCATTACATTTATATATGCTTCTGATACAAAAAGATGAACTCCGTAGTGTCCCTGTCTTAGGCTTTGTTTCAATTCAGTACTTGCCATGCCCACAGTATGCGTTCACTTTCGCTCGAGGATGGCAGGATCGTTGGGGGCGGGCGTTGTTGGGCTCGGCCTTGCTTACGAGGTTCTGTGTAAGTCGGGTCTTGAGGAATCAAGGAGAATCAGAAAAAGGAGGTAGAAGGGCAGTAGGACTGCACGATTGAGCTGGTGGTTCCCAGACGTGAACAGGTTCTTGCGTCGTACTGCGCAGAGCTGTAGGCCTGAGCCGGGTGCCGTCCTGCCCTTGACATGTGGCTGGGCTGGATGGAGATGTGCGGAGCTGGGTGTGCTGAGCAGACAGCCGCCGTGTGGAAGAAAGGATGCTGTGTTCCCAGAGTAGTATTTTGGATATATCGGGTTCAATAAAATATTATTAAAAATAATTTTATCTGTTTTTACTTTTTAAAATGTGGCTACCAGGAAATGTAAATTCTGTGGCCTGCATTACTTTCTAGTGGCCAGAGCTGCTGTGGCTCATTGTTCAACAGTGAGGTAACATAAGGAACTAACTTCGTTTTATAAAGATGTAACGGGTCGTGTTGTGGTGCGCTGTGGTGACTGTTTGCTGGCGTCACCGTAGCAGATTTCTGTGTAGTAGCTCATTTAATTAACTTCACAGGGATCCGCAGCTCGAGTCCCGGGGAGGTTTTCCTGCCCGAGGTCATAGAGTAAGTGGGAAGGCCTTGGCCCTGGACGGCTCGCAGTGAACCGCTGAGAGTCACCCTGAAGGTGAATGAGAAAAAGGACATGCTCCTTGCACACAGTAAGCACTTAGGCCTTTGACAACCGATGATCATTTTCTGACCCTGTTATTAGCACTTTAAGTTTTAAAAGTTGATCTCCTTAATACCCTGATGCTTTGGTTTTAAATTCTTACCACAATGGGTTGGTGGTTTAACGCTCGTTTTGGATATCCAAGACCAGCCTACTATACGGTAGAAGCTGCAAGGTCGTGTTCTTGTGTTCTGTGTATAGCAGGTTTTTAATATGTAGTTTTTTGTTTTGTTGCGCTCGAAAGGCAAGTTTTATTTTGTCCTCATTTCACAGGGAAACAGCCAGGCCAGGTAATGTGGCCAGGGCTTTATAGCTGGGAATTATAAAGCCATGAGAACATGTAGTTTTGATTCCTGTTATGTTTTTAAAAGTAAACATTTTCTGTTTTTGAGCTTAGAGCTCATTGATCATAAATGGTGTGTATTCATTCCTAAACATTTTCTTGGATTTCAGATCCTAAATACTTTACAGTGAAATCCCTTCATACAAAAGGTGTACCTGAGAGGAAAATGGTTGCATTAACGAGAGCTAAGTTGAAATGCTTGTATTTTTTTTATGATGCTTAATGATCATAGAGTATTTGATGAGAAAGGAAGCCCATCTTTAAAGGAACAGCAGTGTAGACAGAACTAAAATGGTAATGGAGAGAAAGCAAGAATTTCTTAAAATGGTACCTGCTTTATCAAGAGCTGGCTTCCAAGGCTGTCCTTTTGACTTAGTTCTAACACCAGATATTTTCTAAAATGTTAAATTTCCCCAATTTTTAGCTCAAAGGTCTCGTCTGATAAATGCTTAAATCTTGCTGATCTTTACTGTGGAATTGGGACTCAAGTTTATGTTGTGAGTTGAGGAATGACATGCGCACTAAGAATTTAGGATTTTATTCATATCTCTGACATCTCTGACTAGGACCTTTGTAAATCAAAGTACTTCTGTTTTTACCCTGTCAGATATCACATGTGTTTTGGGGGTTTCTTTCTCTTTTTTATTTCTTAGGTTTCTAGAGATTCACAGGCCTTAAAAGTTAATTAAAGAATGGCGGTTAGGCTTGGAGGAGACATTTAGAAGTGATTTGTCTAGCCCACAGTTTCCCAGCCTGGGAACTAGTGACGTGTTGGATTCGGGAATTCTTTGCTGTGGGGGTTGGGGGGCGGTCCTGCACATGGTGCACGTCCATAGCCACACCTGTGGCTTCCACCTGCCAGATGCCGGCCTTTCACCTTCAGCTGGGACACCCAATGACTGGATAGTGCCTAGAGACCCCTGAGACACAGAATGGCCCAGGCTGCAGCCCTCCGACACAGCGCGTGCCCCTAAGCGCAGGTTCTCTTCTCTGGAACTCGGGCGTGGAGGAGGAAACGTACAGCCTTCTCTGGCTGGCCCCGTTCCGCTTCACGTGGCTCTCTCGGCAGAAACAATCTTTTGTCCGGGTGAGCTAAAATCTGCCACCTAAACCAACACCCGTGACTTTATAGTTCTACGTGTTGGGACCCACAGCGGAGATACCCACAGACAGACCATCGCAGTCATGGGAACGTAGGCACCCAGTCCTTCCCAGGCCCTTATTTAATTGCTTTTTACAGCCTGAGTTGGCAAACTTTTTTTTTAACAGGCCAGATAAAATTTAGGTTTTTAAGGTCTCTGTTGCATAATTTTCCCTTCCTTCTTCCATCCCTCTCCCTTCCGATCCTTTTTGTTTTTTTGCAACCCCTTAAAAATGTAAAAAACATTCTCAGCTGACCCAGGCTGGTTGTGCCTGCCAGTCCCTGGTTTTAGAGCCTCTCCTGTCTGGGAAGATCTTCAGGGGGCAGAGCCTTCTCCACGGTGGTGCCCCGAACCACACAGAACTTTGGAGAAGAACGCTGAGCAGCACAGAATAATGGACTTGTCACTGTTAAAAGTACTTAAAGTGCTTTTTGCTTGTTTGAGCATGTTTACATTTTCAGCTTAAAATGACCTTAATGCCAACCAAGACTTCAGTTTGTCTTTATTAGACCACATGACACCTCCTAGGGTATTTTTAGACTTAGCATAGGACCATCCATATATCCAGATATATATATATATATATATATTTAAGTTTTAATTTTTTTTAAAGATTTTATTTTATTTATTTGACAGAGACAGCCAGCAAGAGAGGGAACACAAGCAGGGGGAGTGGGAGAGGAAGAAGCAGGCTCCTAGC
>NC_048228.1:67833290-67906629 GCF_002007445.2 Ailuropoda melanoleuca | reverse complement strand
CTGCTTTTTGTTTATTTGTTTTGTTTTTTAGATTCCACATATAAGTGAAACCATATGTAATTGTCTTTCTCTGATTTCACTTAGCATAATACCCTCTAGGTCCATCCATGTTATTGCACATGGCAAGATCTCATTTTTTTGGAAAAATTTTATTATTTGAGAACGAGAGAGAGCACACAAGCAGGGGGGAGGGGCAGAGGGAGAAGCAGGCTCCCTGCTGAGCACGGAGCCTGACAAGGGGCCTTCGATCCTGAGCCCAAGGCAGATGCTTAACCGATTGAACCACCCAGGCGCCCCAAGATCTCAATTTTTTTTTTTATGGCTGAGTAATATTCTACTGTGTGTGTGTGTGTACCACATCTTTATTTATCCTTCTGTTGATGGACACTTAGGTTGCTTCCCTGTTTGGCTATTGTAAATAATGCTGCAGTAAGCATAGGAGTGCATAGATCTTTTCAAATTAGTGTTTTTGGTTTCTTTGAGTAGATACCCAGTACTGGATCATAGGGTAGTTCTATTTGTAAGTTTTTGAGGCATCCCCTGTACTGTTTTCCACAGTGGCTGCCTCAGTTTACATTTCCACCAGGTGCACAAGGGTTCCTTTTTCTCTACATCCTCACCAACACTTGTTTATCTTTTTGATTCTAGCGGTTCTGACAGGTTTAAGATGATACCTCAGGATGGTTCTGATTTGCATTTCCCTGATGACAAGTGATGTGGAGCACCGTTCTGTGTGGCTGTTGGCCATCTGGACGTCTTCGGAAAAATATCTGTTTGGGTCCTCTGCCCATTTTTAATGAGATTATTAGGGTTTTTTGGTGTTGTATAAATTCTTTATATATTTTTATATCCAGCTATATTAAATCTCATCTTAGCTACAGCCATTTCTTGCTCTAGCCTGTTGAGAACTTTCTGGATCCTATATCGGCCTATAAAATGTTAAAGGAACTTCTCTTGGCTGTTACTTGAATGTTTGATAATCATATCTGGCTCTTCCACTCAAGTTACAAATAAAAATTTGAGACATAGATGAGAATTAAATCTCAAATCACAAATACTTAGAAAATAAAGAAGTTTTAATATGTGGCTGCTCTACTCTTTTTTTTAAAAATTATTTTGTAGAATTGTACTTGGATCTGCATTGCAGCACCCATCAATTAGAGGTTCTGGTCATTACACAGTCCTTAGACGGTGAGTCTGATGACCATGACAGAAAAACTTTAATTCACATTCAAAAATAAAAGAATTTTAAGTAATTATTTTTTCCAAAAAATAGCTGATACAGATTTATTTATTTTTTATTTCAGAAAGGATTTACACCAGCTGCCCCGGTTCATAGCAATAAAGAAGATCCAGCTGCCCAAACGAATTTGGGATTTATCCATGCATTTGTTGCTGCCATTTCAGTTATCATCGTGTCTGAACTGGGTGATAAGACATTTTTTATAGCTGCCATCATGGCAATGCGCTATAACCGGCTGACGGTCTTGGCTGGGGCTATGCTTGCCTTGGGCCTAATGACGTGCTTATCAGGTGAGTGTGCTTTTCCTCCTCATGGCTTTACTGAATTAAGGAGAAAGCATGGTATGGGGCATTGAGTCACTGACTCATTGAGCTAGCTAGTTAGGTATACTTCCATTGACAGAGTTCCAGAATTTAGTAAAACAGAAAATGGTGTCAGTTACATACATTACTAAAAACCATGTTGTACTTTTAAAATTAAAATTTCAGCCATTCATAGCCAAGATCCATACTCCTCATTTATTCACTAGTTTTTTAATCCTTGGTTTGGCTGTGTATATGTACCCTGGCTTTTTCTCTTTTCAGTCCAGACAACCTTCTATCTGATCTCTTAGAAATAGGACTCAAGTCACAACAGAGGATTATAGATTGAAGGACATTTCAAGGACGTGTTTGAAAGCATTAACTGTTGAAGGACATTTGGTAATCAGTAAACGAAGAGTCACTTTTGGTTTGTTGTGTTTGATTAAGCTGTTCTACCCCTTATAATAAAGGGATGAAATGTTCTTAGATTCCCAGTTTGTGTTACTGTTGTATAGGCTTCGGTTCTTCAAAGAATTAGACCACGGGAAGGTAGACCTAACACTAAATAATGAAGCATAGTTGAGTCTGATTCAGAAGCCACCCCAAGCCACCTAGCTGGGTGGAAAACTGAGCTTTCCCCTGAGAGTCAGACTTGGGTGGGAACCTGACTGCCACACAGTGGCCTATGGCCTACTGCTAAGTTCCTTAACCTGCGAGCCTCAGCGTCCCCATCTGTGGAATGGAGCCGATAATGCCTCCTTCCCTCGTAGGGTCTCGGTCTGTGTGAAGTGTTTCGGGTGCTCAGTCCTTCACCCCTCCGCGTCTCTCTGACCTCTCACGGAAGCTAGTTCTTCAAGTACGGAGCAAGTTTATGATGCCTTGATTGAGGACCCCAGTATCTTAGACCCCTTCTTTGCTGCCCGAGGATAAAAATATTTTTCCATAATGGGGAAATGCACCATGGAAAGCTGGGTAAAAGGCGCATCCTTGTAAAGGGGACAAAAGGTAACCGAAGAAGGGATGTGAGAAAGGGGGGAGCCTGACTGACTCCTTAACCACAAGCACGTTTTCAGGCAGATGAGTTTTAAGAAAGAGTACCAATGGAAGTCAAACTTTGGGAAATGGACTTCTTTACAAAGCATTCATCCGGGTCCCCTTGTGAAGTGTTTGCATATCCTGGGAGTCCATCAGTCGCAGTTTGGAGATTGTGTGCTTGTGGTCTTGCCCCATTGAGACGCTAGCGGAGGGCTCAGTATGCTAGGCAGGCCCCTCATGTCGCCGGGGGTTCGCTTAGCCTTTCTGTGTCATGCGACAAGGACAGTCGTGTGCCGTCCGTCGATGACAGTCCCGGGTACTTCGGAGCTTCCTTCTGCTGCTCTTCCTCCTCCTCATTGCCTTTCTCCCAGTTCACTCCTTAGCCACTTGTAATCTGATTTCTGCTTCTGACACTTTGGAAAGGCTTCAGCTCTCCTTTAATTAGAATTCAGTTTTCATTTCAGCGAACCCCCTCGGAACACATTCTTGGGCATTCCCACCTTTTTATTCTCTTGGCTTCTGTGACCCCTGTGTTTATAGTTGTTTCTGTCTCTCTGGGAAAAAATTTTGTGCCATTGAGTATTCATATTCCCCACAGTTTTATTCTTGGCCCATTTCTCCCCCTTCACGCTAATGTCCTTATGCTGAGTGTTCTCAGTTTAATGACCTGAAAGTCAGTGAGTCCCAAATCTGTCTTCACTTCAGGTGATTTTTCTTGGGACTTCTACAGTGCCAAGATGTAGGACCAGGACATGTGTAGCTGCCTTCTGACTTGTTGCAAAGTCCTTGTTTAAAGAGAAGTAAGTAACATCTCACTGTTCCCAGAGCAAAAGTGCTTGATTGTGAGGGAAAGTTTCCAAAGAAAGAGAAAATAGAGGGACTGTAACCAAAAGTAGTAGTTACAATGCCAGGTGGTTTTTTGCTCTTTCTGGAGACGTGAGGCAGAAAAGATGGCATTGTAAGTGTCCGTAAGTATCAAGGTTTTTTTTGGATTATCTGAAGATAGAAGGAAAACCGAGTTTAGGAGATTTAAAAGAGGTTTGCTACATTCCATTCTTAAATTTAAACCTTTTTACGGAAAATATTTTAAATTTACAAAGTTGCAAAAATGAAACAGTACAAAGAACACCTATATACCTTTTTATCTAGATTCACTGTTAACATTTTACCTCATTTGCTTTAGCGTTTGTGACCTGTATCTAAATAAAATTATGCATGTTGGATGTACATATATGATTTATATATTTATAGATACATGTGACATATACATGCTATATCTATAGATACATTAAGTACGTACGTATATACATAATCTTTTATATGTGTATAAATATATACATATTTATAACATGGATAAAGCGATAACATGCTTTACCATTACTCCTTTGGTTTTGTCAGTAGACCTGATACCCTCTGTAGCAGTGCTTCCCCTCCCGTAGACGAGCGACTCTAGGTCAGGTATTACATTTGGTTCTTTTTAGTCTTTTAATCCGAAGTACTTCCACAGCCTTTTCTTGTGTTTTACAATATTAACATTTTTTTTTTTAAAGAATACAGCCCCTCCCCCTTTAATAGATTGCTCCTCAGTTTGTTTTCTCGTGATCAGATTAAGGTTGTGGGTTCTTGACTAGAATAGTGCATAGGTGGTGTTTGTCCCTCTGAGACTACCATGTCTGGAAGAGCATGACGTCCATCTGTCCCTCATTGATGTCAAGATTTCTCTTGTATGTGGTCTCTTTCCCTGCATATAATATGCAGTCTTTTTTTTTTTTTTTTTAAGATTTTATTTATTTATTCGACAGAGATAGAGACAGCCAGCGAGAGAGGGAACACAAGCAGGGGGAGTGGGAGAGGAAGAAGCAGGCTCATAGCAGAGGAGCCTGATGTGGGGCTCGATCCCAGAACACCGGGATCATGCCCTGAGCTGAAGGCAGACGCTTAACTGCTGTGCCAACCAGGCGCCCCAATGTGCAGTCTTTACAGAGACGCTGTAAGACAGTGCAGATACTCTGTCCCTGATGTTTAGAGTGGATGATTCTCACCTGATCTCAGTGTTGCCTTCATGACTGCAGAATGATGACTTTCTGGTTCTGGGGCCCCACCCCCGTTTCCCTCGGGCCCCGGCACACCGCACTAACAAAGAGCTCCTTCCCATGCCGCGGGCTTGTCTATGTGTGGTCACTGTAAACAGGGGAATTCATTTTTTCCGTGAGTTTTAATTAATTACTTAACTATATTGCTTAAATTGTCCCAGATTCGGCTGGTGGGAGCCCCTGCAGGCTGGCTCCCGGTCCTTGTGTTGTGCTCCCATCGTTGTTCTGCTCTTGCTTACTTTCCAGCCCTATCTGCCCAACCCTGGAACTAGCTGTTTTCCTGAGGCGGCTTTTCAGGAGGAATGCTGTTAGAAACCAAGATCTGCGTGGAAAGTGGGCTCCTTACTGAGATGTCTTTACTTCACGGCCTTCCCAGTGGCGAGAGCTAGCAAATCTGTGTTGTGTTTGCACACGCATATATGCAGACATACATGTTCACACATACCATTAGAACACAAACACACAAGCATAGATTTGATGTCTTCCTAAACATGATTTTAAAATCTTCAATTTCGTAATGTAGCAACTTGGGAATACATTTGATGTGGTTGTGCATCTGATGTTCAGGCAGATTTTAAGTGTGCTCATTTTATAAAAAGAGCATGTGAAGTGAAGAGTAATTGCATTTGTTATGTATATGGAAATGTCCTCTGGCCTTTCCTAAGATTTAAATACTGAACTAACTGATAATACTGGTGTAAGTGTGCTTTCACAGTTAGGATTTGGGTTCTTGATATGGTTCTAAGTATAGTTTTTTGTATGACTTATACAGTTGTCCTCTTTGTAACAAAAGGAAAGAATGGTACTGAATACATTTGAGTCTGTTGTAAATGTTATTTTAATATATGTATAGGAATTATTTTCTTATATCAGATATACTTACTCGAAGTAGTTGAAAAGGAACAGAGTTTGAATCCCACATATCATGAGAATCTTTCATGATTCTTCACTATAGAAGTTCGTAATTTAAAGATTTGTGATGAAATATCACTTACTTACGAAGGTGGTATAGCTTCCAGGTTTTAAGATCTCAGGATCCTTAGAGGGCATCAATGTTAACTTTCTACCTAAAGTACTGTGCCCTGCGTGACCTGTGGCGAGCCAGCCCCTGGCTGACTGTCTGGAGAGGAGTTCGTGATCTCCCTGTGTAGTATGTGCCGTCTTCAGCTAGACCATCGAATTCATTATATTAGACCACTGGCTTGATTGAAGGATCCAAAGTTGATGGAGGGAAAGAAGTGGGTGATTTTAAGGTTTCATATGTATTAGATTAGCTTCTCATGTGAGCCATTTTTCCTTTAGAACCATGTTGTTTTTTTTAAGATGTATTTGAGAGACAGAGAGATAGAGAGCGCACACAGGTGGGGGAGGAGCAGAAGGAGAGAGCGAATCTGAAGCAGACTCCGCGCTGAGCACAGAGCTAGACACAGGGCTTGGTCCCGGGACCCTGATATCACGACCTGAGCCGAATTTAAGAGCTGGCCGCTCACCTGACTGAGCCACCCCGAGAACAGTCTGCGGGCTATTGTGATGCACTCGGATTAACTGGGCATACTGCTGCATTTTCTTCCAGTTTTGTTCGGCTACGCCACCACAGTCATCCCCAGGGTGTATACGTACTATGTTTCAACTGCGTTATTTGCCATTTTTGGCATTAGAATGCTGCGAGAAGGCTTAAAGATGAGTCCAGATGAAGGTCAAGAGGAACTGGAAGAAGTTCAGGCGGAATTAAAGAAAAAAGATGAAGAAGTAAGTTTGGCAGTATTAAATATCGGGACCAGGAAAGCACTCAGCTAAGATTCAGCACTATCCAGAGGTCCTTCGGTGGCCACCCCTAGCCGTGTGATGTGTGTGGGCTGCCAAAAAAGCAATGTTGTGCCTGGTGTGCGTTCTTAGAGCTGTGTGTGATCGGACTCCGGGCGAGGGGCAACGTGGTAGGGAAGGACGCTGGGCTGAAGGTGGACCTCGTGTGACCAGGCTCCTCAGGTCGTGATTATGAGCTCCCGCGAAGCAGGAACTGTACTTGGTACTTTACGCTTCTTCCCACAGCATTTAGGAGAGTGAGCAGTAAATACTGATTTTGTTGCGGAGGAATGGAAGAATTGAGAATAGTGTTTGTTGTTGTGGGAGAGTTCAAAAGAAAAGTTTGGGGTCACATAATTTTAGTTTCTTGGAGCATAGTCCATAAAATTTAAACACTTTTTAAGAGAAAGATTAATTTTGTACTATTTTGATTTGCTTCCTGGGATTAATGTCTCTCTCTCTCCCCCCTTTTAAAATTTAGTTTCAACGAACCAAACTCTTAAATGGACCAGGAGATGTTGAAACGGGTGCAAGCACAACAATACCTCAGAAAAGATGGCTGCATTTTATCTCCCCCATCTTTGTTCAAGCTCTGACATTAACGTTCTTAGCAGAATGGGGTGATCGCTCACAACTAACTACAATTGTTTTGGCAGCTAGAGAGGTGAGTACAGCTGCTTCTGTATTAATAGTAAAACCAAGTGTAACAATGTTACTTTGCTCCAGAGGACCCTGGACAGTCTGGGCCAAGCTTCATATGCTATACTGTTCTAGACCTAATAATCCTGATTCTCTTTAAAATGGCCTGTCTCCACTTTCTACAGTCAGGTGGCATCCTGTGTCCCAACTGAATTGGCGTCTTTAGATTTCTCTTGTTGACTCCTCTTCCCTTCAGTTTTGCCGAAATGATACCGTGGCAGTTTTCTTGACTCGGTTTTGTCTTTTCTTAGAGCTTTAGTGTTGGCGGGGATTACTTTACAAAATATCATTCAGTGGAAAATTAACAACAGCCTGACCATCCAGTGTCGGAGAAGTTAGTTTACTTATTTACAGATTTCTGTGTAGCTCCGGGAATATTCATTCACTCCTCGGCAAACAGAAGACTTCAGGAAACCGAAATGTTCACAGCGCTTGTCTCTGGGTAGTACAGTTACAGCTGACTTGCTTCTGGGTATACAGTTTCGCCGATCTTAGTCCCTGAATACTAAGACCTAGAATGGTAAGCTAGAAGAGATTTCTGATCACTTTGTCCACTCCTTTGCTCTAAAGATACAGAACCTGAGCCGCAGACACTGGGCGACTTGTCCAAAGCTAAGCTAGTTGGTAGCAGGGGCAAGGACTAGAAGCGGAGGCTCTCTGCCTTATAGCATTTTCTTCTCTATCTTTATAGTTGTGAGATACCACTTAAATGTCACCGTAATGGCTGTGCCCTCCATTATTCTTGATTTCTAGCCTTTTTTTATTGGCTTTCAGATTGCCAGGATTGGGACTTGAAAGTAAGTGACCTTTTGGTGGTGGTGGTGATGGCGATAATGGGGGTGGTTCTGCCAGAGTGAGCTGCCACGATGGTAGAAATCACTGCATTTTTCTTAATACTGTCATCTGTGTGGCACAGAGTGACTTGTGAAAGGTCCGGGTCCACTATCCTTCTGCGTCTCCTTGGTCCTGCCGCCTTCTGGCAGGGTGCTGTGTGACCAGGTTACTGCGCCGTTTCATCTGAAAATGGGGCATTGACCTGCTTCGTGGGGTGCTTGTGTGGATGAAACGGGTAATGCACGTGGGGGGCCCCTACAGCACCGTAGCCGCTCGCCGGGCTAACAGCGCCGTGCGGGTGCGTAGTGAGCTCTTCAGGGGCAGAAATACAGGTTGTCTTTGTTCCCTTAATGTTCCTAACTTTTTGGATATTTTTTATGTAAACCATGCTGAAATGAAGTTCCGTTCGTCTTAGTCTGAACTTTATTTCTGCTTCCAACACTGTGCCCTTTGAGATGTTAATTAGGTACTAAGCAAAAAAAGGGGGGTATGAGAGGTTCCAGGGTCAAATAAATTTTGCAAATAACAAAGACTGAAAACTTCTGTATTAAAGGAACTATTTAATTTTACTTAATCCAGTGATTTTTCAAGCATCATTCTCAAATAGGATGGCCCCATCCTCCAGGATGCCGGCTTGGAAGTTCGAATACAGAGTCTGGGCGGCGCAGTCCCGCTCTGTCGCCGTGGACGTTTCCCGGTCCCCACAGCAACCTCCCTATCCCCCACTTCACAGGAGAGCAGGGCTCCACTTCTCATTGCCCCCTCTCGGTGGCAGTGCTGTCCCTGCTGCATTCCGGATCCCCGCCCTCTACGTCCCCCTCACTCAGTGGCTTCAATCTTAGCCCCTCTCCCAGCCCAGTTCTGTGAAGGAGAATTTTCGCAGGCATGAGTTTTTCTCATCTAAAAGAGTTTTACTCCTTCCCTCAATTCCACTTCTCTGCCAGATGCCACCCTCTCCCTTCCCTTCCCCCTGTCTCAAAAGGCTCGGCTCTGATAGGAAACGGGAGTTTGTCCATTTTTTCTGACCCCTATTTTCTGATCTCATCAGAACTGCTCATGTGGGGCTGTGAGCTCCCTGCAGCCACCGACTGGCCCCACAGTGTTCATCTTGGCAGGCTCGTTGCCTGGCCGCCTCCGCAGTCTTCCCTTGGGTGTTGCTTTCTTTTGTCTGCATTCTCTCTCGGGGTCATTCTCTTCAGTCCCATAGTTTATTCACCATTGAACTCAACGGACTCCTGGACTTCTCCACTTTTAACTCCTGTCAGCACCCATAAACCCTTTCTTCACTTCTTCCACTAACTTTTTAAGTCATGTTGGTATTAACAGTTCATCCAGAGAATTATGGGTGAGAAATACGGATGGCATGCCTGATTTTTCTCTTCCTTAACACCTAACACTTATCGCTAAGGTTTATCAATTATGCCTCCATAATTTCCCCAACCTACCTACTTTTCTCTGCTTCCAGTCTCCCACCCCAATCCAGGCCATAGCCTCTCCCATTGACCACCTTGCCTTTAATTTTGTTCCCTTCCAGTTCCTTCTCTGCGCTAGACTTTTAAAGCATAAACCTGTTCTGTGACCCTCCAGCTAAAAACCAACCAGTGTCTTAAAGTCTAAATTCTAAGCTTATAGATACGGTCCTTCATGAGCTGACCTCTACCATGTTACGTTCTATGTTAACAGATTCTGCAGTTGTCTCTTATTGGGGGCCTGCTGCCTTCTAGTGTGTTCTCTCCTCCACAAAACAAAGTCAGATCGTCCTGCTCGTTCTTCAGGGCTTTCTTTTCCGGAAAACTCTCACTGGTCTTCCAGTCTGAGCACCTCCAGTTTGTGCTGGTAGCAAGCATTTAGTGAATGAATACTGTGCTCCTGGCGCTGAGTTAAAGCTCGGAGGACACCGTGGAAAAGGCAGGCAGGGTCTGTACTGTAAAGGCTTGTCTTGTTTCCTCAGCAGAGCGGACACTTCCCGAGGGGAGAGATGTCTAGGTGGAGTCTCATCAGCACTTGTCACTTAAGAGCTAGATATCACCTGTGAATGAAGCGTGACAGCTGCTGAAAGGCTGTATCAGGGTTATCTTGATCCTAGAAATGTTTCTGCTACTTTTAGCTCTATTCCTAGATATAACTGGAACATATTCCTTCAAGCAGCTATTCCACTTTTCATAAGTTAGACACTTGAGTTTTAACTGTTTTAGGCTTTATTGTTGTCAGTCTGCATTTTCAGTGACTAACAGTTGTCAGGTAACTATTTCAACTGCTTTTAAATTAACGTTAGCTATACTTGCTTCCAGGACCCGTATGGTGTAGCAGTGGGTGGGACCGTGGGCCACTGCTTATGCACTGGATTGGCAGTGATTGGAGGAAGAATGATTGCACAGAAAATCTCTGTCAGAACTGGTAAGTCTTTGGTTTTTTATTTTTTTCAATTTTATTATTTTTTTTTAAAGTAGGCTCCACGCCCAGCATGGAGCCCAACTCGGGGCTTGAACTCACCCTGAGATGGATAGGTGAGCTAACAATCAGATGCTTAACTGACGGAGCCATCCAGGCACCCCTTTTATTTTTTAAATTACAAAGAAAATACTGTTTTAACTTTTAGAAGTACTAAGAGAAGGGGGAGTTCGTGCTAAGTTTTTACTTCTGGAGTACACTCGGTCTCTGCAATGATGATCTCTTAGAGGTCTGGTTCATTGCCCCTGCTACTGCAAACATGGACTGTTTTTCACATACATAGATGTTAGTAAAATACAAATTCATCTAAAAGCCTTACCAGATTTATAGTCGCTTTTTATCAATGTATTTGAGTAAAAAAATCATCATGCTGGAAATAAAATTTCCTGGCCTTCAAAGTGTGTTTTGTAAGATTGGAATTTGTAGGTGGAGACCGTTATGGATTCCACTGAAAATTTCCTGTGTAGCTGAGAGAGCCTAAAAATGGAATAAGAGAAGTTTCTCTGCCTGTCAGAGGCTGTTAAACATTCTTTTTAATAACTGGGTTTTAAGAGGAGTTATAATTCTGTTGTTGCCTGTCAGCGCTATCTCAGTTTTAATACTCTCATTTCTTGAAATAGTGCTGGAGAAGCAGTGGATTATTACTGTACAGTCAGGCGTATTGAGCACTCTTTGCTGTGGAAGTGGGGTTTGAGTGTTTCTAATTTCTTTTCAAGGTTAGCTCACAAGATTGGAAGAGTAATGGGTAACATCTTAGCTCCCCCATAGAGGAATTTTGTCTTATTTCACTTATTTTCTCTTCTCTTACAGTGACAATCATAGGAGGCATCGTATTTTTGGCGTTTGCATTTTCTGCACTGTTTATAAGTCCCGATTCTGGTTTTTAACAAGCCATTTGCTCATTTGTATTTCGTTTAAGATAGGTAACTCTTGTGTTTATGTACATAGTGTACATTATAACTAAAAGTGACGGAAAGACTATTTTGTAGCATTGATTTGTGAGTTTGACCCATTTAATGAAAGTATTATGTCCAAAAGAAGTAATCATTGATTGTATTTGCAACATGGATTTTTAAAAGAAACCTGATATCCTTATAAGTGTGGATTTTTCTTTTCTCCAGCACAATTATGTTAATATGGTCACTGTTTTTTAGTATTTATGGATTTGGGTTTTTTTTTTTTTTTTGGTAGGAGAGGGTATATACATAGAACCATTGTACAATGGGGTCTATCTTTGATTTTCTTTCAAGCACTGACCCCTTTAATGAGGAAGAGATATTTTCTCCTGGATCACTGAGTGTTTTAAGATATTTGCCTTAAAATTTTTCTTGGGGTAGGAATGAATTTTTAGCTTTTAAAATACTTCCTTAAGCCAGAAAGCAGTTGTAATCAATCACAAAAGTAATGTATTACTGTTATGACATGACAAGAATTGTTTGCGAGGTCCATTCTCCCTCCCCCCCTTTTTTTTAATTGGGTAAGTAACCCAATATAAAAACAGTCAATATTTGACAATATGGAATTACTAAATTAAAAGAGAATACTATGAGTGTATTCATATTTTTTCTATATTGAATAAACAATGTAACAGATACAGTGTAAATAAAAGTGGTATGACCAGAGCTTGTTTTCCCTTGTGAGTTTGTAACATTTATCAAAGTAGTATTAATATTTATAGACTAGTTCCTAAAACTGATGTTAGAAAACAGGAGCCAGGCATCTTCTAAAAGCCTGTCTCACTTTTAACCCTCAAACAGCTCTGGGACATAGTAGGTACTAACAAGGTTTAAAAAAAAAAAAAAAGTTGTATGGTAGAGCAGTGTGTCAGACCACATAGTTTCATTCTAGAGCCCATAAGCACCGATCATTTTATCACACTAACTTCAGTAATCACGGTCATGTCCGTCTGTTCTGTTAACTATTCTATCCAAACAGCATCCCCGCCTCTCCCAGCCTGCTATGTTTTGGTCCCGTGCGCAGCAGCCCTGCTATTTAATAGCCTCTTAAAAGTAGCAATAGCACACATTGGTGAAAAAGTCATTTTTGGAAACTTTTAAGTTCCCTAGCCACCACAGTAAGTACAGTTACAGGGTAGTAAACACAATGCCCATGTGCGAAAATAAAACAAGTCAGAGAAATTTCAGGCTAAGACCCCAGACTACACCATTATTCCCCTAATAACAGCTTTAGATTATTATAAACAGAGCCAACAAGTAATTACATTATATCTTTTGCAAGAACAGAAAGGATAATAACCCATGTTAGGAAGTAGCTGGTACCATCACAGCCTGGCCCACGGACTAGCTGATACCAGAATAACAGCATAGCTTTCTGAGGCACCACAGTCTTTAACAGGACATAACTACTCACAGAATTTGGTAGCTCACACTTGAAGTGACAAGGTAAAAATTGCTAATACTGTTAGACTCCACTGCTGAATAAAAGAGAAGAAAATGTCATTGTTACTGATTTTAAAATATTTAATAGTCTTCCTTTAAAATCCAAAATAATGTGATTCTTACAAGTTATGTGCCACATAAAGCAGTTGTTATTTTTTGAGAAATGTAGGTGATACTGAAAAACATAGCACTGAGGTATTTTTTATTTTTAAAATTGAATAAGGAAACAAAGTCTGGATCTAAGTTTTACATTTACAAAAAAAAAAAAAACAAAAACAAAACCAACAACCACCACCACCAATGCTACTGCTTGGCTCTTTTGCTATGGTTTTAGGTTCTGAATACAATACAAAAGTCTGCGGGGAAAGAGCATTATAATAATAGTACATGTAGTTTTAAAAAAACTATGCACATCATAACCTGGAGAAATGATCATACACCAAGAGGCCTGAGTGGAGGTAGGGTAATAAAACATTTTACCACTTCTCAAAGGACAGCTCTGAAAAACAAGTGTAACCAATTGTAACACCAAATTGAAATGGCAATCAATAGTAAGTTGGTAACAGAACGATCCACATTTTATATAATGTTTACTTCCCAACATAACTCATGAGAATCAGAGAACCTAATGTAGCACCATGGAAACCATTCATTATCTCTTCGTGCTTCTGTGCAATTTAGGATTTGGGCAGAAGACAGTACCTAGAAAATGTCAGTCTCATTTTTGTAAATCAGTTTGGATTTCAGTTAAATGTCTGCTTTAGGAAAAGCAGGTATTCTTAAGATCAGTTAGCCATTTATAGCTCTACCCTTTTGGAAGTTAACAATGGACTACGTCTAATTTTTACTTTAAACCAAGAACCAAGCAGTAAGGACAGCAGTGTCAAGAGTAGCACACCAAGAAACCACACAGAACATGAGAAAGAATTTGGTGTCTGTTTTTACAGCTACTAACTGATGTTAACAATTAAAAATTTACAAAGGTAAAACTTTTTTTGCACTAACTGGTTTCAATACAGCACTGAATATGACTCATCTTTGGGCTTCAATCTCTACAGAGTGAATGTGCAAGTGCCATACTGAGGCCCTTCACCAACTTACGCCATAGTAACATAGATTTCAAAATTACTCTAGAATGGTCTAAGAAGTACAGCTATTCTGGCTGACATGAAAAAAAAAATGAGGATATTTCCTGGCCAACTTTTTTGCTTGATTGTCTAGTTACATAATGCATCAACCTAAGGACGGTCTAGCTTTCCCTCCAATTTAACCCTTTAGCGCTGGCACGACCATTGCCAGCAGTGAATCTGCACCAGGACAGACCAACTCAAAACACACGTATAACATTTGCATGTCATTTTTAAAGCGATGTCACAGTTTGTTTCCTCAGAAATTTAAAAGCAAACATTTGAAAACATCACATTTTCAATGTAACCCTCAGAGTTAAACATTTTTTACATCATTAAATCCAACTCGTGGTTGATGTGCTTTAATTACCATTCTTGAAGGGGTCCCAAAAGCTAGACAGTATGCCCTGTCCCTGGCCTGTGGGACTCAAGAGCTACTTGGGGAGCTCCAACAGGGAGAATTCTGTTCCAACACTATACTAGGTAAGAAGCAGCCTCAGAATTTCTAGGCTTCAAATGCTCAGACACTACTTTCAGTGGATAGTGCTGTGTATGAAGGACCAAGCAACAGTCACTATATAAAAATGGCAAACATTTTTTGTAGAAGAGTACAGTGCACACACATTGTTCCACCTATATTTAAGGACTTTAAATGGATTTTAATATGGATATGATAGTGACGGCCGTTAGAAGATGCTGATGTCTTACTAACATTTCCCCAAATGGGCAAAACACACGCAATGTGTGCCATCGGTTCTGTCATACTGGCCTTTGGCTGTGTTGGGGAAGTAACCATATAAAAAGTACCCATAAAATAGAAAAGGCAGCAAGTGAAACTAGAAAAAGGCTGGAGCTATACCAAGCAGATTTGGAAGGAGTTACCTTTATTTTTTCTGAATTCAGTTGAGAACAGGAGGGCAGTGCAAGGGCATCTGGCGTTAGGCCCTCCACTGCCGTCCTGAAGTAACACAGATTTGCACTGGCCCGGGGAGAGTCCTCATGAGGGCCAGAGACTGCGCCCCAGATAAGAGTCAGTTCTTTACGTAAAAGATTACGAAGCAAAACAAAAACAATCCACAAATTAAATACATGACACTGTGAAATCACTGATGAGAAAACAACACAAAGATATTTTAAAATATAAATAAATACATTTAGCCATTTTCATTCAAGAAACCCAAAGAACTGCTTTCAAAGCAATTGTGTCTTTAAAATCACTTTCTAAATTCTTCCATAAATACTCACTATTTTGATTGTCACTTAATGCAGCACCTCGGTGTTTGCTGGTGGTGGTGATGGGATTCCACTCAAACAGTCTCTTCATAAACTATATCCTATTTCACTAAAGACCGTTCCCCTAGGAAAACCCAGGCAGCTTACAAAATATTGTTAAATACTCAAAGCAGAACCTGCAAAGTATTTTATTTACGAAAAACAAGGAATGTAGTGTTAAATTACGACAAGGGGAAAAATATGCAAAAACAGTCACATGGAAAGAAAGTTTTAATTTTTAAACGTCCACGTTTGCTTATTTCTTGTGAGCTGTTCAATACTGCTTTAAATATCCTGAATTAATAACTATACCAACAAAATTCATCCCCAGTGTTTCCACAGGAGACATATTTAAAAAGACCAAATTCTACTTTTCTTCAACCGAAGTAGTCTTTTTCTCAGTCCTTTTTTGTGCAAAAATATTACAAGAGCAATTCAAATGGAAACACTGAAATGACATGCCAACATTTCAGAGCAACATTTAAAACACCCAGAATAATTCTTGAAATTATCATATTCTAAAATATTACTACCAATCACTTTTAGGTTAGTTCTATACATCTATTCACACTGATGCAATTTTCCTAGACCTCTGAAAATAAACAGGCTCATTGGTCTCTTTTGGTGTCCACACAATAGGCAAGACAGGTTTACAATAGTGTCGAAATGGAACTAGGCATCTACAGTCTCCTGACTCCACCACATTCAAAACCAAAGTCAAAGTTCATTTGGCTACCTTGAAATCACTCCCATAAACCTGCTACGGTTCACTGGATCTAAACATTTCTCAGAAATGTGTCATTTTAAAATTTCACCTAACTGATGATTTGGGGATCCTTTAGAAATGGTAATGCCTAAGATAATAAACTTTATCAAAATGAATAGTTGCAATAAAGTGCTCATTACATTTCAAAATGATGCTTTCAGACTGTGGTATGTTGTTTGAAGAGTGTGTGCTATTCCTACAGAAAGGATCCCCGGGCATGAGAGTTGGGCGCTCTCACCTGTCTCTAAAGCAGCAGCACTATCTCGTGGTAGGCTGACGATAGGCACGTTCCCCATGCGGATGAGGCTATGCTAGTGCTATGGCAAAAGGGGGAGTAAATTAGAAAAGTGGGAGGCATGTGGAGGGTTCCTACTATATTCATAGTTATATACAAATATATTAAATATGCTATAAAAATAGTCGACTCTTTTCCTTTGCATTTATTTCAGAAGCTCCTTTCAGAGGAATGCTCACCCAACCCAAACAAACTTAAAAGGGTCTCTCTCTGCAATCACTAGTAAAATGGCAAGTGCCTTTGTGCTGTTTCTTTCCCACCATTTGAAAGTTCCAATCCGCTTACTCCTGGCTAGACTCACTCAGCAATAGTAATATCCAGTGTTTATACCTTCCAACATCGACTCCCAAGGGACGAAGAGTAGGGTCACAGATATTGGAAAGGTTATAGACTTGAATGAGTTTTACACAAATGTTCACCAACAAACTTTCAATCATCAAAGAACTAGAGAAAAAAGAAAAAGGGAGAAATGAGCAATACTAGAGTAAAATCCTATTTGCATTCCACCTTAAAAGAAAAAAAAAAGGTTTACCTCACTGTAGTGGAAACATCAGAAAACAAGTAATCTCCAGTTTAAAATAATTTTCACCTGTGTGGAGCCACAGAAAGAGTACTGTTTGAAGGGGCCCCTTTCTAAGGCTTCTGGAACAAAGATTCGTCTCCCTTCAGCAGGATGCCCTGCAGAGAGCCTCCGCGCCCCGAACCAACTGCAAGCAGACCGCTTTAAGGCAATGACCAAAAACTCTAGCGCTTGGGAAGAATCCAAATCACATTTTCACTATTCTGCACTGAGTACTCTATATCCAACTATTCAAAGTCACTAGCATCCTCTTAGTTCTAGTACATTCCTAAACCAAATTTAAGTGACAAAGTAGAGCATGGGACACAAATGATCCCCCCCTCAGCTTAGGACAGAGTTTGGAGACTGAAAGGTAGTATTTGCTCACGTGCGATCCCCATCCCTCATATTTGCTTTTTCTCCGATACATTCTACCCAAAAATTGGAGAAACTTTTGAGTGTCTAGGTTCTGGTTTGACACCACTCTTTGCAGCAACATGACTGATCCTTGCAGTCCCCACCTGAGTTGTCCAAAGCAGGGTGACTGCAGAGCAGCTAACATTTCCCCAGAGTTTTAATAGCTTCTCACCTAGAAAGTGCCACCCAGAATAAGATTTTTAAGATAAACTGAATCTCTATGAGAGTAAAGCAGAGGGAAGGTAAGGACTTTTAAGAAGCTGAAAGGTGCTGTATTTGGTATTCCTTCATCACGCAGATTTGGGATTTTAAGGAACAACTTTGGCTCCAGAAATGAAGAACAGGCGACTGCCAAATCTTCATCAGAACGCTCAACTCTCAGTGATGGGGGAGGGGCGGGAGGGGCAGACAGCTCTGCAAGCCAAGTTCAAGGAAAGCAGGAAGGAAACACAGCACTGAGGTACTGAGGCAGCTGGCGCTCACTAGCTCTTCTGACGGCAAAGGGAACGCAGCTAGCTGTTCCTTTAAATTCAGCAATCAATTCTAAGGGCAAAAATGAGCTGTGAGGAACAATAGGAATTATAAAACAACATTTTATCTAATTCTCCTTCCCAAATATTGGCGAGGATGGAAAACACTTGAAGGAACTGGTGGAGAAGAACGTGAATAGTGTACAGATCTACCTTGCGGCTTGTCTTACGCTTTGCCTTGGCTAACCTAAGTACACAGCACTCACAGCTGACCATCCTTCCTCGTAAGTATGGTATTTAGAGGATAAATCTTAACAGTTCTTCGTCTCTTTTGTTACCCATACCCCTAGATATCGCCAATAAACAAATGAGGCACAACTCAGATATATGTGGAATGGCATAAGGTTGAGAAAGGCAATTTGAAAGGGGAGAAAGTTAATACTGTTGCCGCATTCTGCAACATCAATTTCGTCTACGTGTACCTATGCTCAGTTATACACACACGTGGACAACCATTCTTGACATTCATGAGAAAGTCAGAAATCTCTTCATCCAGATCATGTAGCTAGAAGAGGAGCTTCTTGATATGTTAATTATTAATTGGTATCTAGTGACACTTCTTTTGTAGAAGGGTAGGTACCAACTTTCTTTGGTTATTTTCAATATAACTTTCTAATTTAACTGTGGCCAAGTACAGCTGTCTATAGAAAGACAAAGTATATCCCTTCGGGATGAGAGCAAAGTGGAGGACAGAAAAGTCTTACGAACCGAGCGTAAGAGCAACTCCGCAGTAGGTCACCGTCACTGCTCCAGCCTCCTTCTGCAGAGAAGCCTCAGTTCCAGTACACATTCTCTATGAAGGTCAATTCTGATATATTACAGCTTGCTATCCTCCCTTTCCTCAGTGATAATTTCTGATATTCTAATAAGGTATTTCCATTAATTTTTCTTTGCTCTGTAGTCGAAATTTAATTATTAGTACCATAAAAATCTATAAAATGCTTTTTTATGTAATTGCTGTTGGAATTTATTACCTTTAGAATCTAATATTGCCAAATGAAATCTTAGTTCATGTTTAGAAAGCATGTGAGTTACAATATTCTAGTGTTATAGTGAAGGCAAAGCCAATTCCTACCCTTGCTTTTTTCTTTGTAGAAATATCAAGATCATATGGAGAAAATACTTACAGGTAATTTTTAACTGACTGTTTAGCTTGAAAGGAAGATGTTGATTTAGGAAAACAAGTTTGTGATCACATCAGTGACTCTGCTAGTGTTAGGATGTCACCTTTTTTTCCCTAAGTTACTTGTACCTCTAGTCCAAGAGACTCAAAGCAGTCTTCCTGGGAACTTAGGAGAATCATAATGGCACTGACACCCACATGCTGTTAAAAATATACTAAGGTTTCAAAACTGCTACTGAAACCAGACAATGAGTTCAAGATGGTGAGTTATCACCTGAATCAAAACCAAGGCACTATGGGTTTTTTTTTCTCTCAAATAACCCTGAATCATTTCTGACTAAAAGAAGCATTGAAATTGTGAAGGATAATAAAAAGATTCCAACAAATCCTAAAAGTTAAAATTCCCACCAGTGAGAATGTTAAAAAGTGCCTAAAATCTTTTGTGTGCAAATTTTACTCCTATAACTGGAACATTCTTGAAATGACTTTCAGGCTTATTGAAAGCCGTTTAAACAACTACTTCCAACTATGAATTATCAAAATATGTGACCAAAACTTCCAACCATCTAGAATAAAGCAGTGCAAATCCTATTTTCAAACATAAATGAAAAGTAATGAAATGACGGATATTTCTGAGTAACTTGAAAATCCTGTTGCTTCAATAATTTAACTTGGAAAAAAATATCCACTCCCAGCAGCACATCATACCTCACTCAACAAACTGTGACATCACAGCCAAAGTATGAACAAAAAGCCTTGTGCCCCGGAAAAGTGAGTAGAACACTACTGGGTTGTAAACAAAAGGGGAAACAGAGAATGTACTAGTTTGCACGTGGTGTCAATCTAAGGAAATATACCTATGAGGAGATAATGCTTTCATGCAGCTTACAAAATGTTTTGCTTTCTCTCCTTTTATCCAGACATATACATAATTTTTTACAGCATCTGTACATAGAGAATTTGAACCACACAGCATTCTGTCATTAATTACTATCCAATCGTTATCTGAAAAGGGAGAGGGAATGGGGAAGGGGGGTGCCTATGGGTCTACTGGACTGTCTTCATGGCATCATTGTAAGCAACCCCTGACGTGACAGTGGTGTGTCCTCTGTAACACTTGAAAACAGGCACAGAACCACTAAAGGTTACTAACATGGTTAGTGCCCTTCTGATTGACTGGAGGTCATGTTTCCTAGCTGAGCTTCTTAACATTTGGCAATATACTCTTTCCATCCAAAAAATAGCTGGGCAAGTACAACACTGTCAGAATTGGCTATGGCCCCATGACCATCTCCTGCTGGCTGGTATTTAAGGTACATCTGCAGCACGAGGCAGCATTTTCCCTGCTAACTAATTCCAGAAACTACAACGCTCAACACTGCATCTTGTGAAACTGCTGGAACTTTTCCTTCTAGCCTCAGACCATCTGAGCAACTGCTACAGACAACTCCTTCCTCCCCTGAGGTCCGAGAGGAGGCGTGTGTGCTACTGTGGTTGAACCTTGGAAGGATCGGTCAAACTGTCAGTCCTGTGCCGATTCAGGTGCTGCTGTTGCGGAGCCTGGTGTTGCTGGTGATGTGACTGAGGGAAAGTGCTCTGTTGTAGTGGAAATGCAGCAGAGAGGATAAGCTGAGTTGAAGGATTCCCGTGAAGCAACCGTGAAGTCTAAAAGACAAATGCATTATGCAACATTGCTTTACCCCGGTTACACTGTCTACATCAAGATTTACTCAAGTTTTCTACTCTAGATAGGGACGGAATCCTTAAATTCCACATAATCTATATCATTTTTTATTTTCTCACTTAATGTTTTGGAAAATGCGTATGAGGTTTCCCTTCTTTTTGAAAATATAGCAGAATTTCTTTTTTTGTTTATTTTTTAAGGAATCTGAGCTAGATATTTTTTGGTATAGAAAGCAATCTAGGGGCACCTGGGTGGCTCAGTCGTTAAGCGTCTGCCTTAGGCTCAGGGCGTGATCCCAGAGTCCTGGGATTGAGCCCCACATCGGGCTCCTCCGCTGGGAGCCTGCTTCTTCCTCTCCCACTCCCCGTGCCTGTGTTCCCTCTCTCGCTGGCTGTCTCTCTCTCTCTCTGTCAAATAAATAAATAAATAATCTTAAGGAAAAAAAAAAGCAATTTATGTCTCAAGACAAACCACACGTACTCTTTCCTTACAGATACTTTAAGACCACAATTTTAAACAGACAGTAAAATATAAGCACAGCTAAGAACACATGAAACACAAGTACTCCGAGAAGTCAGACAATGCCTTCTGCACAGGCTCGTTCAGCTGGTTAGAGCAGCATTTCAAAAGCCAAGAGCATGGGCCACTGGGTTCAAACTCTGGCTAAGCCATTTCCTAGACCGTGTGACTTGTTCAAACTATTTACTTCTCTGGGCCTCAGTTTCTTCATTTACAAAATAAAGATAAAAGTGCCTCCACACTGGGTTTTTATGAAGATTAAATATTAACATTACTATTAGAAGTACCACAAAAATGAGAGCAAAGTTAGAGACTTAAGTCCTATATATGTAGAAGTGTGGTGTAAAAAAAATAAAATAAAAAACCAAACCAAACAAGGGCACAGGATGTGAAGCCGGAAGCCCTGGATTTGAGCTGTGCTCTGCCATTTATCAACTGTGTGACCCCGGGCAAGTCTCAACTCCATGAGCCCGTTTCTTTCACTTGATTCCTATTTCTGGTGATACAAAAAAAATTAGCCCAAAGAAAGTGAATTTTTACAGTGAACGTTCTTCCTCACCACTGACAACACAACTTGATGCAGGGCTCCTAATCTAAACATGGGAGTGTGATGGGAGATCTTTGCAAATGGATATAAAGGGCACAAGCATGTACGCACACACATAAACATACACACACAAGGACAGATCCTTGAACCTCAAGCTTTGCCAAAGACCTGGAAAAACTTCTTTTTCTGTTATTTAGGAAAAGCTTTTGTAACATAAAGAACTCAGGATATTTGTGAGCCTTACAGGATTACAACAGAGGCATATTTGGAACTAGACGTTATACAATCAGAAAAGCCAAATTGTAATTAACTCTCTATACAGAAGTGTATTTCTAACGATATTGCCGATCTTATTTCTTTAGGGGTCCCATATCTTTGGAATTTTTTTTTCAGAACTGAGAGAGAATAGAGTGCTTGTTCTTTTAAGGGCCCTTGTCCCTTGATTTAGAAGATTGAGATCCTAAGGCAAGTTCTCTCCTTTTTTAAGGTTTTGCTCAATTCTCATTGAGTATTATTTCCTCTAGATAATAGTTTATAACTTATCATAAATTCTTGTTATTAATTCATTTATAACAACAGCTAACCTAGTCATTAATAGCTGTAGTATAGGCTTCAGGTCTAAGGGGCTGTCAGTAGGACTCTGAGAGATATTTAGGCAACTAACCTGTTTTAGTTTTCCGTTATCACCGAGTTAAGAACTCTATTTGCACCATAACACTAACGGTGATAAATTAACAATGTATTTATGCCCGAGTAGACAGTCTAATACTGAATTTTCTTTTTTTTTTTTTTTAAAGAAGTTATTATTATTTTTTTTAATTTCTTTATTCGACAGAGATAGAGACAGCCAGCGAGAGAGGGAACACAAGCAGGGGGAGNTAAAGAAGTTATTATTATTTTTTTTAATTTCTTTATTCTACAGAGATAGAGACAGCCAGCGAGAGAGGGAACACAAGCAGGGGGAGTGGGAGAGGAAGAAGCAGGCTCATAGCAGAGGAGCCTGATGTGGGGCTCGATCCCACAACGCCGGGATCACGCCCTGAGCCGAAGGCAGACGCTTAACTGCTGTGCCACCCAGGCGCCCCTAATACTGAATTTTCTAATCATACCATCTGTTGTGTAACTCTAAAACTGATGATATGGTATGTATGTGGCTGGCCTGTATTCAGAATTGCTCGCACAGGCCAGAAGGGAAAAAGCTGGATTTCTGGACGTCATAAACTGCTACGGTGCACTCCAGTGAGGGTACTGAGGTCCAGAACTGTGTCCTGCTCAATTCCTAGCTGAGAACCCCAATCTAGGTAACTTTCTTCTGTATCCTTTAGATAAGTAGATCCATTCTACTGAGATACGGGAAATACACGATGAAATATGTGTCTGCATTTTGGCTAATTTGAGTGTTTATTCCATTAATCAAGACAGTGCTCGTAAATGACAGCCAGTTCTGTGCTTTGTAACTATGTTCAGTGACTTACATGCATTGTTTACCCATGAGGTACGAACTATTAGCACCTCCACCATATTATAGATGAAGAAACTGAATTTTAGTAAGTAACCTACCAAAGGTCACATGTATGTGGTAGAGCAGTGACTCAGTCTCAGGGCAGCCTGACTTCAGAGCCCATGCTCTCAACGATGACAATACATAGCCTGCCACAGTATTTCTCCTCTAACATTAACTTATAACCAAAAAATCATAAAATTTAATCCAGCATAATTTAAGATTATGCCTGTAACTCATTTTTCCAAAAATCCCCTTTGATATCCTGCACTGTAGAAGCACGTGTTTGATGGGCTGCTAAAAGGATGAAAGGGTATGAATTCCAGAAACTCCAGCCAGAGAGAGCTCTATATAAAGTACCTTGACGTGGACAGCAAGTAGCTACTTTTTCTTTCCAGTCATTCATATAATTGGGTGTGTCCATGGCAGAGCTAAAAGTCTTCCAAAGACCAAACAAGGGAAGGAAAAACAGCTAACTGGGACAAGCTTTCTGCACTTCCAGAAATTTAACTTGTACAATAAGCTTTTATGGATTTTTCGGATGATTTACAAAACTGTTCTTTTAATGCCTAATTTCACTATATGAAAGTAAATGGGTTTGGGAGGGCTCCCTGTGGGGAGAATCACCTGTAAAAACTGCTGCGGTGGCTGGGTCAGCTGAGCCTGAGATGGGTGCGGAACCGAAGCGAGCTGCTGTTCCTGGGAGCCCTGCTGCTGCTGCTGCGTGCCTGACAGCGTCTGTGGCGGCTGCTGGTGCGGAGCAAAGGCAGGGTAGGCGGTCACCACCTGACCCATGAGCATTGTGCTAGGTACCATGACCGTCCCGCAAGCCACAGGAGCAGTTACTAATTTGGTCACAAGCTGCTGACCTTGAGAAAATCTGTGAAGAGGAAAGAAAGAGAAGAAGGGCAGTCAGCAGTATAAGGTACACATTATAAAAGGCAGTGGGCTGAATACTTCTCTAAGATAATACCCAACAATATTGCCAGTTTGGTTTTTAAAAGCTGTATGTTCCAATTTTGTTTCATGTTTCATATTTTTAAAGATTCTTTTGGGAATACAGTAAAACAAAAATGTACATAGCAAAATGAAATGATCACAAACAAAAATGTAAATTTTTTGGTTATCTATATGGAAAAGATGAAGTTGGACCTTTACTGTTCACCACATACAAAAATTAACTCGGAACGGATTAAAGCACTAAACATAAGAGCTACAACTATGAAACTCTTAGAAAAAACGGGGGGAAAGTTTCATGACACTGGATTGGGCAGTGATTTCTTGGCTATGACACTAAAAACACAGGCAACAAGAGAAAAAAATAGATAAACTGAACATCAAAATTAAAAACTTCTATATATCAAAGGACACTATCAGCACAGGGAAAAAGAAACCCACAGAGTGGGAGAAATTATCCGCAGATCATATATCTGATATATATTATATAAAACAATCCTATAACAATAAACAATCTGATTAAAAAATGGGCTAGGGTCTTGAATAGATGTTTTTCTAAAGAAGATATACAAATGGTCGATAAACAAATGAAAAGATGCTCAACATCACCTAACATTAGGGAAATGCGAATAAAAAACCACAATGAGATGCCACATCACACCCATCAGGATGACTATTATAAAACAAAGTAACTAGTGTTGGTGCAGACATGGAGAAACCAACATGCACTGCTGGTGGGAATATTAAAACAGTGCAGCTCCTATGGAAAACAGTAGGACTGTTCCTCAAAAAATTAAATGTAGAATTACCATGATCCAACAATTCCATTTCTGGGTATATACTCAAGAAGAACAGAAAGCAGGATCTCAGGTATTTGTACACTCAGGTTCACAGCAGCATGGTTCACAGTAGCCAAAAGATAGGATGCAACCCAATTGTCCATCGATGAACAAATAAACAAAACATGGTATATTCACATAATGAAGTATTATTTAGCCTTAAAAAGAAATAAAACTGGGGAACCTGGGTAGCTCAGTAGGTTAAGTGTCCAACTCCTGATTTCAGCTCAGGTCATGATCTCAGGGTCCTGAGATCAAGCCCCACACTGGGCTCTGAACGTGGAGCCTGTTTAAGATTCGTTGGCCCTCCCCACTCTCACTCTCTGAACGAATAAATAAATATCTCAAAATAAAAGGAATAAAATTCTGACACATGCCCCAACATGGACAAACCTTGAGGATACTGTGTCAAATGAAATAAGCCAGCCACAAAAGACACACATATTGTACAATCCCATTTGTATCTAGAGTATCTAGAGTAGTCAAATTCATAGACTTATGTGCTTAGAAAGCAGAACGGTGGCTTCCAGGACCTAGAGAGGAGGAATGGGGGAATAATTGTTCAATGGGTGTGGAGTTTCAGTTTGGGACTGAGGCAAAAGTTGTGGAGATTGACGGTAGTGATGGTCCCAACAGTATAAATGTATTCAATGCCAATGAAATGTACATGTTGAAATAGTTAACATGGTAAATTTCATGTATATTTTACCATAATGAAAAAAAGTTTTAAACCTGTTAAAAAATATCTTCTTTTTATAAGATTATTAGGTACCTGGGAGTCAGCTATAAGCGGCACGTGATCATTTTGCTAATCACGAATAAACTTAAAGCTATCATGAGGGATTTTTAAAAGCCTCTCTAGGTTTACAGAAGATACTTTCACTGCAAGTTGTATCTTATAAACATAACTCAAAATTAAACAACCTTCTAATAGTGAATAAAAGTACCCTCAATTTATAAATTCATCAATGTAGCATAGTACCCACTGTATTAGAACTCATTAATATTTGCTCCCTCCCCACCTCCCTTCCATCTTAATAAACAACAACAACCAAATGACACCTGTTCAGGGAACAATATTATTTCTATTTGCCTCTTCTGTGAGATGAAGTCAGTTTCTTTTTTTTTTAAAGATTTTTTATTTATTTATTTGACAGAGATAGACAGCCAGCGAGAGAGGGAACACAAGCANAACAACAACAACAACCAAATGACACCTGTTCAGGGAACAATATTATTTCTATTTGCCTCTTCTGTGAGATGAAGTCAGTTTCTTTTTTTTTTAAAGATTTTTTATTTATTTATTTGACAGAGATAGACAGCCAGCGAGAGAGGGAACACAAGCAGGGGGAGTGGGGGAGGAAGAAGGAAGCTCCCAGCGGATGAGCCCTATGTGGGGCTCGATCCCGGAACGCCGGGATCACGCCCTGAGCCGAAGGCAGACGCCCAAGGACTGCACTACCCAGGCACCCCTGAAGTCAGTTTCTAACACTGGCCATTACAGAGCTAAGACTCCACTGTGAATGGAGCATGACATAGCTGCAGTTATAAACTGTGTCACATATATAATGGAATTAAAGTTAGCAGAAATGCATTTTATTATTTATGTGGTCCATAAGACAAAATAAATCTATTTTTGAATCCATACAAAAACTTAAAAATATTTTTTATACTTCAGGACTGAATGTACTATTTAATGCAAAAAATATGTATAAAAGAATTAAAAAATTCACAAAACAAGAATGATGGCCAAAGAAAAAGTAACATTTACAAAGTGGCTTGGGCACAGAAATACTAAGTACTCATTTCTCTGTAATCTTAAAAGAAATTGCCCAAACTGCTCACTGATAAAATGTGATGAGAATACTTCATCCATCTCTGGCACCAAGAGACATTCTTCAATCTACTTTTGCTTAACTCTCACATCTGTGACTTTGTATATACCATTCCCTTCGTTTAGAACACCCTTCTGAGACTCCCTGTCACATGAAAAAAGCCTGGCTCTTTAAGACTCAGGCCAAGTACTTCCTCTGTGAAGCTTGACCTTGACCACACTCCTCTCTTCACTTGTTTGCCTCAACCCATAAAACTGCTCACTTCCTTTTTCTAAAGACGTAGGAAGAAGTATTTATCATACCAAATAATACCGATTTGTTTAACCCTCTACAGCTTACGAGTCTGATCATTCTCTTGGGACAAGGAATGTGCCATAATCCCTTCAGCAGGCACTTCAATGTTTGCTGAAATATATATTTTCCCCTCCAAAAAAAAAAGGAGGTCCACAAATAGTTGCTAAATTGTATCCTCCAAAATGCACATCAGCATTCTAGATTAATGGCGTCTTCCACAGGCTTTAAAAGTAACCCTCTACATTTCTATGGAGCACATTCATAATACCTCCTTTCAGAATGTCAGAGTGAAAAGTTGGACTTCACTTGCGGAACTGAGTTCCAAAGAGAAGCAATGAGTTCTTCGTGCTCTCATTGCCTCTGTGATCCTGCAGCTTCTTTACTATCTGGAAATTAACAGGATTTTAATAAAACCTATTACGCAGTTTGATACAACAACAAAGGCAGCCTACTTGTATTGTAGTAAAATAAATAAAAACTAAAAAATACTTAAAATAGAAGTTTTAAGACCACAGAGATCCTGTAGTTGTTAAGACAGCTTCCCGATATATGAAATAGTGGCATTTCTTCAAAATATTTGTTTCTGTGTCAGCTATTTGGACTGCCCACTAAAATAAGTCATAAATGGCTGTTTCTCTAGAAATGGCCCACAAAAGTTTAGTGTACTATATATTTAAGCACTTGAGTTTTGAAATCAGATACCCAGGCTTAAATTTAGAAACTACTCACCACCCCCTTAACTACCTATAAGCCCCTAAGATAATTACTATAAACTCACTCTTTTCTTATCTGGGAAATAAAAAACCCAACACACATTTAAAAAAAAAAAAAAAGACTTAAATGAGATAGTGTATTTTGAGCACCAAGTACAGTACTCAACAAACTCAAGAAAGGTAAGCTACTTTTATTCCATAACCTATATAAACTATGGTAGTATAAACCTTAACCATTGTTACTGCATGAAAACTCATCAATTTGTATTAAAACGACGAAAGTTTCACAGTCACACAAAGCCTGTCATAAAACTCCTGTAACAGTGTGCTACGGATATTGGATTCTATAATATTTGGTGGAACATTTCTGGACAGGAAACAAAATTTGTTGTTACTCTTCTATTATAACGTCCTTAAACAACGGACATATTCTGCATTTTTCTTTCTTTCTTTTTTTTTAATTTGAGAGAGAGCACTAGAGGTAGCAAGAGAGAGCACGAGCAGGGAGGAGAGGGAGAAACAGACTCCCCACTGGGCAGGGAGCCTGATGCAGGGCTTGATCCTAGGACCCTGAGATCATGACCTGAGCCGAAGGCAGATGTTTAACCAACTGAGCCACCCAGATGCCCCTCTGCATTTTTATTACTAATTCAAGAACGCTGGCGGGAGTTAGCTACAAACTAAAATCATATTTTTAAAAATCAAATTATTGTTTTTTTAATTAATCGATTTTTACAACTGTGGAATGACTACTGAAATATGCCAACTACCTGATCTGTCTGTCCTGAGTGAATGTAGTTACTGCAGCACTCTGGGTACTGTTCTGTGGCATGCTAGATGGAATCTGGACCATGCTTCCGGCTGCCGGCTGCGAGATTACCATAGTGTTATACAGTGGGGCTGTGAGAGTGCTCTGTGTCTGACTGGGAAGAGATGTTTGTTGACTGTGCCCACTCAGTACATTTTGTTGACTCTGCTAGAAAACAGAAGACATTACAATGAATTAAACGAAAAATTTTTTTTTCAGGAAATACACATCCACTATTCAACACTCTAACAATAGCTGATATGACCAAAAAAGAAGCAGCAGGACATATTACTCTGGGAGAAATATCAGTACAAAGGAAAAAGACTTGTAGTAATTGAGAATGAATTAGTCTTCAGTATCTTGCTGGAAATATAAGCTGTGAACTTTAGAACTTCTGTTAAATGCCCAAAGTGAGTGACTGACATTAGACATCTTTATAGATTTCACTTGAAGTCTTGGGATTTACAGTCACCGACGTATACCAATTACCTGCATCACATTTCCTGGAATTTACATTAAATTCCCTAGAATACTGATTAAACTATCACTACCGTAACAGTTTATTCTTCACATATAGTAACATGTTTCCTGGCCAGCCTCTTTTGCAAGTCAAACCTTTCTAACAAACAGAAGCAGTCTGCATGTTCATTTAAAATGAACTGCAAAATTTTTAAATGTCAAAATACTGAAAGCATTTAGAATATCAGCAATTTAACAATTTTGCACAAAATATTTTAATGATCACCCTCAAAACTAAACTTCTAATTATTACTATTAAAGGTTAAAATATGGAATTATTTCAGCTAGACCTTCATTTTTGTTTCTGCAATAGTATACATTTCGATCACTCAACCCTCCAGAATCCATTGCACTTGATACCGTTACCTGACTTGATGTACTCTGTAAAGTCTGCTGTGGTATCATATGTTGAGTTGTGCCAATGTGTCCAGTATTCATTCCACTTTGAATCTGATTAGTTTGAACAACCTGGCCCTGCATATTTATAGGTGTGAGTTGCTGGATGTTAGATGAATTTCCAGAAGAAAGTTGAACAGAACCAAAACTCAAACCAGGGGTTGACTGTTGTAAAAACATCTTTAAAAATAAAGATTACATTAAAATGAGCTTTGCAGATTAAAAACAAAAAAGAATGAGAGCAATTTTAAAAAAGAAAGCAAAAACAAGCTACAAATTAAGTTTAAAAACAAATAACAGGATGGCTAAGTGATTCTGAGTGAACAGTTAGCAATAAACAATTACTGGATAAAATGTAATTCTTATTCGTTCTTCCAGTCATTCTAATCCTATCATATTTCCAATTGTCAGAAAAGGGGTGATAAACTCCAAGACGTCTACTTGTTTGAGTATTTCACATGTTGGGCATTGTTTGTTCTACCAGCTAGCATTACCCCAACTCATCGCTACTCAAACGTCTGTGGACTGGCAGTTCTGCATCACTCATTGTTTATAATGTATAGCATTAGATAGAAGTAGCTTTTTTTTTCTCTTAAAGTTTCCTTTCTCCAAAATCCTAGGCTCTTCTGAGAGAGACAACTTCAGTGGCCCTGTCCGTTGATCAAATAAGACTAATTCAAATATATCTACTGGAAATTTACTAAAACAATGATTGATGATTGATTTATAAACTCTGTACCTACATGTACCCCAAAGTCTATATAAAATACTATATTATGGGTTTAAGTTACTAAAATGAAGACGGCTAGAAGAGGACTCTAATCTGGAGAAACAAGGATGTTGATGGAACTACTCTTAGGAATGAATCAGACTGGAAATGCAATCATACTGAGTGTATTTACTGAACTAGATTGATGAAATGTATCTCTTGCATCTCATTTTTAATTAAGAAAAGTCAATCTTCCTAAGAAACCAAAATGTGAATGGCATGTTTTGCTTATATTCAAATATAATAACCTACCTGCAGCCCTTGACCATGGACCATTTGAAGTTGTTCTTGAATTTTTCTTAGTTCTTCTTGTTGTCGATGAATATTTGCTTCTATCATCCGTGTCCGTTGCTCTAATTGGTCTTTTAGATGCTGCATGGCTCCTAACTGAGCTGAAAACTGAAACTGAAGTACCATGTATGGGAAAAGTGTAACATATTTTAGAATCACTTACTCTTCGTAATTGTGCAATGTGAAAAATAAGCAGTATATATCATGAGCTAAGAATGTTATGCCAGTTTTCAACGTATTGCCTCTCAGGTCCTAATTCACCCACCTTTGCTTGGCTTTGTGCAACTGGAGCTGGGCCCTGTAAATATTTCTCTTTTGTCAGCAGACACACACTTAGTCATGTCCGTAGATGGAGCTGGAGGGATATTGCAAAAGGAGGTGGCTTTCCAGCAAGTCTTACTGGCATCCTTATGGAAAGCTCCCCTGAAAATCTTGCTGGTACCCCAGCAGGTGGCTTCCTGCTCTCCAGCCCTGACCTGTGGCACCTCAGTGAACCTCCCTCTCATCCAGTGGCTGCAGCCACACCAGCCGCAATGGGAACTGAGTTTCAACCTGGCCTGGAGGAAGAAGAGTTTAGGAGGGTTGGTGGAGTTTTCCAAGTTGTTCCTTCTTTGCATACTGTACTCCCCCTCACAATTGGTGGCTGCTTTCTACATCCATGATCCCTGTAGTATTTAGGATTCCCTGTTACCAGTTAATAATTTTTTATTATTACCCCTATTTCAAATTTCTGGTATGGCTTCTGACTTCTGACTAGATCTTGACTGATTACAAGTACACACTGGCATTAGAAGACTAGAGCTCAGTTGGTTAAGCCTGCAACTCTTGATTTTGGCTCGGGTCACGGTCTCTGGGTCCTGAGATTGAGCCCTGAGTCAGGCTCTGCACTCAACACAAAGTCTGCTTGAGTTTCTCTTTCTCCATTTCCCTCTGCCCCTCCCCTGCCCACGAACATGCACGCTCACTCTCTCTAAAATAAATAACAACAAAAAGATCAGAGCTCATATTGTGGCTCTACCACTTCCTAGAACAAGTTAATTTCTATTATTTAGCAAATGAAAAAGTAGCCTGCTCCTAGAGTTATTCATATCAAATTCTGTCATCCCTAGAATGTCCTCTTTGTACAGATCATTAGAAGATTATATTTAACTGATAAGTAGCCGTATTTTTACTCATATTTTCAACTGAAACTGTTCTCAGACAAGTATGAAATGTAGGCTTTTATAGACTAAGCAATTATAAATGAATAAATGCATACATGAATGAAAAGTTATTCTACTTCCAGGATTTTCGATCTTACTTCACTTTTTCACTTGAGTCATAAACAGCTTCTATTTACTACTACTTGAAATTTAGCCACACTTAGTGATTCATCACTTAAGCATATACATGCTCGTTTAACTATTTCCATGAATATTTAGCACAGGACATAGTATAGCAGAAAGAATTCCAATTTATTGGAAATGTGTCTTGATCTTAAAATAGTCTCCTACAGGGGCGCCTGGGTGGCTCAGTCAATTAAGCATCTGCCTTTGGCTCAGGTCATGATCCCAGGGTACTGGGATTGAGCCCCGCATTGGGCTCCCTGCTCAGTAGGGAGTCTACTTCTCCCTCTGCCTCTGCTTCTCCCCCCAACTCATACTCTCTCACACACCCTCTCTCAAATAAAATCTAAAAAAAAAAAAAAGTCTCCTACAGTGAACTGCATCTAAAAATGAGCAATGCCCTCCCAAAAGCTTTTTTTTCTTTATCTTCAAAAGTTTGTGTTGAGGATACTGAATGTTACCTTTCAAAAAGTATAGAACTCTGACTTCTGAAGCTGCCAATCATCAGATCATATCTTAGATTAGATTACACTAAGTATGAGAAAACATTACAACAAACTACAACCTCAGCTCCCTCATGCCTTTAAAACATATTCAGAATGTTGTATTTTATCCTAACAAAAGTTATTTATACCTTTGGGTAAACATTACATTGTCATCACTTAAAGGATTTCTATTAAATGCAAATAATAGATCAAACACAGAAGGCAGAATAACAAGAAATTAAATCACAGAACTACAAGGAAAAGTATTTGGCTTTATCACTTAATGAAATATGAGATGTGAATACTTATTAACATTTTTGACACAGTAGATACGATTAATTTCATGAAAATATCCCTTTAAAATGTTAAGAAATACTACTTCGGTATCTTAAGATTAGTGAATTAATAACTGAAAGTATGTCTAAATATTTACATTAAAAAATCTGTTACCTTCAGAACAAATGTCGATAAAAACTATTACAACTACAGATAATATTTAAGCACCTTACTGATCATATGTTGCTGGAAGTCAAGATTATGATGTTTAGGTAATTTACAACATTGTCAATATACTTGTACAGGTGTCATATAATGGCTAAATTATATATGTATAATTTAAATAAGAACCATATAAAAACAAAGGTATTTTTAGAGGACCATTTTTATCTATTGTTAACTATCATTATTTGAAATACGTTTAAGTCAAGGTCTATTTAACCAAAGAAAACAGTTTGGATTATTTTTACCACTATCTTGTATTTTTAATGTGTTTGAGGCATTGAATGAATGAATGCAGAGTCAAAAATTCTAAGTTGGGAACTTAGTGTCACTTTTGTAACACCTCTCCTTTCTCCTGCTAATTTCTATATTTAGGTCTCTTCAGGACTCAGCCCAAGCAACAATTCTTCCAGAAAGTCTTCCTTCACTTCCTCAGGCTGCATCAGGGGTCCATCTAATGTGCTCACGTATCAGCCTATACACCTTGAGCACAGACTATAGAATACCACATTGTAGTTCTAGGTCATTCCTTCCAGATGTAATAAAGTCTCATAGTATATGTGTATTTGTACTGCTGGCACCTGCAATAACTCAAGTATCTCAATAAATATCCCATATATGAATGAATGAATATATGAATAAAATTACTTGGTTTTTCCAATATTCATAGGAAGAAAAAAAAAGAGCTATATTTCATCTTTAATATCTTTCTGTCTATAGTGTCTCTCGGGGGAGTGTTATAGCATATAAACCGGGATAATTCTTTGTTGGGCAAAGCTGTCATGCATCCTGAAAGACAACTAGCATCCCTGGCCCTTGCCTATTAAGGGCCAGTGATACTCCACAATCACTGACAATCAAAAACATCCCCCAGACATTATAAATGCTAACAGGTGAGATTCACTGCACTAAAAGTATATATATTTTTAAATCTCTATTAGCTTAAAAACAATTCATCATTTAAAAATACTCAACTCAAACAAACAAACAAAAAATACCTGGGACATGCCTTGTGGAATTGGTAAATTTGCAGCTTGTGACATCGCTGGCTGTGTTAACGACTGACCAACAGTCTGGGGATTTATGGACTAGGAAGCAAAACAAAAAGTAACACTTTTATTCCCATCCATAATACTTCCACCAGAAATATCACCATGGTATCTTTATAAGTGAACTACAATTTGACTCCTAGCATTTTTAGCTGCATACAGGCACACATGTCTCCCCCTCTACACTGGATGTGCCTATTCCCTATTCATCCTTTTATCTTCTAAGACATCTGCCACATTACCTCGCATGGGCTCCCAATAAAGTTAAATGGACATAAGTGAAAGTGATTAGTATTTGAAATTAAATACGAAATGGCTCTAAATTATTAACTTTCCTTAATTAAAAGAAATATCTAATATTTTACCTGGGAAATAATCAAAAGGAGTATGTCTGAGAAGTATTTCACAAAAAGGGAAAGATCTCGAGTGTTATTTATCAACAGCTATTTTGATCTTTATAGAAAGGGGTAATGAATTAATGAATTTCTAAAGATTTACATGATTTGCCCCCCTTTTAATAAATCTTTATTCAAAAGAATACTACCCAGATAAAGTTTACCTGACTACTAAATGATGCCCTCCTTGGCGCCATCTTTTCATGAGCTGGTAAATGTGGTCTGGGAGGAGTGCTAGTGTCCGTTGGGATCTTTGTTGGTGTTGCTGAGGTTAGTCAACAAAAACGAAATTGCGTTAGTACTTTATAAAATATAATTTGCAAAGATTAATCTCAAAATGGATTTCAATGAGTAAAAATATCTTTCGATTATTTTTCTAAATTATTTCATAAAAGTGAAGTCCATGACCATAGGAGGATTTATTTTAATTACTTCTTTCTTAAGGACAAAGAAAATATCTGAAATAGGAAAACTTTAAATTTAAAATGGTTACTATTCCTAGAGCTCAATAGTAAAAAAACTAATAACTCAATTTAAAAATGGCCTACGGACTTGAATAGACATCTCTCCAAGAAGATACACAAATGGCCAGCTAGAATATGCAAAAATGTTCAAGGTCACTCATCATCAGGGAAATGCAAATCAAAACCACAATAAGACACAACTTCACACATGACAAGATGGCTATTATCAAAAAAACAAGAAGTGTTGCTGAGAATGTAAAGAAACTGGAACCCTTCTATACTTAAAATTGGTGGGGATATGAAATGGTCCAGCCACTGTGGGAAACCGTAATGGAAGTTTTTAAAAAAATTAAAAATAGAACTACCACATGTGATCCAGCAATTCCACTTCTGGGTATTTATCCAAAAGAACTGAAATCAGGATCTCAGATATTAGCACTGCTGTGTTCACTGCAACACTATTCTTAATAGCCAAGTGTGGAAACAATCAAAATGTCTACTGACAGATGAATGGAAAAACAAAATGTGGTACTATATATACAATGAAATACCATCCAACCTTTAAAAAGAACAAAATTTTGCAAGATACAACAACATGGTTTAATCCTGAGGACATTATGCTATGTGAGAAAAGTCAATGATGGAAAGAAAGACAAGTACTGCATGATTCCCTTATATGAGGTGTCTAAAATAGAGACATTCATTGAATCTGAGTAGAATGGTGATTGACAAGGACTGGAGGGATAGAGGAAAATAAGGAGTTAATAATCAATAGGCATAACGTTTCCATTAAGTACGATGAATAAGCTCTAGAGATCTGCACTACAACACTATACATAAAAACAACAATAATATATTGTAAGCTTAAAAATCTAACAGGATAGATCTCATCTGAAGTATTCTTACCACAGTAAAATAAAATGTATAAAAAGAGAAACATAGGTACAACGGGGAAACTTTTTCCCCTAAGATTTAAGAAATTCTATATTTAACAACACCTCTTTAATGTTCTACCCATGGTGTTGACTGGTTCCAACAACCTCCTTTTTCCTCACATAGTTGTAATACCCTGGGAAATGAAACTACTAAACCCTTTAAACAAAACAAGGTTACTAATTCAATGATAATTATGCAAGTGTTCATTAAAAATAAGAACTAAAAATAGCTTTCAGGAGATAGCCCAAGATGGTGAAGAATTAGGAAACCTTAGTTTTGTCTGGCCCCAGGAATTCAGCTAGACAGCTATCAAATCATTCTGAACATCTGTGAACTCAACTGGAGATCTAAGACAAGAATAGCTGCATCTCTACAAATAGAAAAGCAACCACTTTCTGCAAGATAGGAGGTGCGGAGAAGTAAATCCGAGGCCGTATGTGTGAAGATAAACTAACTGCGGGGGAAGGAGCCTCCATAAGCTGGCTACTGGAAAGTGATATGGCAGTGGAGCACAAAATCAGAACTTTTAGAAGTCTGCTCAGGTGAGAGACATCCCTGCATGAAAGGTGCTCAGGTGGCGAAGCAGGGCAGAATACTAAGTGGGACAGCGTGGTTTCAGGATCCCCAGGGTCACAGGAAGACTGGGAGTGCCGGAGTGTGGCCGAGTTTCCAGGCATCAGAGCAGGGAAGCTGACTATAATCAATGAGTCCAGGAGTCGTCTCCCAGCTCAGGGTTGCCATATACTGCAAACGCGGGCACAGCAGAACCGCTGTGATACCATCCCTCCCTCCCCCAGGAGGAGCGGCACTGAGTGTGCACGGCAGGAATATTCAGGGTTTGGAGACTCAACGTAGGGTTACACGACTGAGACAGAAATGCTGGGGCACTGGCCAGGTGAGCACCGAGTGCAGCGGAGACAAGGGAGACCATAGTGACTAAATGCTTTTCCCTCAAGGCGCAATGAGGAGCAGTGCACCGTGCTCTGCTAGAGGTTAGGAAGCCACCATTTTCATATTCACACTTTGAAGCTTCAGAGAAAGCCGTCAGGGAACAAAAGCCTCAGAGCAATCAAAAGCAGATTACTTAGCCTGGCCCCCTGGCAAGAGTGGTGCATTTCTGCTTGGAGGAAAGACACTTGAGAATCAACGCACCAGACCCCTCCCCCAGAAGATCAGCAAGACCAAGTTTACCTATCATAGAGAACTGCAAAACTCAAGCACTACGGGAAAGGAGTATATAGAATTCATGTTTTTGCCCCACGATTCTTTAGTCTTTCAATTTTAATTTTTTTTCCTTTTTTAACCAATTTCTTCTTTCATGAACTTTTTAAAAATCTTTTTTAACTTTCATTTTTACAATTACATTCTATCCTTTCATTGTATTTAATTTTATTTTTTTATATATATAAGTTTTTCTTTCTTTACAATTCTGGAATGCAGTTTCTTCTACCAAACAGACCAAAATATACCCAGAATCTAGTGTATGACTCTGTTCCCTTCCCCTGTCTGATCATATTCTCTCTTTTTTCCCTTTCCTTTTTTGGTTAAAGTCTTTATTTTCAACTTTACAGTTACATTCTATCCTTTCAATGTACTTAATTTTATTTTTGTATATATATAAGTTTTTCTTTCTTTACAATATTGAGATGTAGTTTCTTCTAAAAACCAACCAAAATACACTCAGGATACAGTGTATTGCTCTGTTCTGGTCACCTGCCTGTTAACTTTCCTTTTTTTTGTTGTTTTTTTTTTTGTTGTTTTTAAATTTTCACTTTTACAGTTACATTGTATCATTTCATTGTACTTAATTTTATTCACATACATTTTTTTTTCCTTTAAAATTCTGGGATCTAGTTTTCTAACAAACACCAAAATACAAACAGGACCCAGTGTATTGCTCACCTGCCTGATTATACTTTTTTTTTTTTAATTCGGTTTTGGGTCTCTTCTGATTTAATATATATTTCTCCGGGGTCACTGATGCTCTTTTAGTATTTTGTTCTCTCATTCATCTATTCTCTGGATAGAATGACAAGACGGAAAAACTCACCTCAAAAAAGAGAACAACAGGAGTACTAACTGCCAGGGACCTAATCAGTATGCATATAAAACTAAGAGGTCAGAACTAGAGTTCAGAATAATGATTATAAAGATACTATCTGGGCTTGAAAAAAACACAAAGGCACTAGAGAATCCCCTTCTGGAGAAATAAAAGAACTAAAATCTAATCAAGTCAAAATCAAAAAGTCTATCAATGAGATGCAATAAAAAATGGAGGCCTTAACTGCTGGGATAAATGAGGCAGAAGAGAGAATCAGTGATACAGAAGCAAAATGATAGAGTATAAAGAAGCTGAAAAAGAAACTACTGGATCACAAGAGGAGAATCCAAGACATAAGTGATACCATAAAATGAAACAATATTAGAATAATTGGGATCCCAGAAGAAGAGGACGGGGGTGGGGAGGCGAAGGTATATTGGAGCAAATTATAGTGGAGAACAGGTCCATAACCTACAAGGGTAGAAACAACAGACTGGCAACAGACCTATCCAGAGACCTGACAGGCCAGAAAGGACTAGCATAATATATTCAGGGTGCTAAAGGAGAAAAATATGCCACCAAGAATACTTTACCCAGTTAGGATATCATTCAAAAATAGAAGGAGAGATAATAAGCTTCCAGGACAAACAGAAACTAAAAGAATTTGTGATCACTAAACCAGCCCTGTAAGAAAAATTAAAAGGGATCCTTTAAGCAAAGACAGACCAAAAGTAACATACGCCAGAAAAGAACAGAGACAATATGCAGTAACAGTAACTTTACAGGTAATACAATGGCACTAAATTCATATCTTTCAATAGCTACTCTGAAGGTAAATGAGCTAAATACCACAATCAAAAGACACAGGTTATCAGACTGGATAAAAAAGCAAGACCCATCGATATGCTCTCTGCAAGAGACTCATTTTAGACCCAAAGACACCTCCAGATTGAAAGTGCGGGGGAGGTGGAAATCCATTTATCATTAGTGGACATCAAAAGAAAGCTGGGGTGGCAATCCTTGTATCAAATTAGGTTCTAAACCAAAGACTATAATAAAAGATGAAGAAGTACACTATATCATACTTAAGGGACTATCCAAGAAGATCTACCAATTATAAATATTTGTGCCCCTAACATGGGAGCAGCCAATTATATAAACCAACTAATTTACCAATTTCTTTTACAAAATTAAAGAAACACATTGATAATCATACAATAATCATAGGGGACTTTAACAACCCCTCACTGCAATGGACAGATCATCTAAGTAGAAGCTCAACAAGGAAACAAGGGCTTTGAATGACACACTGGACCAGATGGACTTCACAGGTATATTCAGAACATTCCATCCCAAAGCAACGGAATACATAGTCTTCTCAAGTGCACATGGAATATCCTCCAGAACAGACCACACCCTGGGTCACAAATCAGGTCTCAACCGGTACCAAAAGACTGAGATCATTCCCCGCATATTTTCAGACCACAATGCTTTGAAACTCGAACTCAATCGCAGGAGGAAATTTGGAAAGAACTTGTTCAAATACATGGAGGCTAAAGAGCATCCTACTAAAGAATGAATGGGTCAACCAGGAAATTAAAGAAGAATTTAAAAAATTCATGGAAACAAATGAAAATGAAAACACAACTGTTCAAAATCTTTGGGATGCAGCAAAGGCAGTCCTAAGACAGAAGTATACAGCATTACAAGCCTTTCTCAAGAAACAAGAAAGGTCTCAAATACACAACCTAACCCTACACCTAAAGGAGAAGGAGAAAGAACAGCAAATAAAGCCTAAAGCCAGCAGGAGAAGAGGAATGATAAAGATTAGAGCAGAAATCAATGAACTAGAAACCGAAAGAACAGAACAGATTGACGAAACTAGGAGCTGGTTCTTTGAAAGAATTAACAACACTGATAAACCCCTGGCCAGACTTATCCAAAAGAAAAGAGAAGGGACCGAATAAATAAAATCATGAATGAAAGAGGAGAGATCACAACTAACACCAAAGAAACACAAACAATTATAAGAACGTATCATGAGCAACTATAGGCCAACAAATCAATCTGGAAGAAATGGATGCATTTCGAGAGACGTATAAACTACCAAAACTGAAACAGGAAGAAACAGAAAACCTGAATAGACCCATAACCAGCAAGGAAATTGAAGCAAGTAATCAAAAATCTCCCAATAAGCAAGAGCCCAGGCCCAGATGGCTTCCCAGGGGAATTCTACCAAACATTTAAAGAAGAATTTATACCTATTCTTCTGAAGCTGTTTCAAAAAATCAAAATGGAAAGAAAACTTCCAAACTCTTTTTATGAGGACAGCATTACCTTGATCCCAAAACCAGACAAAGACCCCACCAAAAAGAAGAATTACAGACCAATATCCCTGATGAACACGGATGCCAAAATTCTCACCAAAATACTGTCAATGGGGTCCAGTACATTAAAAGGTTTATTCACCACGACCAAGTGGGATTTATTTCTGGGCTGCAAGGGTGGTTCGACATCCGCAAATCAATCAATGTGATACACTACATTAATAAAAGAAAGGACAAGAACCATACGATCCTCTCAGTAGATGCAGAAAAAGCATCTGACAAAGTACAGCATCCTTTCTTGATTAAAACTCTTCGCGGTGTAGGGATAGAGGGTACATACCTCAACATCATAAAAGCCATCTATGAAAAACCCACAGCGAATATCATGCTCGATGGGGAAAAACTGAGAGCTTTTCCCCTAAGGTCAGGAACATGGCAGGGATGTCCACTCTTACCACTGCTCTTCAACATGGCACTAGAAGTCCTAGCCTCAGCAATCAGACAACAGAAAGAAATACAAGGCATCCGAATCAGCAAAGAAGTCAAACTCTTACTCTTTGCAGATGACATGACACTCTACGTGGAAAATCCAAAAAACTCCACCCCAAAATTGCTGAACTCATACAGAAATTCAGCAAAGTGGCAGGATATAAAATCAGTGCTCAGAAATCCGTTGCATTTCTATACACTAACGATGAGACAAAAGAAAGAGAATTTAAGGAGTCGATCTCACTTACAATTGCACCAAAAACCATAAGAGACCTAGGAATAAACCTAACCCAAGAGGCAAAGGATCTGTACTTGGAAAACTACAGAACACTCATAAAAGAAATTGAGGAAGACACAAAGAAATGGAAAAACGTTCCATGCTCATGGATTAGAAGGACAAATATTGTTAATATGTCAATGCTACCTAGAGCCATCTATATATTCAATGTAATCCCTATAAAAATACCATCAACTTTTTTCACAGACCTGGAACATATAATCCTAAAATTTGTGTAGAACCAGAAAAGACCCCAAATAGCCAAACGAATGTTGAAAATGAAAACTGAAAAACCAAACTGGTGTCATCACAATCCCAGACTTCAAGCTCTAATACAAAGCTATAATCATCAAGACAGTATGTTACTTGCACAAAAACAGACACATAGATCAATGGAACAGAGTAGAGAACCCAGAAATGGACTCTCAACTCTATGTTCAACTAATCTTCAATAAAGCAGAAAAGAACTTCCAATGGAAAAAAGTCTCTTTAACAAATACTGTTGGGAACATAGGTCAGGCACATGCAGACAAATGAAACTGGACCATTTCCTTATACCATACACAAAAATAGACTCAAAATGGATGAAGGACATAAATATGAGCAGGAATCTATGAAAATCCTTGAGGAGAACAGAGGCAGGAACTGCCATGACGTTAGCCACAGCAACTTCTTGCTAGACACGTCTCCAAAGGCAAGGGAAACGAAGGCAAAAATGAACTACTGGGACTTCATTAAGATAAAGTTTTTGCATAGCAAAGGAAACAGTCAACAAAACCAAAGATAACCGACAGAACGACAGAAGATATTTGCAAATGACACAGTAGATAACGGGTTGTATCCAATATCTATAAAGAACTTATCAAACTCAACACCCAAAGAACAAATAATCCAATCAAGAAATGGGCAGAAGACATGAACAGTCTTTTCTCCAAAGAAGACATCCAAATGGCCAGACACATGAAAAAGTGCTCAACATCATTTGGCATCAGGGAAATACAAATCAAAATCACAATGAGATACCACCTCACACCAGTCAGAATGGCTAAAATTAACAAGTCAGGAAACGACAGATGTTGGCGAGCATGAGGAGAAAGGGGAACCCTCCTACACTGTTGGTGGGAATTCAAGCTGGTGCAGCCACTGTGGAATACAGTATGGAGGCTTCTTAAAAAGTTGAAAATAGAGCTACCGTATGGCCTAGCAATTGTACTACTAGGTATTTACCCCAAAGATACTAACGTAGTAATCCAAAGGAGCACCTGCACTCCAAGGTTTATAGCAGCAATGTCCACAATAGTCAAACTATGGAAAGAGCCCAGATGTCCATAGACAGATGAATGGATAAAGATGTGGTATGTATACACACACACACACACACACACACACACACACACACACAAACAATGGAATACCACTCAGCCATCAAAAAAAAAAAAAAAAGAAAGTATTGCCATTTTCAACAATGTGGATGGAACTAGAGGGTATTATGCTAAAGCAAAATAAGCCAATCAGAGAAAGAAAATTATATGATCTCACCCATATGTGGAATTTAAGAAACAAAACAGGCTCATGGGGAAGAGACGAAAAATAAAACAAGACGAAATCAGAGAGGGAGACAAACTAAAAGGGACTCTTAATCACAGGAAACAAACAGAGTTGCTAGAAGGGATGGGGGTGGGCAGATGGGGTAACTGGGTGATAGACTTTAAGGAAGGCACGTGATGTAACGAGCACTGGCTATTATATCAGACTGATGAATCACTGACCTCTACCTCTGAATCTAATAATACGTTATGTTACTTAACTGAATTTAAATAAAAATTAAAAAACAATAAATAAATGTTGATAGAATTTTAAAAAATAAGCACTGTTGCAAATGAAACAAAAACTAATCTGAAAAAAAAACAAAAAAACAAAAAACTTTCAGAAAGCAACCTTAAAACTGGCGCCTGGGTGGCTCAGTCTTAAGGTTAAGCGTCTGCCTTCTGCTCAGGTCATGATCTCAGGGTCCTGGGATTGAGCCACTCATCGAGCTCCCTGCTCAGTGGGGAATCTGCTTCTCCATCTCCCTCAGCCCCTTCCCCCAACTTGTGCACCGACTGGCTCCCTTCCTCTCAAATAAATAGATAAAATTTTAAAAAAAACCAAACAAACAGCCAGCTTAAAGAACACTGACTGGTTCTACCAGTGAAAAAGGAATAAGCAGTTTTTGGGGCTTTTTTTGAGGGATAATTAAAAGCAACTTAACAATACCAACACTACTACCCAAATATTCTGTACACTACTTTATAAACTTAATTCTTTGTTAAATATGAGCAATGTGCCTTTTGTTCACTGGAAAGGTTAGTATATTTCAGAAATGTAAAAATTTACCATTCTGAAGTAGCATTTCACCCATCTTCCCACCTGCCTCCCCCCTGGCAACGAACCATTCTGTTTTCTATATTTAAGGGTCTGGTTTTTGTCTTTTTCTTTGTTCATTTGTTTTGATTCTTAACTTGGTGAAGGGGACTAAGGGTGCACTTGTATCCTGACGAGCACTCTGTACAGAACTGTTAGTCGTCATACTGTTCACCTGAGCTAATATAACACCGTATGTTAGACTTCAATTAAAAAAAATAAAAAATGTAAAGAGTGTTTCTAACTTTTTAACGTAAGCAATACTACAGTAAACCTTTTCATGTAAAAAAATAAAGTAGCATTTGATGAAAAATGCTGACACCAGTAACACAATTTAGAAGCACTCTCTTGAGAGAAAGAGCTTTCAAGCTAGGGTACTCACAGGAAGGGTCTGAGACTGCTGTGTGAGATGATTTTCTTGAACTCCGGGAGGAAGCAGAAGGGGTTGGGCTGTGATCAAACCTTTCCAAGGCTTCTTTGAGACTGACTGTATTTATACGATTATCAGACCCAGAATCTTGGCTCTAAGGAGACAGAGTAAAATAAATGTTTTCTTATGATTCAGTTCAGAGATCCCAAATTAGTGATACAGCCTGCTAACCGTTTCTCCCCCCAAAATCGGTTTTTACCCACAACAAGGCAAAGGTATCTATGTAATATTTACCTGTGTAATATTAGGTAAAGAAATAAAAATTTCTCTTCTATAGCCAGAAAATTTTGACTTCATTCTCTATTTACAGAAACAGATGCAAAAAAATAAAGCTGGACTCTTACCTTATACCATGTACAAAAATTAAGTCAAATGGATCAAAGACCTAAACATAAGAACTAAAACTATAATACTTTTAGAAGTAACGGAGAAAAGCTTTATGATGCTGGACTGCGCGATGACTTCCTGGATGTGACACTGAAAGCACAGGCAGCAAAAGTCCATCAAACAACACTATAAACAGAGTGGAAAGGCAGCCCACCCATGGGATGGGAGATAATATTCGCAAACCACGTATCTGGTAAGGGGTTAACACCCAGAATATATAAAGAACCCTGCAATTCAACAGCAACCCCCCCACCCAAACAATCCAATTTAAAAACAAAGGTCTTGCATAGATATTTCTCCAAAAAAGATATATAAATGGCTAATAAAACACACTGAAAAGTTCCTCCATGTCGTAATCATTAGGGAAATGAGTATCAAAGCCATGAGATATACCACACTTCAAACCCATCAGGACAAGTATTACTTAAAAGAAAACAAAACAAGAAAACAGAAAATCACCAGTGTTAACAAGAATAAACTGGAACCTACAGTGAATCTACTACAGAAAACAGTATGATGGTTCCCCAAAAAATTAAATATAAAATTACTACATGATCCAGTAATTCCATTTCTAGGTGTATACGCAGAAGATTTTAAAGCAGAGACTCAAACAAGTATTTGTACACCCATGTTCATAGCAGCATGATTCACAAGAGACAAAAGATGTATGCAACCCAAGTGTCCATCACTAGATGATGGATAAACAAAATGTGGTCTATCTGTACAATGGAACATTACCATAGTATCCATCATCAGCAAAATCTCCTACTCTCAATCTCACCTCTGAACATCCATTTGCTAGCTTGCTCTAACTAAAACCCAGATGTTTCCAGAAAATACCACTTCCTTACAGGTCTTTTAAGTGGTGGCTATTTTCTATCTCATAACCTTCAGAGCCCTGCTCTGAAGGAGAACAAAGTCCTCCTACTGCTCTTTCCGGAACCTTTCCCTCTCCTCCTTCCCAAAACTCAGAGCCAGAATCTCACATTATCACTATATGACTATCTTGCATTGCTATAGTCAGTCAGCTACTGACCTTGTGGCCACTTCTCCCTAAGCGCCTGAATTCAAATTTCTGCTCCTGGCTCAGTTTTACCCTAATTTTTACTTCCAGTTATCAGTATCAGTATCAATTCACATGTTCAACATCATGACTTCTCTCTTCCTTGATGCCTTGATCTTAATTTCCACCTGTCCTCAGTCACTCATTCTTAATCATGCCTTAGACCTTGTCATTACCAGTAAGAATACACCTTCTATAATCTCAATTTCAAACATCCTCCTCTTTGACCAGCATTTTTCATATTTCCTACTCATTTCTCTTTAGTATCCCAACTCCAGTAATCCTTTAGTGGAACATAAAATACATGGATTCCCCCACATTTTCACAATCACTCTCTCATTTTATGTCTTCTCTCCTTTCTTTACCCAGCTTGAATTCATGGTTAATCATCATAACCACACCCTTCGGGGTATCATCAACTCTCCTGCTCCGATCTCCCTTCACCACACTCCCTTGGAAAAATCCCATGCTGGTTAAACCAAATTTTTAATCTATTCTGAACATGGCTGAAGAAATACAACATGGTGACAGTTCTCTCTTTAAATTAACGGCCAAGAACCTCAAGTGGGCCCTTAATCCTGCTTGCCAGACTAAAATTACCTTGTCTGTTCACTTTCCTACTCTCCTAGGAAACCTCTAACACATCCTCTCCTAACCTCACTCTTAGCTGGGTACCCTGCTTGTAGTTTCACTGAAGAACGCTGCTATAAGTAGCATCTGTACTCATATATTCTGCCTTTCTTCATGTCACTGCAGATCCGGGATCAGCAGACACTCTCTGTGAGGGTCAGAGAGGCAATATCATAGATCTGAGGGCCACACAGTCTGTTCCAATCATTCAACTCTGCTGTTGCGGCACAATCACAACCATAGGCTAGATATAAACAATTGAGTGTGGCTATGGAATCCGAGGGTATAATTTTCATGTGTCACAAACATTATTCTTCTTTTGATTTTTTTCAATCGCTTAAAAACATGTGGAAAACATTTTTAGCTTGTGGGTGTTACAAAACCAGGCGGAGAACCAGATTTGGCCTAAAGGTCATAGTTTGCCAAAATCCTCTGTCATGGAATAATTTTTCCACTAGCTAAGTCCTATCTGTCCACTGTGGACTGGATCCCATCTTCTCTCATCTGTTCAAGAACACTGCTCTAGCATTTCTACCTCTACCTCTATCAGTGATTTTTCTGTCTCAACAGACCATTCTCATCAGTATACAAACATGCTATTATTTCTCCCATCTTAAAAAGCAAAAACTTTTAAGCCTACTTCTTCCTACTCCCGCGCCACCCCTCTCTTCCTTGTAGGAAAACCTTCCCTACTCGCTGTCTCTTAATTCCCCTTGTCCCAGATAATTCTCTAAGCCCACCCTAATCAGGCTTTCACTCATATTACTACCCCACTCAATCTGCTCCTACTGATCAACAAATACATGTTGTTAATTAAACTCAGTGTTCACTTCTCAGTGCTCACCTAATTTAATCCACTGCAGCTGAATCTGACAAAGCTAATTGTTCACTCCTCACGGACACACTTTTTCCTGGCGTCTCGGACAACTCAGTTTCCTGGTTTTATTCATACCTCACTGGATATTTCCCTTGAGTCTCCTTCACGTCTTAGTGATGAAATGCCCCAGTACTTAGCCCTTCATCATCCCCTCTCTCTATCTCTCTCTCCATTCATTCCCTTGGTGATCATATTTAGATACATGACCTTAAAACCATCCACACATTAAAGTTTCTCAAAAATATGTCAAATGGACCTCTTCCCTAATCTCCAGGAGGACTGTGGTGTAAGAGTAAAACACAGCTACAGCAGACACAGGCAGAGTATATTTCACAAACAGGGCTAGTTGAATTTACTGAGGATTGCACCCTGGCGTAAGAGAAAACAAAGCAAGGAGTAATGACCTCTGTATTACCTTAATTTCTATAACTGTCCTCTCTCATTTCAAGGAACCCTAGATTTAATAAGCACTTCTCCCAGAAAATGTACTTTACTAAAGCCTACTAGATCTTCTTCCACTAAGCAAACAAAGCCTCTTTGAAAAAATTCTGTCACATGGGATCCATGATTGCAGAGAACTTCTCTGGGTTATTCACTGATGTATTCTGAGCATCTAGAGCCATGTCCAGTACTTCTTGGCACATGAAAGAGTACTTAATAAGGTTTGTTGAAAAACTGAATGTTATCTCCCATATTGACCTGGCAATGCTGCCTATTTACTTCACTTTTTATACAGATTCTTGATTCTTTTCATTCCACTAATTTTTTGCACGCCAAAAATAACTGTTGTAGGCAACTTCTGACATAGCTCACAATGATCCCCACCTCCTGGTATTTACCACCTTGTATAATCCCTCCCCTATAGTAGAGGCTGAACCTAGTGATTTGCTTCTAATGAATAGAACAGATAGAAGTGGTGGGCTATTACTTCTGTGACTAGGTTACAAAAGAGTCTGACTTTCACCTTGCTGTTGGTGTCTCTCCCTGGATCTTCTTACCTACTTGCTCGGATGGAAATAGCTACCTAGAAAGGAACTGAAGGTTGCTCTGGCCATTAGCCAGCAAGAAATCAAGGCCCTCAGTCCAGCTGCTGCTGAGGAACCCCATCCTTCCAACAAGCACTGAGGAAGCTTAGAAACAGATTCTGCCCCAGTGAAGCCTTGAGTTGAATGTGACCCCCACTGACACCTTGATTACAGCCTTGTCAGAGACCTTGGGCTGACCCCTTGATTGCAGCCAATGATCAATTCTAAGCAGAGGGCCCATCTAAACTGTGCCTAGATCTCTGACCCACAGAAACTATGAGATAATAAATGTGTATTATTTTACATCATTAAGCTTTGTTACACAGCAACAGGTAACTAATATACTATACTTCTACCTGATATTAATGAAAAGAGAAACCAGAGTTCAAATTCTGACTATAACTTCAAGCCATGTGTTATTAGGGGAGATCTCCCCCTCCCCACCCCCCGCTTAAAGCCTCAGTTTCAATCTTTTCAAAACGGGGATATTACCTATGAAATAAGGATGTCTGAGGAATAAATGACACTCATGCTTCATATAAAGAACTAGTCAGAGCCTTGCACATTGCAGGCAATTAGTAAATAGTAGTTTAAATCCGAGATCATATGTCTCTCACTAAATCGGAGGCCCTTCAAATCTTTTTTAGAAGCAGATAAGGTTTTAAGATATTAAATTTAAAATAAAAATAAATAGTAAAATATAATTTATAACCCTGTCATAAGTGAGGCAATGAAATATTTGAAAAATACTTTTCCTATAAATTATTAAGACTTGCCTTTCATTGGGAAGAAATTATTATTTTTTTTTAAACTCTAAGATACATACTTTGTCAGCAGCTGTCTCAGGAAGAGACTCTTCAATGCCAAGTTCTCGTCGTCTTTCAGCCCTAACTTCTGCATAACTACAAATGGGAAAAAAAATTTTTTTCATGCTTAATCATTAATTTAAAATACTGCAGAGATGTGTTCCATGTTTGTTATGTGTCTTACTTGTTCATCACAGATTCCAGACTATTTGCTATGCACCACACAAACACACATCTATAGTGTTCTGGTCTTAATCTAGGTATCTCAAGAGTTTTATATGCTACAGTAAACGATCTGTGACTACACAGTACTTAAGAGGAATTAAATAAAGGAAAAGTAGGCTTATCTACTCCAGTGCTCCTTTTACATGATGGACTTTGGTACATAAAAGACAGTTACAGCTTCTGCTCTAAACCATGACATTTATGTCAAGAATTATATATGTGTATATAACCTGCATTCTATTTCTATATAATGCCTGTAAGTAAATTTCATAATGCATTGAAAACATTATCAAAAACTAGGAAAAAGATCACTATAGCTCTTAACAAGTCATGCCTAAAAATTACATTGCCAAACTCACTATCAGTGTTTCTATAGTTCAGAGATACTGTAAAAGAATTATTACCTTACTACGGTGTGAGTACAAACAATAAACTCTGGCCTTGAATTCCACTGATGATAAGTGATGTAATAATGAGTTTGAAGCCAAATCCACTGTTGTCCCTTGGTGAGGAACCTATAATAACATGATTTGCCTTTCCCATATTGCATTACTAAGAAAAAAGAAAAATATTTATTGATTCATATCATTAGTTATGAATCTGGTTTTTAGTCAAAGCTATCATTTACATTTTAATCTATATACATAATTCTTCTGGCTTTTCAATAACATATATATCAGTTATAAAAAAAAATGTTATTCTATAGAGATAGCTTAAGGTCCCAAGAAATTAACGTATCTTTCATAGTGCCCAACCACAGTCACTAGTGTCAGCCAGGCATAAAGAGATGCTAATATTCCTGCTGCTAACAACCGTAACAACAGGTAACATTAAGTATTCACCATGGGCTTTCTAAGAGTTTATTTAAATGTGTACCTGTCTCCTGGGCAGACTTACGTGCCTGGATATCAAAACTCATGAAATAGTGTTACAATATTCTGACATACACAATTTTCAAAGGAGTCTGGTTCTTTTACTCCAGATGTAGAACTTACACACTTCAAAAACAAGATTCATTAGATGCCATACTATAAACCTGTACTTACTATTATAGATTAAAATATGTAAAACAAGAACAAGTTTAAGTTTGATCTAGGATTCCTACTGAATTGGTTATAAAGTAAAATCTTCCAAAAAAGAAAATCTTCCAGTATTTTTCAAAAATACAAAAATGACAAATCTGCATTTTACCACCACCTATTAATACACTAGTTATTTACTTGACTAAAAGCAGTTATTATCACCAGAAATATTAAAACCTACTTACAGTGCTCATGACACTTTGCCAAATTTTCTAGGTCATCCACATGATAGTAATCATAGCCCGATGTTCCCAGAACTTCAAATGGCAAATATCCTATTATAGGTGGTGCCCTGAATTACATACAAAACAATCAATATTATAACTTTTTCTATCATAAGAAATACCCCAACTAGAAATCTAGAGTTTTTGGGGGGCGCCTGGGTGGCTCAGTTGGTTGTCAGACTCTTGGTTTCAGCTCAGGTCATAATCTCAGGGTCGTGGGATTGAGCCCTACGTCTTGTCTTCGGGCTCCACACTCTGTGCAGTGTCTGCTTGAGATTCTCTCTCCCCCTCTGCCTCCACCCCCCCCCACCCTGCTTGCACACACGCACACACACTCTCTCTCTAATAAATTAATAAACTTAATATATATATATATATATATATGGGCACCTGGGTGGCTCAGTCAGTTAAGCATCTGCCTTTGACTCAGGTCATGGTCCTGGGATCCTGGGATCAAGCCTACATAGCTCCTTGCTTAGCAGGGAGGCTGCTTCTCTCTCTACCTAACCCTTCCCCCTGCTTGCACTCTCGCTTGATCTCTCTCTCTCTCTCTCTCTCAGATGAATAAATTTTAAAAATCTTTAGAAAATAAAAAATAAAATAAATCTTAAAAAAAATCAATTTTGGGGGTAATCTTTAGTTTTTGAAAAATGGATAATGGATTTGAACATCTGATTAGAAAATGTCTGTCCTGAAACCCATTAATTTCAAGAGTCACATGACTTTTAGCTTTTTATGGAATTTAAAATGAACTTACCTGTGATCTAGAAATAGGAACTTCCACTCTAAACTATGTCTAGATGTAAACTCTTCATTAGGTTCTTCAACAGTGCACATTTCCTACAAGCAAATTAATAATTAAATTTTAGAAATGCTGTTCCGTGCCCTTAGAAGAATCCTAAATATTGTTAGCCATGAAAGTCATTAGAAGATTCTTCCTTAAATTACTTTTTAATCACATTTTAACTTTCTAGTATTAAAGAATGTGGCAATAAATAGATGCAGAATTCTAGGGGAATATTTCTCACTCAACATATGTCTCTATTCATTCACATGCCTATAAACCCCTAATTCTAAATTCATATCTCTCCTGATTTACAGTTACTTCTATATTTCTGTCTGGATGCTCCCACACATCACAAACTCAGTATGTCCTAAAATGAACTAACTACCTTACTCCTCATACTCACACAGTTTTGCATCTTGTTACTGGAGGCATATCTGTGTTGTGCCATCAGTGTAGAAATATGATAGTCACAACACACTCTTATTTTCCCTTTAAAAACCATCTAAATGGCTATTACCAAATCCTTCAATTTCACCATCTAAATTAAAAAAAAAAATCTATTTGATCCCATCCATCTTCAGGATCTTATTAGACTCTAGACTTGCCATCACTGGCTCACATCATTGCCATAGCTTCTCCTCAGACAAGTCTCCCTGGTTTTAACTCATCTTTTATTCTGGCCACAGTTACAGTCTAATACTCAAGAAGATTATGACTTCCCTGCTTAAAAACCTTCATGATTTCTCATTTGGTTAGGATAAAATTTAAACTCTTTAGCATGGAGAAACAACAAAGAAACATATTTTATTTCTGGACTCTGCTTTTCTAAACTCATCTCCCACCATCCCTACCCCTTCCACACACAGTAACCCTAGACCCTAGTCATACTCAGCAATGTATTCCAACCTCCTCTGTGTCCTTGAATAACCTTCTGTAGCACAATGTAGTGAATTAAGAGCTTGGGCTTTGAGAGAATGGGAATTATAATTAATCCCAGTTCAACCACTTAACAGCTGCAACTGTGAGCAAGTAACATAACTTCCCAAAGCCTCAGTTCCTTATATATAAAATGAAGATCATACTAGCATCTATTTTATAAAGTTATTACAAGAATGAGATAACTCATGTGAAGTATGCGGCGATCAACAAATGTTAGCCATTGCTATCATTTCCTAAGAACAGAACAAGCAGAGCAAGACTGGATTAAGATCCTTGAACTGCTATTTCAGCATTTTGTCCTAGAATATGGTATTTCCCTAAATTTAAAATCTTAGCCTGGCTTATTTCAAGACACTTTCTAGTGGTTTAACTCTTTCATTTTCCCACTTGTCTACTAATCATCTACTTCCTGGGCCCAGAGAATAAAATAAATTATTTAAGTGAATTTTAAAATTGAAAAGGTAAATTATATGCAGTAAAAGACCACTAGCATATTTCAAAAGAAAATTTCGAAAGCAATCTTTAGAAATTGCCTAGGTTTTTGGCCTTCCCCCTTTAATGTAGATTGTGAACTACACAAAAAACTACCCTACAATTTTGCACAAAAGCAGGACAGTGGTGATATATAACCACTGGTTAACTGCAAAGGAGATATATTTTTAAATTAGTTATAATTTAATGAGTGCCTAGATAACTCATTTGCTTCAAAATAAAATAAGAGAAAATCAGAGAGGGAGAGAAACCGTAAGAGACTCTTAACTCAAGGAAACAAACTGAGGATTGCTGGAGGGGAGGGGGGATTGGGGGATGGGATAACTGGGTGATGGGCACTTGATGTAATAATGAGCACTTGGTGTTGTATGCAACTGATGAATCACTAAATTTTACCCCTGAAACTAATGATAGAGTATATGTTAACTAATTGATTTTAAATTAAAAAAAGAAAAAATTATCATGACCATGTATATTTAATGACTCATGATCATTACTGCTTTAAAATTTCTAAGAAATTTCAGTTCTGGAAACAACAAAAAAAATTACATAAAGATAGTTCTCATAATATGAAGTGAAATCCTCTTTGGAAAATAAAACTAGAAACATTACAGAATGGCACTATTAAAAATCAATAAGCATTAAGTGAGCAGTTAATCAGAGATGGGTAATTGATTTGTCCTAAAAACTATGGATCAGGAATAGTAAAATTTCAAGTAAGACAGCTATTGTTGACTTTAAGTAAAATGGGGAATAAGTAAAATCAGTCTTTGGTGACCTCTCCCACTTGTGTCCCTTCTCTTTTTATTCTATCCTCTATCCATCAGGCTAACCTGTGTTTAATTCTTGTTCTTACCTTGCTGTCAATAAATCTATTGATTAAAAAAAAAAAGAAAGAAACATACCTTGATGAATTGAGGTGTAGCTAATCTCACAGTAGCTACAAAACAAACTCTATCATCATAAGAAGGCCTGTGTGTGCGTTGTATAGTTCCTTCAAAACCATTGTGTGCTGAAGTGGATACTAAAACAATAAGGAATACATATCATCAGTTACTCCAGTAACTAGTTATTAATGATGTTCAAACACCTGTGTCTTTAAGAGTTTAAAGAAAGGCAAGTTAAAATTCACTATATTTTTAACTCACCACTGTTTAAAGATTTGAAATTTCCTATAAATTTCACATATTCATAGGTAGATGGCTCCTTTGGGTCTATTGTTCCTCGAAGCATATGACAACAGAATTCTAACTGATTTTTTGCTGAAATGAGAAAAAATGTGATATACCTGTGGCTTAACATAATGAATGATCTATAAGATGATAGAAGTTGTGTAAGTTTATAATCCCTATTTTCTTCAATACAAGTCCTCAATGACATTTTATTTAGTCCATAAAAGAATATCTTTAGATGATCTCACCTTGTTCTTAATAGAGAAGAAAGATCTTCTGATATAAGCAACTATATGTTTCCCCACTTTTATCTGTCCTTCCTTCTCATTCTTCACTCTAATGTCAAAGAAAGGTTTTGCTTCCCATTACAAAGCTAATGCTTGTCTCTACCTAGAACAGTCTTTCCTACCTTCTCTAGGACAAGGGCCACACGACTGTCATTCATTCCTTCACTTCTTCTCTTCTGAATATCACCAACATTTGTATTAACTTCAGTGAACTTCCCTCATTGTTTCTACCTCTTTTAAAACTCATTACATCTTCATTCCCATAACATGAAACCTACCTTCCTACCTTACTATTTCCATAAACCCTTCGTCAATCTATTTTCAAACTATGGGCATTCACAAAAGTTCTTTTTATCTTTTACTGTCCCTTATAAACTTATTGGCATTGGTAAATTTATTTATTCCTAAATCTCTCTCCCTAATTCTAAAATTTTATGAAGACCAAATCTCCTATCGGTATTTGCTTTAGGACATTTCTACTTGATTGTCCCACCAAGTAACTTAAACTTAAAATATCTGGAAGTGAATTTATCCCTCTTTCTTCTAAGCCAGCTGTTCTCCTTTGTCCTATGTGTGTTATCTCCCCAGTTAGAAACCCTATCAATTTGGTCTCTTCTCTTCCTATCACATGCCCCCAAACTAATGTCACCAGGACCTGCTTTTTATTTCACCAAAGAAGCTCTCATTAGTCATTTTTTCCAACTGAGCATCCAGTACCACCAATTCAGTAGACAAATTATCCTGCATCCGGGTAACTCCAAAATGTATTCTTGAAGCTTCTACACTCCTGTCACTCGAATTCAATCTTGCCTACTACTCTTAGATTAATACTACCTTCATCATTATTTCAGCACTCAAGGACTAGTAACACCTATTTATGCTCACAGCATCAAACTCATACTCTTCTGTCATTACCATGAATGGCTTTATTATCAAACTCAACAGATTCAAAATCTAACTACTTTCTTCCTAAAACCTTACCCAGTGACAATCCCTGGCCACCTGGTCACCTGTTGAGTTTATCTACTCAACACTCATATATAGGCTTTCCTTTCCACCCTTACTTCTATTGCTATTCTTACCTCTGGTCTGGTCCTTTCAAAATTTTTCACCTGAGATGTATTTTTTCAGACCACTTTTTTCAAATCCCCTTTCACTGGCTCCTCACTACATAAAAAATAAAAATCAAACTCCTTAGGATTAACTATTAAGCCTGATTTCCTTCTCTGAACACAAATCATACCACCTGTACCACCCCACCTTCATTATGGCCCAAATGACCAGCTTGCAGAATCCTGAATTTTCTAAGCAATTTCCCTTGTTATATATCACGTTACTCCTTTGGCAGGAACACCTTTTTGGGGGGGGGGGAATAAATTTTTTTGTATATCAGTTATTTAACTAGGGGGTCAGGAAGTCATTTAAACTAAAGCTTTTCTCTATCAAAAAGTATTGTTGCTAACCTCAGCTCTGATCTTGGAAGAAGTCTAAGAGCTGTCTTTCTGCCAGAGGCTTGACTGCATTCAGTTCTCCAACCAATTCTGCCCTTAGGAAGGTCTCTAAAGTGGATCTTTTCTCTCCACCTACTGCTATATCCCAGAGTTCCCCTTTCTTCTCTTTGCTCTATATGTTTACCTCAAGCAATGCCATTCAATCCATGACGTCAAGCACTATTTACAGACATATAACTGGCCTCTATACCCAGCCTAGGTCTCTTTCCTGGAATGGTCTATTGGTCAATGTCATAAGAACTTGATTTTTTAATAACCTGATTTTTAAGCAATTATAAACAGGCTTCAAATGGATTCTCCTTGTCTCCAGTTCTTCTCAACTCCTTCTGACAGGCTATCTATTCTTAACAAAGATAGACATTCATACATACTTACATGTAAATGTGTGTGTGTGTGTCTCTGGGACAGTTAGTATGCTACAGAATTTCAGGGTTCAAAATACAAATAACTTTTAAAATGATTAATCAGTATTACCAGAAAAGTCAAATATTTTAAATCATGAAAAAAAGTGATTAAACACTGTTATAACAATTTCTGATTAAACAAGGGGTAATTTAGTGAAGAAAATGAGACATTTAGGTCAAATGAATTTGTCAAATGAATCTAAGAGAAATGTCTGATTATATCATAGTATTTTGTACTTCTTGAAGGCAAGGACTATTTTTCACTATTCTTGGCACTCTTATGATACAGCACAAGTTCCAGGCATATTAAATATATCCAATAAACAATAACTTAATTAATAAAGGAATTTCCTTAATATTTTGAAATACATAAGTTATTTTTTTCTACAGTTTCAGTGTTCAATTGGTTAGTGATGGTGGAAATAAGACCTTCTCTGATTACACACAAAAAGATTTTTTCTTAATATATTGCCACGTTCCATTTTTATGTAAAATACATTTTTATGGCAAAACTATTATAACAAAAAAGATGGGATTTCAATAAATCCTGAAAGAGTTCAGACTTTTAATATGGTCATAATTCCATTTTATATATATATATATATATATATATATGAATATTTAAAAAGGATCTGACAGGGTATATGGAATGACGTTATGTGTTAATATGGTTTGACATGTCTGTGTTTGTTACAAACTTACAAAAGTAAAGGAAAATGCAACCAAATATTGATAATGATACTGACAATAACTACTTACATTTTAAATATTCAGGGGTTAATGAATCACTTTCCAGCAGATGAGTAGAGAGTATTTTATAAACCTCTGAATGTTCCCCCTCTGGGATAAAATTAAATATACTTTGATCCACAAGATCAGACTGAAAAAGAAATTTTTAAAAAATAAAATAATTTTAGTGATTCAAGATACATTTATTTTAAAAGTATATCATCATTTTTAAAACATCACATGAGCATATGGCTTTCAGTTATCTATAAAAACTGACAAACGCCAAGTTACAGAATACAACTCAAAAAACAAGAGAAGGTGGAAGAAGGTTAACATGACCTCTATGCCTCTGATACTAGTGTCATCAGATCTATGATCAATATGACTTTGAAAGTCTGATAAATTACTTGCGAAGGTGAGTTTCACCAAATTTGGACATTTACTATATAACAGGACTAAGAAAGTTTAGTAGAAAAATCTTTGGCTACGAGATACAGCCTTACCATATATCCAAACCTCTGGTAAATTATGGTGGTGTACACTATAGCAAAGGACAAAGCATTAGCCACTGGCTAAGCAAAGAGGAGATTTGATTTTGGTGTTACTTCAATTGTCCAGTGTGTCCTTTCTTTATTTCATTTTTTTCCAGCCATCTATCCTGTACCCCATCGTCAAAAAGCCTTGCTTTTAGATAACAACAAAAGAGGCAAGTAGTATGTTAAGCATTACAATCCTTGCTTAAAATATGGCTTTAATCGTGGTTTAGTAACCAAAAGTAATCTGAAGAACATCAGGTTGTCTATGATGCGCCGTGGCTGTGGAATCAAAAATGATTACAATAGCTCCTATCCTTAAGAACTATTTATTGACAAGGGGCGCCTGGGTGGCTCAGTCGGTTAAGTGTCTACCTTTGGCTCAGGTCATGATCTCAGGGTCCCGGAATCAAGCCCGCGTTGGACTCCATGCTCAGCAGGGTGTCTGCTTCTCCCTCTCCCTCTGCCCTTTCCCCCATTCATGCACATGTGGGCTCTCTCTCAGATAAATAAATAATATAAAATAATAAAAATAAAGAACCACTGACAAAACTTCAGCGACTTCACATTCCTTCCAAATCTAGTCCATTGTACTTGGTTTCTCTACATTTTCAAACTGTCCCATGGAATTCTGGGAACAGTGAAGTGGTATCTTAAGAACCGTGAAGGAAGGGGTGGAGGGCAAGGGAAGTGAGAAGGGGTTGTGAAGGCCGGGCTAAGGGTCTCTCTCCCTGCATTCAACCAAAGCACTTTCACTGTTTCTGTTTTAAACACTGTAAAGATTTTGTTAAAAACAAAAGCAAAACAAACAAAAAACCCTCAAAGAACAATAAAAAACCCACCATGGGTGCTACTGGGAGGTAAGAAAGGGGTGTTTTACTACTCTCCACACAAGCCATACATCCATATTCTTTCCTTTCTCTAGCCCTCATCGTCCACCCCATGAAGTAGAATATTCTTCCCCCCTTTCCACAGATCTATACCCTCTACCTTTCAAAGTTCAGTTCAAATTATTTCCTTCAAAAAAGCGTTCTCTTCTTGCCCTTAGAAACGATGTGGATAGAACTAGATGGTATTATGCTAAGTGAAATAAGTCAGTCAGAGAAAGACAATTACCATTTGATTTCACTCATGAGGAATTTAAGAAACAAAACAGATGAAAGTAGGGGAAGGGAAGAAAAAATAAGATGAAAATTGAGAGGGAGGCAAACCATAAGAGATGCTGAACTCTAGGAAAAACACTGAGGGTTGCTGGAGGGGAGGTGGGTAGGGAGAAGGGATAATTGGGTGATGGGCATTAAGGAGGGCACTTGCTATAATGAGCACTGGGTGTTACATACAACTATGAATCATTAAATTCTACCTCTGAAATGAATTTTTAAAAAAGCATTCTCTTAACACCATAATCCACAGTAAAAATAAAATTCCTTTAGTATTTATTACACATATCATTCATTTTCCATTAAAAAAATCCATTATATTTTAATGTCTATGCCGCCCTGCTACCCTGTGAATGAACAAAAGGGCCATATCTCCTACACCTTTATCTCCTGTCCTTCAAATCAAAGCACATTAGCATACGCTTTGCATGTAATAGTTATTAGTACAGTAAAATATTTTGGATTAAGGAATTATTTGATGAAGGTTTTAGGGATAACCATACCAAAAATAAACCTGTATTTTATTTTATTTTTTAAAGATTTTATTTATTTATTCGACAGAGAGAGAGACAGCCAGCGAGAGAGGGAACACAAGCAGAGGGAGTGGGAAAGGAAGAAGCAGGCTCACAGCGGAAGAGCCTGATGTGGGGCTTGATCCCATAAAGCCGGGATCACGCCCTGAGCCGAAGGCAGATGCTTAACCGCTGTGCCACCCAGGGGCCCCATACCTGTATTTTAATGAGATTTTTCTGAAAGTCTGAAAAACCTGTAGAAGTAATGAACTAAAAGCTCAAGCATAAATAAGACAAAAGCTAGAAAACTGCTTTTTATTGACAAAATAAAGTATAAACATTGATACTAATATAAAAAATTGTCTTAACAGAAAAATAAGACACCAATTTGCAAAACTAAAATGTTCATTTTGGAAATGGTTATAGTTTTCTATTATTTATTCTTATCTACAATTTCTTCTACTAAACTATGATTTGAGCCATGTTACCCTTGCTTTTCCATCTATAAACTTACAGAAGGTTTCATATTCATAGAGAAAATATGAATGACTAGTATAGAGTGGTATGGTCACAGGCTTCCCCACCATTCTCCTTTCCCTGTCACCTGATAATCTGAAATGTCAGAGATAGCAGGCAACTAATTAATTAATGTGTCGAAGTTTCCTTTAACCACTACATTTAAAATCTCTAAAGGAACCGATCATACTTGATGTTGGCAAACCACCCACTCAGTTCCCAGACACAATTCAAAGGAAAGAAAATAAAATGGTAGCTACTATCTGGATCTTTGTATCTCTCTCAATCATTTCCATGAAGCAGAAATATAAAACCTGCTGTTTATAATGTAACATAAATCAATAGCCGGTTTTCTTTCTTTCCTTTTCTCAAACTGGAAATTTGTGCCTCTTAATCCCCTTCTCCCATTTCATCCATCCATCTCCTCCCCCAACTCCTCTGGCAACCATTCATTCGTTCTCTGTGTTGAACATCTATTGGGGTTTTTTTATTCATTTGTTTTCTTTTTCAGATTTCACATGTAAGTTAAACTATTTGGTATTTGTCTTTCTCTAGGACTTATTTCACTTAGCATAATACCCTCTAGGTTCATCCATGTTGTTGCAAATGGCAAGATTTCATTCTTTTTTATGGCTGAGTAGTATTCCATCGTGTGTGTGTGTGTGTGTGTGTGTGTGTGTACGCACACACCACATCTTTATTCATTTATCTGTTGATGAACACTTGGGTTACTTCCATATCTTCTTGGCTATTATAAATAATGCTGCAATAAACACAGGGGTACATACATCTTTCTGAATTAGTATTTGTGTTTTCTTTGGATAAATACCCAAGAGTGGAATTACTGGATCATACAGGCCTTTTTTTCTACAGTAGGTCAATGTGACCATTTAGTGGAAACTATTCACTCTTACCAATTTCCTTTTCTTTCAGGTAGACAACCAGCAGTTAAATAACTACTGTTAGTTTGGAAACATAAACACAAGTTGCTTAAAAAGGACGAAAAGGTCCTCTGAAAAAAATGTCAAATATATTTGGATATAACAACTGTGTTCCTTATGTACAGGCATAAGGAACAAAAATTCTGGCCATATCAAATAAGCATTCAAAATCATTATGTAACTATTCAAAAAAGCTCTAAATTGTATTTCTGCATATTATATTTATACCAAAGTCTGTATTGACTTTCTTTATACTTCCCAACTAACAAGTTAAGAGGAGCTGAAAAGGAAAGGAAAAGTATCTTCAGAGCAGCACTTTTACTTTTGGACTCTGTTACACTGTAACATGGTTAATTTAACCATCCCCCCTGATATTACATGTGATTATAAATTTAATATATTCTCTCTCAGGAACACATTTAAGCAAGTGTGAGGAAATCAATCTTAACTTGTCAAGTGTTACCAATTTTAAGTTCCCAGTAAAGAGACCTGACTTTTGGCACTTTCACTAAATTCTTGCACAATTAAGTCCGATTTCTCTGGGTACATGTCTGCTGATAACATAAAAGGCAGGCTGGGCTAAGGGAGGTCTAAAATCCCTTCTGACACTGAGGTTGTATAACCCTATGATTTTGTCACAGAATATCAGACCAAGAGGGGGGAAAATCAATAAAATTCCTTCTGATCATTAGCTACAAATAGGTTAAAATGTGCCAAGTTAATTTCATAAGTAGGACGTGACAAAATTAAGAAAAATATTTTTTTGCAGGACCTTAAGTACCAGTTTTATAATTTTACAGTCAGAATTAGAATTTAAAAATTTTAAGTACTACTAACCACTAAGATGGCAAATTTTAATTTCTCAAGAGAACTGAATTATAAACACTAAAGCCTAACTTGGGGATTTGCTATATGTTTCTTTCCTTTCAGGCAATAGCCAAAATCCTATTTTAGACAAAAAAGGTTTGCATATTAAAACAAAAAGAAATAACTTTAAACTATTTGTTACAGTTAATTTTTAATGACAACTCAAAATAGGAAAGCACATATTGTTTTCTCTTATTATGTATAATCCTAAACAAGTATTATTTCATTTTCTCAAAAGACACTTATTTATGTTTTCAAACCATTAAATAACATATAATTCAGCAATGTCAGTGATGTGAGGAAAAGTATCCACAGTAACTGCAGAAAAGCAAAAAAACTCTTTTAAAAACTGCTACTATTAACCCAGAATGGATTGATGGGTCCACTGGATCAGCAGCAATCTCCTCTGCCAAAAAATTCACCTGCCAGTCTATAAGCTCTGGCTGACACAAACAACTAAAAAGATCCAGAAGATGTGAATAACAGAGATAACTGGGTATGGGGCATATGGGANACTGCGCCACCCAGGAGCCCCTCAAAAGACACTTTTATTTATGTTTTCAAACCATTAAATAACATATAATTCAGCAATGTCAGTGATGTGAGGAAAAGTATCCACAGTAACTGCAGAAAAGCAAAAAAACTCTTTTAAAAACTGCTACTATTAACCCAGAATGGATTGATGGGTCCACTGGATCAGCAGCAATCTCCTCTGCCAAAAAATTCACCTGCCAGTCTATAAGCTCTGGCTGACACAAACAACTAAAAAGATCCAGAAGATGTGAATAACAGAGATAACTGGGTATGGGGCATATGGGAACTGTCTGTACTATCTTCTTCATTTTTCTGGAACTCTAAAAACAGTTCTAAAATTAAAAGTTAAAAACAAACAAACAAACCCAGGTGGGAACGTGAAGGCAAAGAGGGTTTTTATTGAGGGGGGAAACATTAATGATCAAATACTTAAATCCCAACTAGACCTGCTGTAGAATCTGGTCTTTTAAGTGTGGAGTCTATTCTTTTGGTAAGAGTACAAAGTAGCAGAATAATCAGAGGAAGAGAGTGGTTTTCGCTATTTCTTGAAAGAGACCTTTACAGACAGTTTACTTTGTAATGTTATAAATCTTCAAAAGATGGGCAACTTAAGAGAAATTTATAAGTAATTTCAGAATATTTATACAAGTCCTATCTTAGATAAGAACAATTACATTTTTTAAACAATTAATTTTAAATAAAAACTTCAAATTTATAAAAACCGTCAACTGCAGCACAGCACCTACCATACAGTGTGACACAGAGTATTAAATAAATATACTTTTAATAGAACAGCAAACAACAAAATATAATTCAGGTATTCACCATCTTTTTTTTTTTTTTAAAGATTTTTTATTTATTTATTCGACAGAGATAGAGACAGCCAGCGAGAGAGGGAACACAAGCAGGGGGAGTGGGAGAGGAAGAAGCAGGCTCATAGCAGAGAAGCCTGAAGTGGGGCTCGATCCCATAACGCCAGGATCATGCCCTGAGCCGAAGGCAGATGCTTAACCGCTGTGCCACCCAGGCGTCCCCAGGTATTCACCATCTTAATCAAATTTATACAATATAATTCTTTTCTAATTTTGTACTCTTTCAGTCATATTGAAAACGAATATGGTCATTATAAAATTCTCATTTCTAGACAGAGCACAAAAATTCTGTATCTATTATTTTTAGTGTTATTCTAAGTTATTCTTTTGAGAAAATTATTTGAGTTCCTCTAAAAGGAACAAATACCTCCCTAGAAAATTAGCTATTCTCAAGATACTTCCAGTGATTTAGCAACACTGTCACCAGGCTGATTTGAAAAGAAACACTGAAAACACCATTAGAATAAGGAGGACAGAGGTTAGATACAGTGGCAATTAAATAGTTGCTGCCAAACAGCGAGACATGGTTAGAGCTCTCGTCCCCACTCTAACCACCGTTCGATATTGCTCTGGAAGTTCTCTTCTTCATGCTTTAGAATATTTAAAATAGGCATTAAATAAGAAAGAGATCACAGGATACTTACTGGTAAATGTTCAAGTAATGAAGTTATACTCTCTGACACATATATTATGCTTCCATCGGTCATGATTGCTAAAAAAAAACCATCAAGAGCCTGAAATTAAACATAATGGTCAGTTAAGTGAAAAGAAAAACAGTACAGGACAGAAAAAAAAAATCTAATAACAAAGGACTTAAAACTGGAATTTCCAGCATGCTACCAAATGCTAGCTTTTCCCTTTACAATACCTTAGTACATATCTTTGTACATTCGTAAATGCTTCTGGAAAAAAAAAAAATCGCACCATGGTCATATATGGGAGAGCTGGCTTCTAAAACATAGATACCTAATGTTCTAACAGCATTATGTGCATATTATATGAAAATTGCCTTATTTGAAGACGCTGGTATCTGACACACACATGACCTCAATGATATGTCTGACACACAAAACAACACATTACCACCCTTCGGATAGATTAACAAAAGGTGTCTGAAGCTTAAGGAGATACATGGGGGATAAAGTAAAAGGGAAATGAGGCTGAAAAAGTTGGCTGGGGTCAGATCATGAAAGACCTTGAATACCAGGTCAAGACATAAGGATATTGTTCAAAAGTAGTCTAGAAGCAGTATGTACATGGATTTAGAAGAAATAGAATTAAGTTAGGAAAACTTCAGTGGCTTTTGGAAGAGTCAGGGAAGTTAATAAAAATCTGAATAAAATTAGTAAGAAAAAGAACAGAGAAGGACTTAGGAAGCATTGAGAAATGGGAAGTTAGAGTTCAGGAGAGAAGCTGGTACAGGTGATACAATAGTTAATAATAAAGCAATCTTGTACTTTATATTTTATAAGGTATTTTCACTTGAGAACCCTAGGCACAGAAGTGACAGCTAAAGAAATGCGATTTGCAAAAGAGAGAAGCATACCTAAGACAAATCCTTGGAGTAATATCCACACATGGGGATGAGGAGGAGGACAAGGGCCAGAGAAAATGACAGAGAACAGAGAACACACTGTCGTCAAGGAAGGCAATAGAATGGGGCGCCTGGGTGGCGCAGTCGTTAAGCGTCTGCCTTCGGCTCAGGGCGTGATCCCAGCGTTCTGGGATCGAGCCCCACATCAGGCTCCTCCACTATGAGCCTGCTTCTTCCTCTCCCACTCCCCCTGCTTGTGTTCCCTCTCTCGCTGGCTGTCTCTGTCAAATAAATTAATAAAATCTTTTAAAAAAAAAAGGAAGGCAATAGAAGAGAAAATGACAAGGTGAGTGAGGAGGAAGAGGGATGGTTCACTGTAAAATGAGATCAAACAGGATAAGGACTAAGAAAATGAGAAGTAAATTTTGGTGACTTTAAAGAGTTATATCGGTAGTAAGGTGACTCAGACTACAATGAGTTTAGACACAAGTGGATAATCAGGCTATTATAAACTACTTCTTTATGAACTTCAGAGGGAAGAAAGGAGAAAGGACAAGTTCCAAGGGGACCAACTATCAAGGGAAGTAACTGAAGCATATACGAAAGCTGAAGGAAAAGAAGATCCAGTGAAAAAGATGTTGAAAATATACAGCAGAAAAGATACACCATAAGAAGAGTTCCTCTTTGCCTATCAAAATGGTTATCATGCTAGATTTAAATTTCTTTTTAATTACGGGGCTCTCTCAAAGGATAGCAATTGCTGGTAAGAACCATATATGTCTTCTTCAACACTGTTATCTACAGCACCTAGCAGATATGTAGCACACAGTAGATAAAAAAATATCTGTAATATATGATATATGGACCTGGGAGTTAGAGCAATCTCCCTTACTTCTAAATAACTGTTGAAGAATTGTTGAATATATGGAAAAAGGCACCCTCCACCTCCCCTTCTACTGGGGGACAGATCTGGATGTCAGAAAGAACTTATTATGAGTAGATGCCTATCTTCAGAGAATGGCTCAGAAAAACCCATTCTTTTTTTTTTTTTTTTTAAAGATTTATTTATTTATTCGACAGAGATAGAGACAGCCAGCGAGAGAGGGAACACAAGCAGGGGGAGTGGGAGAGGAAGAAGCAGGCTCATAGTCCAAGAGCCTGATGTGGGGCTCGATCTCATAACGCCGAGATCACGCCCTGAGCCGAAGGCAGACGCTTAACCACTGTGCCACCCAGGCGCCCCAGAAAAACCCATTCTTGGCTGAGAGTGAGAGAGAAAAGAAAAAAAAGAAAAAAGAAAAAAGAAAAAAGAGAAGAAAGGAAAGGAAAGGAAAGGAAAGGAAAGGAAAGGAAAGGAAAGGAAAGGAAAGGAAAGGAAAGGAAAGGAAAGGAAAGGAAGGGAGAGAAGCGTGAAATTTAAGAAAATTCAAGGGGTGCCTGGGTAGCTCAGTCAGTTAAGTGTCTGACTCTTAATTTTGGTTCAGGTCATGATCTCAGGGTCGTGAGATCAAGCCCTGTGTCAAGCTCTGCACTCAGTGGGAAGTCTGCTTGAGGTTCTCTCTCTCTCACTCTCCCTCCCTCTCGCCCCCCACCCCACATATGTGTGTGCTGGCTCTCTCTCTCTCTCTCAAGCCAATAAATAAATACTAAAAAAAGAAAAAAGAAAAAAAGAAAATTCATGAAATTATTTTTATGAAAACTCTTTAGCACAATAATTCCAGTATTATTTCATAATGAATGGGGTCAAAATGATATTAAGAACATGCTTCATGTGAAGCTAGATTGTGTTATCTTTGAGAGTAAATTAACATTAACTATGGTGATCTGTATTTGCTCTTTGCATATTTGCTAGAAACTGAGTGAAGCTGTCTTCTGTGAAGAGAATGAACTGAAATCAGGAATCTTAACAACATAAGGCCATTGCCAGAACCAGAGCCTGCCCTTTCAACTTTGACACAGGCAAAGACTAAGCAGAGAAAAGCCTCCACCAACATACCACAAAAGTCTTAACTCTACAAGAAAGAACCCAGGGCCCAGACTTCTTTTGAGTGGAGGGATGTAATTTCCAAGCACAGTGAATGGGTACACCAAAAACTAAAGGGGTCTTGAGGAGGGCCCAAAGGAGGAAAATTGGAGAGATATGGAAGAGAAAGTAAGACAGGGAAGGACATCCTACTCCTAATACTGAAGCCTGTGAGGCTTATCCATTTCCCCACACTGTATGATATAATGGAAAGAGTTTATTAGTTAAAACTGTTTGTCTTCAATGACAGTGGCAGAGTAGGAGGACCCCAGGCTTACATTCTCCCAAATACAACTTGATAACTATCAAATCATCCTAAATACATCTGAAGACTGCAGAGCAAACTCTACAACTAAAGGTAGAGAAGAGGCCACAATGAAGAAGGTAGGAAAATGCAGAGAGGCGTGAAAAAGATGGGCTGCTGTGGCAGGAAGGGAGCCCCAGTAGTAGAGACTGGCAAAAGACAGACTAGCACACAGGGGAGTGCAAGGGGAAAACAAATCCCCATGGTAACTGGCCCTGGAAAGCAAGAGGGGCCAAATTTCATGAGTTCTGGCCATCAGCAGGGCTTAACGTCTGGAATTCTAAAGATCAGCAGGTTTGGCTCAGGGAGAGCCCAGGGTCATTGGGGAAGAAGGCAGGACAAACATCCTGTGGACACAGTGTGGAAACAATGATCTGCAGAACATCTGGGGCACACAGTGAGGAGGTTATTTGCTCATCTCAGAGTGTGTCGCAGAGAGATAGCATTCAGAGAAAGACCCCACCAGGAACAAAGGAAATGGCAGGCACCATCTCCCTCTCCCATCTCTCAGCCGAAGCACACAGCCACCTGCGGGAAGAAGCACAGCCTCAACACTCGCTACCTAACTTGCTTACACCAAGGCCCACCCTCCTGGGCTCCAGCAGAACCACCCTTCCCAGTCAGATCTGTGTCAGTCCCAGGGTGATGCCCCCCCCTCCACTGCCCCAGAACACTAGCCCAAACCCTTGCCCACACCACCTCTCCCCACTCAGGAGTCTTGCAGGGCCTCAGTTCCACTGGTGGTAGTGACAGGTCTCATTTCACAACAGAAGTGAAGAGAGCCTCTGCAGACAACTGGCCTGAAGAATAAAGTGGCCAAGACACAACAGCAGAGCACACACAGCACACACTGGAGAAACTCCTCGAAGCACCAGGACCTGGGGAAGAGGTCATGTGACACTACCTGGCAGGGCACTACAAAACCTTTTCTTCATAAGGCCATTACCCTCAAGAACAGGAGATGAAGCTGACTTTCCTAACACACAGAAGCAGGAGAGACTTAGACAAAATGAAAAGGCAGAGGAATCTGTTCCAAATGAAACAAAAGGACAAGGCCACAGACAGAGATCTAAGGAAAACAGACATAAGTAACATGCCTGATAGAGAATTTTAAAGCAATGATCCTAAATATATTCATTGGACTTGAGAAAAGAGAAGACATCGATGAGACCCTCAACACAGAGAGAAGGAATAACATAGCAAAGATGAAGCACTCAATGAACAAAACGAGAAATACACTTGAAGGAATGAACAGTAGGATGGAAGAAGCAGAGGAATGAATTAATGACCTAGAAGACAGAGTAACGGACAGTAATCAAGGTGAACAAGAGAAAAAAGAAAAACACAAAATGAGAATAGACTTAGGGAACTCAGTGACTCCATCAAACACAGGACCATTCATATTACAGGAGTCCCAGAAGAGGAGAGAGAAAAGGGGACTGAAAATTTATCTAAAGAGATAATACCTGAAAGCTTCCCAAATCTGGGGCAGAAAACAGATATCCAGACCCCAGAGGCACAGCGAACTCCCAACAAAATCTATTTAAAATGGCACAATATACTGATAAAGAAAAAATCTAAAAGCAGCTAGACAAAAGAAGACAGTCACATATAAGGGAAACTCCATAAGGCTAGCAGATTTTTCAACAGAAACTTTCCAAGCCAGAAAAGGAGTGGGCATGATACACTCAACGTACTGAAAGGGAAAAATCTGCAACCAAGAATACTCTATTCAAGAAGGCTATCAATCAGAACAAAGGAGAGATAAAGAATTTCCCAGACCAAAAAAAAAAAAAAAANAAAAAAAAAAAAGAAAAAAAAAAAAACTTTTCCCAGACAAATGAAACTAAAGGAGTTCATGACCACTAAGCCTGCCCTGCAAAAAACATTAAAGGGGCCTCTTTGAGTGAAAAGAAAGACCAAATGTGACCGTGTGAAGACAGAAAACAAAAAAGCAGTAAAAATGAATATTTTTGTAAAATATCAGTCAAGAAACTTACAAAATAAAAGGATATAAAATATGACTCTATATACCTAAAACATGGGGAGGAGAGGTGTAAAGAATGGGATCAAACTTAAGCAGCAATCAACTTAATACAGACTACTATATGCAGAATATGTTACATGCAAACCTAATGATAACTACAGATCAAAAACCACTAATATATATGCAAAAAAAAAAAGAGAGAGAAAAGCATCCAAATATATCACTAAAGAAAACCAGCAAGTCATCAAAGAAAAAAGTCAAGAAAGGATTAGAGAAAATCTTCAGAAACCACAAAACAGGTAAAAAAAAAAATGGCAATAAATACATACCTATTGATAATTACTTTGAATATAAATGGACTAAATGATCCAATAGCAAGATATACAGTGACAGGAAGGATAAAAAAAATGAGACCCATCTATATGCTGATTATAAGAGACTCATTTGAGACCTAAAGACACCTGCAGGTTGAAAGTGAGGGGATGGAGAAATATTTATCATGAAAATGGGTGTCAAAAAAGAGGCAAACCAAAAACAAACTCTTAACTGTAAAGAACAAACTGACAGTTACTGGGCAGGGGGTGGGGGATGTGGGCTAAACACATGATGGGCATTAAGGAGGGCACTTGTTGTGATGACCACCAAGTGTAGTATGTTAAGTGATGAGTCACTAAATTCTACACCTGAAACTAATATTGAACTGTATTAACTAGTTGCAATTTAAATAAAAACGTGGAAGGAAAAAAAAAAAAAAGCAAGCCAGAAGAGCAATACTTATGTAGGAGAAATCAGAATTCAAAACAAAGATGGGGGCGGCTTCCAAGATGGCAGAGGAGTAGGAGACCTTAATTTCATCTGGTCACAGGAATTCAGCAAGAAAACTATCAAACCATTCTGAATACCTGTGAACTCAACTGGAGATCTAAGAAAAGGATAGTTGCAACACTAGGAATAGAAAAGTGACCACTTTTTGCAAGGTAGGAGGTGCAGAGAAGTGAATGCCAGGTGATATATGGAAAGATAAAAAGCGGGAACATGGAGCCTCCATAAACCGACACCAGAAAGTGATAGAGCTGCAGAGCACAAAATCAGAACTTTTAGAAGTCTGGTCTGGTGAGGGATGTCCCTGCCTGAAAGGTGCTCATGTGGAGACGTGGGGAAGAATCCTAGGTGGGACAGTGTGGTCTCAGAATCCTCGGGGTCACAGGAAAACCAGGGGTGCCTGAGTGCAGCAGAGTTCCCAGGTATCGGAGTGGGGAAGTCAGCTGCAATCAGTGAGCCCAGGAGAGGGCTCTCAGCTCAGGGTTACCATAAACTGATCTGCAGCACGGTCAGGTGACTGCTCTCCAAGCAGGGGCCCAGCAAGTAGCAGAACCAGTGAGACCCTCCTTACTCCCCCTGGAAGAGTGGCCTGGGTGGGTGCCCACCCATGCTGCAGGAGTCTGCAGGGTTTGGAGACTTGAAACAGGGTCGTGTGCCTGAGATAGAAATGCTCGGTCACAGGCCGGGTGAGCACGGAGTGCAGACAGAGACCAGGGAGAATGGAGTGACTGACTGCTTTTCCCTGAGGGAGCATTGAAGAGTGGGGCCCCGAACTTTCGGCTCTGGGGCTGGAGATTGGGAGGCCACCATTTTCATTCTCATCCTCTAAAGCTGTGAGGAAAGTCCTCAGGGACCAAGAGCCGCATAGAGCAATCTGGAGCTGCTTACTTAGCCTGGCCCCCGCTGGCAACGGTGCTGCAATTCCATCCAGGCAAAGACACTCAAGAATCAATACAAACAGCCCCTCCCCCAGAAGATCAGCAAGAACATCCAGCCAAAATCAAGTTTACCAATCAATGACAACTGCAAAACTCCAGCACTAGGGGAATATAGCACATAGAACTCATGGCTTTTTTCCCATGATTCTTTAGTCTTTCAACTTAAATTTTTAAAAATTTTTTTCCTTCTTTTAAAATTTTTCTTCTTTCCTTTTTCAACCAAATTCTTTTTTATCAACCTTTTTTAAAAGCCTTTTTTAGTTTTCATTTTTACACTCACATCCTAACCCTTCACTGTATTTAAACTTATATTTGTTTATACATACTTTTTTCTTACTTTAAAATTTTGGGATGCAGTTTCTTCTAACAGAACAAAATACACCCAAAATCTAGTGTATGGCTCTGTTCTATTCACCTGCTGATCATATTCTCTTTTCTTCTTTTTTTCTTCTGTTTTTTTGTTTTGTTTTGTTTTCATTAAAGTTCTTTTTAATTTTCACCCTTACAGTTACATTCCATCCTCTCAAAGTATTTAATTTTATTTTTGTACATATAAGTTTCTCTTTCTTTACAATTTTGAGATATGGTTTCCTCTAACAAATTGACCAAAATACACTCAGGAGATAGTGTATTGCTCTGTTCTGTTCACCTGTCTGCTTATATCCCTTCCTTGTGTGTGTGTTGTTTTTTGTTGTTGTTGTTGTTGTTCTCTTTTGTCGTTATTTGTTTTTTAATTTCCATTATTACGGTCACATTCTATCCTTTCACTGTATTTAATTTTACTTTTGTACATATACAAATTTTTCTTTTGTAATAATTTTGGGATCTAGTTTTATGAAAAACAAAAAACAAAAACAAAACAGACCAAAAAACACAGAGAATCCAGCATATTGCTCTATTCTGCTCACCTGTCTGAGTATATTCTCAGACCCCCACCCCCAACCCCCCACCCCCAGTTTCAGGTCTCTTCTGATTTGTTTAGTGTATAATTCCCTGGGGTTGTTGTTATCATTTTACTATTTTCTCTTGTTCCTCTATTCTTCTCTGGACAGAACGACAAGACAGAAAAACTCACCTCAACAAAGAAAACAAGAGGCAGCACTGACAGCCAGGGACCGAATCAGTACAGACATTAGTAAGATGTCAGAACTAGAGTTCAGAATAACAATTATAAAGGAACTAGCTGGGCTTGAAAAAAATATACTAGTCACTACAGAATCCTTTTCTGGAGAAATAAAAGAACTATAACCAAGTTGAAATAAAAAAGCCTATCAAACGCAATAAAAAATGGAGGCTCTAACTGCTAGGATAAATGAGGCAGAAGAGATAATTAGTGACATAGAAGACCAAACAATGGAGAATAAAGAAGCTAAGAAAAAAATAAACAACTACTGGATCACAAGGGGGCAATTTGAGAGAGAAATGATCTATAAAACAAAACAGTATTAGAATAATTGAGATCCTGGAAGAAGAGGAAAGAGAGAGGGGGCAGAAGGTATATTGGAGCAAATTATAGCAGAGAACTTCCCTAATCTGTGGAAGGACACAGGCATTCAAGTCCAGGAGGCACAGCGAACTGCCCCTCAGGGTCAACAAAAATAGGTCAATAACCCAACATATAATAATGAAACTTGCAAATCTCAGAGACGAAGAAAAAATCCTGAAAGCAGCTCGGGACAAGAGGTGTGTAACCTACAGGAGTAGAAACATTAGACTGACAGCAGACCTACCCACAGAAACCAGGCTAGCCAGAAAGGACTGGCATAATATATTCAGGGTGCTAAATGAGAAAAATATGCAACCAAGAATACATTATCCAGCTAGGATGGCATTCAAAATAGAAGGAGAGAAAAAAAGCTTCCAGGACAAACAGAAACTAAAAGAATTTGTGACCACTAAACCAGCCCTGCAAGAAATATTAAAATGGATCTTTTAAGTAAAGAGAGAGCCCAAAAGGAACAGACCATAAAGGAACAGAGACAATATACAGAAACAGTGACTTTACAGGTAATAAAACGGCACTAAATTCTTATCTTTCAGTAGTTACTCTGAATGTAAATGGGCTAAGTGCCTGAATCAAGAGATACAGGATATCAGATTGGATTAAAAAGCAAGACCCATAGATGTGCTGTCTGCAAGAGGCTCGTTTTAGACCCAAAGACACCTCCGGATTGAAAGTGAGGGGGTGGAAAACCAGTTATCATCCTAATGGACATCAAGAGAAAGCTGGTGTGGCAATCCCTATATCAGGCAAATTAGATTTTAAACCAAAGACTGTAAGAAGAGGTGAGGAAGGACACTATAACATAATTAAAGGGTCTATCCAACAGGTAGATCTAACAATTGTAAATATTTATGTCCCTAACATGGGAGCAGCCAATTATATAAACCTATTAATAACAAAATTAAAGAAACACATCGATAATCATACAATAATAGTAGGGGACTTTAACATCTCACTCCCTGCAATGGACAGTTCATCTAAGCAGAAGATCAATAAGGAAACAAGGGCATGGAATGACACACTGGACCAGATAGAAATCACAGATATATTCAGAGCATTCCATCTTAAAGCAACAGAACACACATTCTTCTCGAGTGTACATGGAACATTTTCCAGAATAGATCACAGCCTGGGTCACAAATCGGGTCTCAACTGGTACCAAAACACTGAGACCATTTCCTGCATATTTTCAGACCACAATGCTTTGAAACTCGAACTCAATCACAAAAGATAATTTGGAAAGAAATTTTTCAAATACATGGAGGCTAAAGAGCATCCTCCTAAAGAATGAATGGTTCAACCAAGAAATTAAAGAAGAATTTAAAAAATTCATAGAAACAAATGAAAATGAAAACACAGCTGTTCAAAATCTTTGGGAGGCAGCAAAGGCAGTCCTAATAGGGAAGTATATAGCAAGACAAGCCTTTCTCAAGAAACAAGAAAGGTCTCAAATACACAACCTAACCTTACACCTAAAGGAGCAGGAGAAAGAGAAATAATAGCCAGGAGGAGAAGAGAAATAATAATAATAATAAAGTTTAGAGCAGAAATCAATAAAATAGGGGCGCCTGGGTGGCACAGCGGTTAAGCGTTTGCCTTCGGCTCAGGGCGTGATCCCGACGTTATGGGATCGAGCCCCACATCAGGCTCCTCCGCTATGAGCCTGCTTCTTCCTCTCCCACTCCCCTTGCTTGTGTTCCCTCTCTCGCTGGCTGTCTCTATCTCTGTCGAATAAATAAATAAAATCTTTAAAAAAAAAAAAGAAAAAAAAGAAATCAATGAAACAGAAACCAAAAGAATAGTAGAACAGATCAACGAAACTAGGAATTAGTTCTCTGAAAGATGAATAAGATTGATAAGCCCCTGGCCAGACTTATCAGAAAGAAAAGAGAAAGGACCCAAATAAATAAAAT